>NC_143553.1:93135833-93445277 GCF_054136105.1 Typopeltis vanoorti
AAGGAATGGTGAGAGCTACGAGTTGTCTCAGTCCTGAAGATACTTCAGGGGCAAACTTTGTTTACTTACTAAACTAATATTAATTTACATTAATTTACTAAGCAAACTTTGTTTACTTACTAAATTTATTAATGCTATATTATATACAGCATTTTAAAGCTATTTTAAACCTGGTTTTTACTCCAAAGTTTCATCTTAAATGAGAAGGAAGATATGGCTTTTGTTTCAAAATCTGCCAGGAAAATATTTGCTAGAACTAGGGATAAAGGGTTGCCCATTCTAGGCCTTGGTTTTGTTTGTAAATGGAGCCCCTATATCTGAAGTAGCCAGATTGAATACAATGTTTTAATAAAACAAATATCTCGGAAAAAAACTCAGAACTATTTTTCTACCTTAGGACACAGAGCACGATCTCTTTTAAATGAACCAGATGAACTCCAAAAAGAAATTGAACAACTTTCTCTTATCTTTAAACAAAATGGATATTCTGAAAAAACAATTAAGAAATTTCTTCTGGATCCTCCTGGGCAGCGTACTACGGAAACTACTGATTTTAAAGGTAGCATCTCAATACCTTACGTTAGTTCAGTCTCCAATAAATTGGCTAAAGTCCTTAAAAAATACAACATCAGGACATTTTTTACTACACACCCTAAAGTCCGTTCTCTTATAAGCCATCCGAAGCCTATTCGTCATAACCTGAAATATCCAGGTGTTTGCAAGTTATGGTGCGACTGTAATATTCCTTATTTTGGACAGACTAACAAATCTGTTGAACTGCGTATTGAGGAGCATAAGAGAGACATCTCCTATAAAAGATCACATGCATCTGCACTATCCAGGTATATGAAGAAGTTTATTATTTCTGCATGTTAGTGTGTTCTTCAATAGCCGAATAACTCTATGAGCTATCTTGGACACATTAGCATTATGTCCTCTGAACTTCAATTCTCCATCCACCCACACCCCCAACTCCCTAGCCTCATCATTCTCTTGGAGTACAGTTCCATCAATGTGATACACAGTTTGTAATCTTTTAATCAAAAAATGCATAACTTTACACTTTTCCACATTGATCTGACATTCATTATCTTTTGCTCATATTGCCAGTTTATTTAAATCATCCTGAAAGCTTGATTAATATTATGCTACCCAACTTTGCATCATCAGCAAACACTTGAATATCTTCCTTCAAGTAATTTCCTGTATCATTTATGTACAAATTAAACAATAATGATCCAAGTACAGAGCCTTGAGGTACACCACTGGTCACCTGCTTCATCCTGGACTCTGTTCCTCCATACACTACTTTTTGGGCCATGAGCTGTTCTCGTATCCACATAAACCCTGTTACATCCATCCTCATTGGTTTTAATTTGCAATAGAGTTCCATGTAGTATTCTGTTAGATGGCTTTGCAAAATCAAGCAGAATCACCATGTAACCATTTCCTTCCAGTATGGGGGAGAAACAAAACCAAGTTTCTTTCCATTACAGTATTATGTTCTTATCCATCAATTCCTGGCTTCTGTCTTTAATGGGATTATATTGATCAACTGCATATAATAAACAACTATGATATACCACCTAGTTTCACCAACTAAGGCTGTTGGCATCTTCAGGGTACATAACTGATTTAAGGCACTAAAAAGTAAAACACTGTTGCAAACTATAATCAACCGATTCCAATTATATTAAACAAAGACAGAGCGCATACAATACATGCATAGAGCGTGCATGCTTTTACTTGTTGTTATTTAGGAATGTACTATAGTTGGCACTGTAATTCAGTTCTGGTGAGTTCAGAGCTCTAATAAGGGTATTCCAGATTATGGGTAAGATTAGTCCTTGGTTCCTGTTAAGGTTTTGTATGCAGCGGGCAACTCTTGTACCCTCTTTAAAAATTCGGGAGCGGAAGTCTTCCTCTATGTAAGGAATTGCGCTTCTATCCCACTCTAAGGTGTGATTCCTTCTTGAGAAATGAAAAGCTAACCATTTTTCTTCTCTGTTATTATTTACATCACCTATGTGTTCTGTTTGTCTAATTTCAAGGCTCCTTGAGTTTGGCCGATGTAATTCAAGCAGCACGAGCAGGGTATGTTATAAACTCCAGCATATCTGGAGAAAGGATGGCTATCTTTTGGAGATCTTAAGAATTGTCTAATCGTCTCTGTAGGTTTAAAGGTTACTCTTATTTTATGTGGTCTAGGGAGTCTTGCAATCTTATTGGAAACTATCCCTAAGTATGGAATGACGATGGTAGAAATATAACGTACATCATCTCGTTGTCTTTGTCGGAGTTCAGAGATTACAACAAAAAGCCAAATAGATTTAGAATGTTATGAGATTTATGACAATATCTCTAGTACTTTAGACCAAGATATATGGTCGCATTTGGACAGAATGGTCACTGTAAGCTATGATAAAGCCTTTACGACAAGCAAACGAAACCAAATTAAAAAATTTAACGATCTTTTTACAAAACGTTTTAAGTCAAAACTTTCTCTACCATACAGCAAAGTTATTTTTAATTTATCGGATCACGTATTAACAAAACCAGAGATCAATATACTTAAAAAAAGATTTCAGTTTTGCGATAACCCCTGATCATGTCCCTAAAGTGGATATCATTTGTTATATAGAAAAGGCAGTCTCGTCGTTACCGGAACCCATAGCTAATAATATTAGATTAAAAAGTAGTATCATCCTCTCATCTTCCAGAACTCCTAACAAAAATATCACTACTCTGGAAAAAAGAACATTGTATAACTAAGATGAAAAGCCAAACGGCAATTTTTTTCTGGCGAGGTTAGTCAGTTAAGGGGATAAAAATCCCTTATTGTTTTTCAGCCAGTAAGCGAAACTAAGATCGAAAACTACGATCTGAACGTTTCATGCCGACGAACTGTCAGCATATCCAAGCGTAAGTGACCACTTGGTAGTGCCACACCACGACAACTCGTTGCAAAGGTGGAGCAAGGTCCCTCACTGTTCTTGATATTTTCTCATAATGTAAAACACACAGCTCTTAGGAGATGTACTACTGTTTTACATTATGAGGAGAGGTCACTACCCAGACCGGTTTCAACCTTTTTTGAGGTCTCATCAGTGAGTAGCTACTCACTGATGAGACCTCACTTTGAAACGAACGCTATATTTTCCTTCTCATTTAAACCAAAACTTAGGAAACGTTATGTCGATGATATTTTCATTATATGGAGTCATGGACGCACATCTCTCATAGATTTTCTTCATCATTTTCTTCATAGTGGTTATATATTGTGATTTGTGATTTCAGTCTACTGTATATACATACAGTGGAGGCATTGTCTACTAATGAAAACATCTCATTTAATATTCATATAACTATTATTGTTCCGTGAGAACATTAGCTCAACTATAAAGCATAAATATGTAAAAGGTAATTATGTACTGTATATTATAGCACGTTATAATGCTCCCTACTTATTTACAGTTAAGTTATTTTTTTAATAAAAAAAACTTCCAAAACTACAAATTTAATATAGTAGAACACATTAGTGCCCAAATTATAATTATATACTGTTCATCGTAGTTGTGTAAAACATGATATTCTTGACCTTTTTCATGTTTAAAAAGGTCAAAAATATTATGCATATTGTGTATTGCTAGTTTATTGCTATGCATTTTGGGAAGAGTTATTACTATACGGCAGTGGCGGCTCGTAAGAATTTGTAGTGGTGGGGCTACAATACTATCAGCACAAACTGCACGTAAATCACGCGTTGCTGTACGCTATCTCCCATTTGGTAGCGATTTGGTTCGGGCTGCATTGAATGCAGTATCAGCGTTGAGTATACTAGTTAATATTGATACCAGCCCTAGCCCGCACAGCACATTGACTATTGCAAAATACAACTATTGCTACAAATTGAATTATATAAAATACTATCGAGCAGTATTGTATTACAAACAAGAAAATGGCAATTTTTAGATAAATACAGGGTGTTCGGGATAAATTTGACATATTTATAATTAATTATATTTTTCCGTAAGTTACATGTATTAACACACACTTCTCTTCATTTAAAAGTTTGGACCCTTCTTCATTCATATACAAGATGTCAGAAAGGATGGATAGCTGGAACCCACCTGAATCATGGAAGAGAATAACTTGTATCATGATGATTCGTGCCCGCCATCAAAATAAGGATATTACGACTGCTGCCCAATGCTCCCTGAATACAGTAAAAACAATCAGGCATGAACTAGAGACTTGCAATGGTGACTACGAGGATGTAGCAAGAAGAAAGATCCCTAGCAGACGATCTGATTGCGTTCGTACAGCAGAATTCCTCGCAAATCTGCAGGAACAGGTGTTGAAGAACCCTGGCATTGGAATTCGGGCTTTGTTCGTGGAGTTGCTAACTGTAGTCAAGCCCTGGATAACAAGGGTAGCCAATGGTAGGCCGTATGTATGGCAGCAGGATTCGGCCCCTTGCCACACCTCTGGGAAAAATCAAAAATGGTTGTCTGAAAATTTCTACGACTTCACCAGTCCAAATGTTTGGCCTCCAAACTCCCCAGACCTTAACCCCATGGATTATTTTGTATGGGGCGCAGTTGAAAAAGACACCAATCGCACTTCCAGTAATACAAAAGCCCAGTTAATGGATAAAACTAAAACAGTTTTTGCGGCCCTTCCCAGGGAGATTGTAGCATCAGCTTGTTCGAGGTTCCGAAGCAGAATTGAAGCTGTGATCGATGCTAATGGTGGTTATTTTGAGTAAATCTTGTTGATAGTATTGTAATTAACTCTGCCTGTAATGTTTTTTTGTCAATTCATTAAATTTAATAGATACAAAGAAGATTTTCTTTTTCCTTACGAAACTGTCAAATTTATCCCGAACACCCTGTATATAAAAATTTAAGAACGGAGATAATAAAACAGGAATTTCATTTTATACTAAAGGGGCTGCAGCCCTACAGCCCTTATGGACGAGCCGCCACTGCTTTACAGACTAGTTTTCCTATATCATAAGTACAGGAATGGTCTCCAAAAGTGAGATGAACATTCGAATAGATCACTCTAACTTTCATGAGTAATCATAAAGAATCATTCTAACTCATGGCTCTTGATCACGCCAGGGATACTCACCGGCGGTTTCGACAAACAACACTTGCAAATAGCTCGGCTCTGTGTAGTGGCATGCAAACATTCACTGCGAAGCCTCCTTAGGCAGCTACCAAGAACCGCTCTCTCAGGACAAACACTCACTGCAGGACAATCAACACCACATCAATAGAACCCCCCCCCACACACACACTCCATCATAGGCGAGCATCTAATGGTTTGCAGTGATCACTGTATAAGTACCGTACAGGACTCATCTCGAAAAACTAGATGATCATTCAAATCACTCTGAACTCAATCACCTAAGCGAAAGGATCATTCTAACTACTCTTAATCACTCCAGGATACTCAGCAGTGGTTTTGCCAGTCAGTACTTATCGCTCGTGGTAGTTTTTTTTTTTTTTTTAGTATTCTTTTCCCTGATTATTGGTACAGGTCCGATGCATTTAGGAATAACAGTAGGGAGTTGTCCCCTAGAGCGGCGGGGGTGGAATGGACCTGAGAGCCCTAGTTGAAGTGGGACTGAATGGTCTGAAGTGAGCTCCTTTACCGTTGGTAGCTGATGCTGGTCAGATATTTTGAAGAATGGCAACATCCAAGATATCTCGTTTTAGGGGTTCCGAAATCTATCGGTTCTGGTGGACTTCTTACTGCTGTGTTGTTGGAGGTGGCGTATGCGTTGAGTATTTTTCCGTTACAGTTTATCGATTTACTATTCCAGATATGTTTAACCTAGTCGCCTGATATGGTGACAGGCTCTTTAGTGCCCAATATGGCGTTGAGGTCTGGAGCTATTAGAAGTTTGATCGGTGAGTTGTAAGCTGCGTAGATTTGCCATTTACCTGAGTTGTTAATCTGAACTTCGATTCTGTGAATTCCAGGTTTCTGGTTTGCGGTATTGCTATTTCATTGTGCGTTAGCTAGTATTTAACATTGATGGCGGTATCTCCACCTCTGGCGTCTAGTCTGTCATTTCTGTAGGTTATATATCCACTTATTTTCTGATTGTTGACTGGTCGGAGGTGCTTCTCATTAAGCATGATTATTTCAGGACCGTGACCGGTGACAAATTCCTGTAGTTCCAGGATCTTATTTGTTAGTCCGTTGTCATTCCAGTACGAAATCAGTAGCGAATTTGGTGAAATTAATTTCTATACATATGCTAAGTGCGGTTAAAATCTAGTAGGTATGATTGAGGAATCAGTTTATGGATTAAACGGTTGGATTGGCTTTGCTAAAATCAGCTAACATATCAGTCAGTGATGCAGTGATAATGGAAAGTGGGTTGGTTGTAACTAGCGTTGGGAGGTTTCTCAATGTGTGTTGTCTTATTTGTTCGAGTTATTTCCTATATGTTATTTCTCTTGGAGCAGAACTACTGCGACCAAGCGGATCCCCAGAGGTGGCGGATAGGGAAATGACCATCAGAAATGGTAATTGGCCGTGAATATCCAGTAAGCAGGCCTGGACCAAAGCGGGCATGTCTGGAGGTACCAAGATGGTAGCCCTATCACCAGACTAGGCTGCGGATGGTTGGTAACCAGCCTAGCTGACAAATTCTTTTACTCGTAAATTTCAAGGGAATAAAAACCGGACAGCCCAAACGGATAACGAAAAATGGAAGTGGAAAAAAAAGGACTATTCACTAGATACGGATCAGAACATAAACATAAGAGGCATCAATCACAAGATAGAAGAAATACAAAAAACTCTCAGAGAAATTAAAATAGAAATAGTAGTAATTTCAGAAACAAAGAAAAAATCAAAAGGCTATACAGAACTTCAGGACTACAGTTTGATATACAGTGGAGTACCCAACGAAAAACGAGCAGTGCAGGTATAGCCATCATGATCAGCAATAAATGGAAAGACAAAATTGAATCATATAACTGGATCTCTGAAAGAATAATGACTAGACTTAAATTAAATAAGGAATTTATTACAATCATAGAAATATATGCACCCGAAGAAGGAAAAAAAATCTGAAACAGAAGAATTCTATAAAAACCTCCAAATCCTAATTCAGAACACAAATGAACAAGATTGCTTAATCATTTCAAGCGATTTCAATGCTAGAATTGGATCAAATGCATTTAAAGATTTAATAGGTAATCAAGGAGAAAACACCATAAATATCAATAGAAGAGAACTCAGGGAATTTGTGGCCTATAATAGTTTGAAAATTACTAAATATACATGGGAAGCCAGAGGATTTAAAAGCATCATTGACTATATAATAGTGGGTGAAAAACTAAATAAGTTGGTAAGAAACTGCAGAGTATACAGTGGATGAAATATTGACTTAGACTACTATTTATTAATCAGTACTATTAAGATACCAAACCAGAGAAATAGACACAATACAAGAACACAAAAGCAGGAGCAATTTAAGATAAAACTGTTACAGCAAGATAGTATCAGAGAACTATATCAAAGATGACTTACAAATCATACAAAGAAAATAAATGAAGATACAAATATAGTAAATGAATGGCAAAACATTAAACAAATAGTAAAACAAGCAGCATATGAAGTCATAGGAAGAAAACTGTGAAGAAACAGGAATGGAATAAGAACCTGGAACCCAGAAATAGAATCTTTAATAAGAAAGAAACAAGAAATCTAGTTTAGATTTCTTTTTTCCTTAAATGTTTAACATTTCAGGAAAACATTTAACCTAAATGTTTTCCTGAGCTAATTAAATTTCTAAACAGAATACGGAAAGAAGGACACATCCCGCAAGAATGGAAGACAGCAATAAACATATTCAAAAAAGGAAACAGAAAGGATTGCGGAAACTACAGAGGAATACCCTTATTAAATACATGCTATAAAATATATCTAGATATAATTAAAAGTAAACTATGGAACGAGGAAATTATTGAAGAAGAACAACGCGGCTTTAGTAAAGGAAGATCATGCAGAGATCCCACATTTATACTCAAACAAATTACAGAAAAAAAGGATAGAATTTAACCTGCCAACATATATGGCCCTCCTAGATTATGAGAAAGCATATGATCAAATCAACAGAACAAAATTAATCAATATACTGTATGGATTGAAAGCTCCACCTCAAACCACAAAAGCAATAGCAAATATAATGGAAGCAAGCTATATTAAAATTAAAATTAATAATGAAACAACCGACAAAATGATGAAAACCAATAGAAGTCTCATTCGAGGAAGTAGATTATCACCAATACTCATATATATATATATATATATATATATATATGTGTGTGTGTGTGTGTGTGTGTGTGTGTGTGTGTAAAAATTTCAAGAGAATGGAAGAAAAACAAAATCATAGGAATTAAAATTGGAAATTAAGAATTAACCAGCCTTTTGTATGCTGACGATCAAGTTATTTTTGCTGAAAATGAAGACCAATTACAGAAAAGTCTACACGTATTGCACAAAACCATAGAACAGTATGACATGAAAATCTTAATAAAGAAAACGAAATCAATAGAATTTCAAGGTAAAGAAATTAAAAGATGCGAATTAGTCATCCACAACAAAGTAATAGAACCAGTGAATAAATTTAAATATCTAGTAAATTACATAAGCCCCAATGGAGAAATTGACATCTCATATAAAAAGCAAAAATTCCTAACAGTCATTGGAATTTTGAATAGACACTTCAGTAAACAGATGTCCAGAACAACCCAAATAAAACTATATAAAATAATAGCCAAGCCAATTCTGAAATATGGTAGTGAAACATGGACTTGGGGAGAGCGAGATAAAAAAACAAGTGGAAGCTGCAGAAATGAAGTTCCTAAGACCACTCGCAGGCTATAAAAGAATAGAATAAGAAATGAAGAAATAAGAAAAGAGTTATCCATAATTAGCATAACAGAAGACATCACAAACTATAGAAAGAATGAATGAGGACAGATGACCAAATATTGCTTGGAAGTATAAACCAAAGGACACCGATCAAGAGGAAGACCCAGAAGGAGATGGGCAGAATACTTTTTAAACCCTTGAAAACGTTACAGGCAAACAGTTGCCTAATACGGAAAGCCAAGAAGAAGAAGTTATTACTCGTGATTTCTTGTCTCTTTTGGAGGCTCGGGATAGTTTGGTGGGGAGCAGCTTATTTTTCATATGTGGATGGTTAAAGGTGACGTTGTATATATTTTGCTGCTTTGCGTTCATCCGGGTGGAAACTGCAACCATTGAAGTTAACAGGTTTGGGCCCCTCACCAATTTGTACAATTTGCAGGCATGGTCTTATGGTTTTTTTTTTTTTTAACATGTATTGGATTGGTAGGGTTCAGGGTCGATTATTAGACTATAAACTGCCATGATATCATATATATCCTTCTGTTTTTTGCGATTTCTACCAGCATTAATGGCTTTGGGTTGATTTGATCTATAACATCCCACTTATCTTTGTAGGAGTGAAGCTACGTTCTCTTCAATCGGTGGCACTTCTTCCATGGTAATGCCTCTGAGGACGACTCAAATTTTTCCTCGTGCTAAGAGCAAATGTGTTGCATTATAACTTCTGATTATCAAGGAGTTTGGTTAAGTTTCGATAATCTGAGATTTCTGTAGGTTGGAATTTAATACCGTCATCTCTGTTTTTTTGCCAAGGGGATTTATTATCTTGTAGCGGAGTATGACTGGCGGTATGGTTTCCCTGAAATTGTTACCGTCCTCCATAGGAATATCACACGTAACAGTAGTAGATTGGTTGATTATTCTTGTCATCTGACAAGACGTCCTTTATGTCAGGGTTCGCCGTGGTGGCGTATAGCTGAAGCTTTCATCGCCGGTTTTTGTCAATGATCTGTACAAGTGTTTTTTTAAACAGGTTGATTGCTTGTTTAAAATATAAATTTTGGAGCAGCATGTTCTCTGCTTCATACTACTTACCAAATATGCTCATCTTGGTTATACATTATTCACTAACTGGTTGTGAACTCAGGTGCTCATTTGTAACTTGGCATCAGGTGGCCCGGACAACCAGAGACGAGCCGTTAAAAAAACATAATTTATCACTTATTGAAAGAATTTTTGTTAATTATATAGGAGGCTAAATTAATCCGATACAAGCTATCAAATATGGGCTTACAATTTAATTAACTACGAAATAGCCAAGTGGTAACTCTTCTCTATCGCACGAAATACGAATAAACTCTAATACCAATATACCATACTCTCACAATCGCTGCCAAAATTAGAATCACTGAAAATACTGAGTTTAAGTTAACTTTTTTGGTGTAGTATGGACTGAGTGTTTGATTCTTAATCCCTTCATGAATAGGAGGTGGGGTAGGTCCAGTAATTAAGGATGGTTGTCAATAGGTGTAAAAAAACTTTTCGGCTGTAGTTTTTAGGAAGGATCGTATGTTTGGTATCTTGATATCACAATGCAATTGATGGCTCCTGCCGAACTAGGTGGTGCTCAGTGCCATTCTCAGGCATTTATTTTCAATTGTTTGTAGCTTTTTGATATTCCTTTCACTGATCTGTCCCGAGGCTGGTGAAGCATAGAGCAGAAGAGATCTTATCACCTTTTTAGTAGAGGTTTTGTAGAGCAGAATTTTCTTGATGTTTAGGTAACTATTCGTGTTTAGAAAGGGATGGAATTATTATTATTATTATTCCCCTATCTCTATGCAGTCAAATACTCATTGTGGCAGGAGAACCCTCTCATAAACACATCTCATCATGCCAAGCTTTAAATACATTCGCATTCTCTACAGACACTACATTCTCAGGCAACGCATCCTAATCATTCTGCTCTCCCCATGCAAAAAACAGAGCTTCCAGGGATGACCTATTTTATCCCATTCTTGCCCAACATATTATGAAAAACCTCTTCCACAATAATTTGATTAGCGCCTCTTAACAACTTACTGTATATGTCTCTGTCATATCACTCCTCCTCTTTTCAAACTTTTCAAAGATCTTTTCAAACTTTTTTCATACTCAACATTCCAGACAAACCAAACCATCATACGAAATGCTTCTGAACCTTTTCCAATAGTTCATCCTTTTGAAAACCAAATGACTAAATCTGCATGTGAATGACAATCAGATTTAAGACACCGTCATCCATATGTGGCCTAATAATAGCCTAATGCAATAGAAGCAAATCTCCCTACAAGTCAGTGTCCTGCAGATCGTTATGTTGTCCAGAATTCATTGTGTTGTCCTTACAATTTTGAAATGTTTCCTTTAAATTTTAGACCTCTATCCACCATCACACCCAAATCTCTTATTTCCTCCACTTCCTCTAATATATCCCCACCAAGTATATACTCTACATCTTGGTGTTCCAAATTTGAAAACATTGCACATTAAAGCGTTGAACTGGGATCCCCACTCCTGTCCCCATTCACTTGCACTGTTCAAGTGGTCTTTTAAAGCTACCACATCTGCATTACTTCCAGTGGTGTAGCTAGAGCTTTTGCCGTCAGGGGCGATCTCTGAGTTCCCCCCCCCCCTCTCAATACACACGAAAAATACTATAAAAAGTAAAAACGACGTATAGGGAAATAAATTAAAACACTATGTTTATTTTTTAAGTAAAACTTTAATTTTAACATTCTAAAATATTATTTATCTTGCTTTTCTGTTAGCAAAATCGTCGATGACATTGACGAAGTCTATTTCATAGTATTGTAGGTAATTCTTAGTCAATTTTATTTAGAAAGACTCTTCTCACAACTAGCAACTTACAGTAATTGTGAAGAAAATTCGCAGTAGTATTACAATATTCAGAAATGAGTTCTCCAGACTGTATTTTAGAATTAATTGCAAAAGTTCAAAAAGGTTCAAAGCGCCACCCGGGATGGATCTCCCCCTTCGCCCCTTCCAAGCTACGCCTCTGATTACTTCTCGTAGTTATTATTAACTTTGCATCATCTACAAACAGCTGATGATTCTATGCAAACCCTCCCCTATAATTAACATACAGATGAAAAAACAAAAGTCCTAAAACAGATTCTTGAGTTTTAGGACTTTTGTGGTATTGTGTATTCATCTCCTTAGTCCAATGCACAATCTTCCAATCCCTTGGTACTTAGCCCAATGTACGACTCATGTTAAGCAAGTATTTCATGTCAGATATCAATTCCCTGACACATTCCCTCAAAAGAAATGGTACTGTATCATCAAATCTCAGAGGCATATTGAAATCCCCATGCACACAGATTAGTTATTATCAATACCTGCTTCCAGAAACACCCACGACGGAACTATAATTGGATATCCAACAGTGATAGGCCAAGGCACCTGACTGATTACATCCTGGCTCTCTAACGGTGGAAGACAAGCATCTTTGATGTGCATACTTGTCCAGGAGCAGATTGTGCTACTGGCCATCAGCTAGTAACGGCCAAAGTAAGGCTAAGACTCCTAAACCTTCCAAGTCAGGCATACTAACAGAAGAAATGGAAATGAAAAACAGATGAAAAGAATACTGTGAGGAATTGTACAGCCAAGAGGATATGGAAAATTTAGAGGAAAATCAAGAGCCCTCTTACCAAGATAATTTCGATTTGGACCCTTCTCCTCTTCTTAGGCATGAGGTTGAAGGAATAATTAAACAGATTATCATAACGCCCAAGATGTAGGTGGAATCCCAGAATTAATCAAGACCACAGAGATAAGAGTACTTTATTTCATAGATTACAAGGATATAGGAGACAGAATTTTGGCCTAGAGACTGGAAGAAGTCGATTTTCATGTTATTGCACAAGAAGGGAGATATTAAGGAGTGCAATAACTTGAGCTATTAGCTTAATCTCTCATGTAAGCAAGAATTTATTAATGATCATTCTGAATAAGATTGAGGGCAAAGTCGAGGCAGAGATACCTGAGAAACAAGCAGGTATTAGAAAAGAAAGGGAACCAGAGCTCAGATCCTTTGCCTTAGACAAATCATTGAAAAGTATAAAAAATTTAGACACCCTATGGTAATGTGTTTCCTATAGTAATGAGTTGAACAGTAATTTGACTTTTGTGGAGATGAAAGCTGTGTGTATATCCCAAAGTCAGGACTTGATCTACTTGTACCTTATTGTAATAAGTAAGGAGATTACTAACACATGACTTTCCTTTATCAAATCCTGCTATTGATCAAAGAGAATACACGGAGTATTCGGTGGAGATATTAGGTATTTGGCGGAGGTTGACCATGGTATAGGTTTTCTGTACACGTGTGCAGCTTCTGTTGGATTTACTTGTCATCTAGTGAAGAGTAAATACGAAGCTTTTTTTCTAGATTGATGGAGATTACAACAAGAACGCTATTGATATGATTGAGAAATAATATTGTTATGAGTAGTTTGTGAGCTTTTAGCTCGTCTTTTGGAGGCTGTGAGATTAATTTCAATCACCGGATAGTAGAATAGAATTGCTTTGTCTTTTATGCTTGTAGTGATCATATTCGTTGTAGTGTGTAGCTTGTTTGATCAGTTAATTTCAGTGCATGGCCGTCTTTGAAAAGTACTTGACTGCTAGAGAGTGAATAAAAGAAGAAATATGTGGGATGTTGGTATCACGATGTATGTGTTCATTTCTGATGAATCACTGAGCATCTAGTATCATACTTAAACATTTGTTTTGTACTCTTAGGGTATTAGATTTGGATACTGGTCCCAAGCTGGCCAGGCGTAAGCTATTATAGGTCGAATCACCATCTGACAGAGTAATAGTTTATTTCTTGTATTTAGTTGTTGCATCGGTTAATCATAGGGAAAAGTCGAGCAATAGCTTTGAATGCTTTCATACAGATGAGTTTGACGTGACTAACGAATCCAGATCTTTTATCTAATTGTATACCTAAGTATTTTTTTCCTGTTTCCCATGGGATTCTAGTATTAAACGATTGAATATCTCCTTTTGGGGATGCTAGACTTCTGATTAAGAGTAGGGCTATACGTTTTTGTGTATTTACTTGAAGTCTCAATCGGAGATATTCAAGTAAATATCTCCGATCGAGATAATTACTTGAATTAGGAGGGGGGGGTAGACAAAGAGTTAAAGTTTAGATGATATATTGTGAAGGTTGCTAAAGTAGCAATTAAGAGTACTTGCCTACTGAAGAACACACTAACAAGTAAAGATAAGGAAATTGTTATTTTACTTTACAAGGCCCTGATACGTCCACATCCTGATAAGTTTTTGCTTAGAGAGTTGTGAATAAGCAGAATGGGTTGCCAGAGTCAATTGTGAGTACTCTGTTAATTGGTTCAAAGAGAAGCATGATATATTGTGTGAATAGTTTGGGTCTCTTGCTATGAGTCTTCAGACAGCATAGAGTTGCCCGTAAAATACTACTACTACTACTACTACTACTACTACTACTACTACTACTACTACTAATAATAATAATAATAATAATAATAATAACCGATACTTGCAAGTTAATAATATTTTTATAATAATAATAATATATTTTAATATAATAATAATAATAATAATAATAATAATTTTTTAATTAAAATTTATGATTGCATATTTAAATTACATGTGATACATACATTGCGTACATACATCTGCCTCCACGATCTCCCACCTGTCAAAGTTAGCAGAATGCTACGGGCTGACAAGAGTCCAATGCCCCTAGTACTCGTAGAGATACCCAACACACACACAAGAACATATACAACATAACCACGATCTGTGGTCTGAAAATCACAACTGAGCCACTAAGGAAACGAGCCTCGTCGGGCCAGTGCCACAGATGTCAGAAGTACGGACACGCACAGAAACTCTGCAGAGCAGACTACAAATGCCTCAAATGTGGGCAAAACCACCCCACAGCAACCTGCTCAAAGCCCAAGACCTCACCAGCCAAATGCGCGAACTGCGAGGCCCCCCACCCGGCAAACTACAGCGGCTGCAGTCACAACCCTAAGAATAAAACAGACAACAAAAGGAAACAGATCTGTCAACCCTGCCCACAGGCACCAGAGTCGAAGGCTCCCCCAGTTGCCTGACATCCAACAAAAGACAACAAAATACCAGCTCTCAAAAATGGAAAATACCGTTGTGTCCCAATTTACGATTCCTACTCTAATTCTACAAATTCCTTTTATCTATATTCTTCTAACGTCTGTGCCCGAGATTTTACCAAAACTTAAACCAATATCTAAGTTATTGCTCCCCGTAGTACCCCTAATATTTGTATTTATACTGCGCCTTTTGGGATATTTAGTTTAGGATATTACATACATAAACAAGGAGAAAGAACTCAAATATATCTGAAAGTGCAACTATTGCAGTCGTGACACTTAACTCGATTCTCAACTTAAATTTTCCGCGTGATTAAGTACAATATTTTCAAGTGGTTATCAACTGCACCATTTATGTTGTCATAAATAGGGAGAAAGTCAATCTCGAATATATCTCTTAGTATTTAAATATTATTGCAGTCGTGACACTTAATCTCTTTCCTCAACATTAAATTTCCCGCGTGATTAGGTATGATGATTTTTAAGCGGTGCATTGGATTAGCAACATCAGACAACTCTTTTATCATTGAACAAAAGGTTTATTAAGTTTTTAAACATGGTACAATTCAAATAGTAAACTAAAATACTTATAGACTAACAATAAATTATTACAAGCAATATGGCTATTTGTGATTATGCCGCCATACACATTAATTCATAAATTCACCTGATGTGAACAAATTAGATCAATTCACACTATCTGATTATTCATACTGAAGTAGAATAACAAATCATTCACTGCTAACACATACTTGTGACATTTCAATTATTTTATACATTACACCAGGCATTCAATTCTTAGGATACGTAATTACTTAATTCACACTATTCCGTTATACCGTTATTTGCACTAACACACAATTATGTCATTTAAATATCTTGTGCAATATAACAGACATGCAAAAATACTTTAGGACTCTTAATCATTCAGAAATCTTTAACACTAGTCAATCTACACATAACACATTCTATCATATACTAAAGTCCTAGTATAACTTCAACAGTTCTATATTGGAATCACGATACTTTTCACAGACAAATTTCTAGCTAACATAGGTTATGATTTACAGTACCTTTCTTGAGCTTTTCGTATGGGCCTTTATTCTTTTCCAAACGAACCTCTGGTATAACTTCTCGTAACTCTGGAATACTTTAACACACATATATTTGCTCTACTATTAGCAACGAGGACATCGATCTCTTTACAGCTTTCTGCTTTGCATAGTTATCACTAGCATCGAAACGAAGAAGATCCCTCCTTTTCTAGGACTTTATGGCAATTTTTTCTTTGCTTCCTACTCGGGAAAACGGGAATCAAAATCCCGCTCACTTTCGTTTCTGTGTTGTGACGAGGAGATATCACCCCTGTCGCCACTCAGGAAAACCCTGTGAACTCCACCGGAACCAAAACCAAACTCCAAGGCCAAAAGCGACTATCCAAAAAGAAGCCTCCTCTGGGGGGTTACCAACCCTTTTATAGCTGCTTCCCTAACGGCACCTTTTCTTACTTCCTTTCTCCTCCTTCTATTTGTTTTTTAATCATCGACCAATTAGGGTGGCGTTTTCCCGCCAAACGTCATTTGATCGGCAAGCTATTTCTCAATGTTTCAATCCGGGGATCGGCCCTAAGCGATAGCTTTGCTTTTCTTGTGCTAGCCTGACTTAATCCCCTTTCAAACTTTTTCTATGAATTCTACTTAATAACCTAATCTCTCACATAACGTATTTTATGACTCACCCCTTTCTACTTATTTACTTAACTCTCTCATTTTTAATCGTATTACAATATTAATCTATATGTTCCTTTGTTAGCTACTTATTTAGTTAGAATTCCTTATTTTAAGTCATATTACAATACTAATACATTCCTTCCTTTATCAGCTACTTTAACAACAACCCTTATGTTTTATACATTTTACTGGATGCAAGAAATTTTCCATTAAACAATTCATCTTTTTATGCAGGTGTTTTAATTCATGATATTTATTCTTCATGTTACACCATGACAGCTGAGCATACTATATTCCTAAGATATCAGGTATAACAATACCAACAGTCTGGAAAGCCACTGTCGAAGCAGGACATACGCCGAAGTAGCCCGCTCATTCAAAGATATTCAGCAGGATCAAATTCTTCCAAACATGACAACAGTCATCACAGCCTCATTGGCAAACATGCTTCAAGACTTCAGTAAGTCAAACCCTTCACCAAACTCCACAAAAAGATTTCTAAAAGAAACTCAAACCATATTATCAATGCTTGTTAATGAATAAAACTAGATTACTGCCAGACTCACTACAGATCGCCGCTTGGAACGCCAATGGCCTAAAAAACAAGACTCTGGAACTTCAAGAATTCTCTCACAGATACAACCCTGATGTCATCCTAATTAATGAAACTCATCTAAGACCTGCAGACAATCCAAAACTGAGAGGCTACACACTATATAGAAACGACCGACTGGACTACAGAGGTGGTGGTACAGCCATCTTTATCAGGAACTGCATCAGGCACAATGGAATACTCACCCCACCCCAATCTCCAACCTAGAACTCACGGTATCGAAGTCCACACAAATTCAACTGGAAGACTTAAAATCTATGCCGCCTACAACTCCCCTGCTATTTTCTGACATGGATGCTGTACTAGGCACAAATGAATCCATCATCGTCGCTGGGGACTTAAACTCCAAACATCCCTCCTGGAACAGCAGAACCACAAATAAAAATGGCCGTATCCTCTTCAGCTACACATGATTAAACAACGCTGTCGTAACAGGACCCAGTGAACCAACCCACCACAGCCCAACTGGCACAGCCGACATCCTAGACATCGCCATTCTACACAACATCAAATACCAGCACAGCATTCAAGCACTGAATGAATTATCAGACCACAACCCAATCCTACTTCACTTAGGGAACAAAGATCAGTCACCTCCCTCCCAAACCTCCATCATCTGGGAGAAACTCAAGAAAGTGCTACCAGAACACATTGGTCCAGTTCCCCATATAAAAGCCAAGGAAGTAATAGACATGGCAATAAAGAACCTCACCGATCAAATCAATAAAGCCATAACAGCAGCCACTGTATCCATGATTACCCACAAACAAAATCGTCTCCCGGAAGAAATCATGGACTTAATAAGGGAAAAAAACAGACAAAGAAAAAGACATCACAACACTCGTGCTCCCCAGGACAAAACAGCCCTCAACAGATTAAACAAATCTGTCCGAGAAGCTCTCCAGAACCAAAGGAACCACCAATGGGACAACAAGCTCACCTCCATCTCCACAGCAGATCATTCTATATGGAAATTCCTAAACAATCTCAGGATCAAGCACAAATCCCTCCCCCTCTGCAAGCAGAACAGCACCTTGCATACACATATGCTGACAAAGCAGAAGCCATAGCAAGAAACCTAGAGAAACAATGCAGTCCTGCATATGATAACCTAAACATCAGCCATGTATACAAGATCCATCGTAAAGTCAGGTTCACAGTAAATCGTACCGATGTCAATCCAAGTCCTATAATGCCTACCTCACCTACCGAAATAATCGGCATCATCAACCATCTCAAGATCAAAAAAGCCCCAGGTTTTGACGGCATCACTAACCAAGTCATCAAGGCACTACCACGCAAAGCCATAGCACATCTGGCAAACATCATAAACTCCATCCTCAAATGGCAGCACTTCCCCCAGTCATGGAAAATAGCTGACATCATCCCAATTCACAAACCAGGCAAAGACCCACACCTACCTGAAAATTACTGTCCCATCAGCCTGCTATCCAATTTGGGGAAAATAGCTGAGAAAATCATCCTCATCAGACTCCAAGATCATGTCAACCAATTAAATATCATTCCAGAAGAACAATTCGGCTTCTGTCAAAATCACAGCACCACCCATCAAATTCATAGACTGGTAGAATACATGACCACAGGATTCAATTGGAATCAACACACTGGAGCTGTCTTCCTAGACATCTCAAAGGCCTTTGATAAGATCTGGCACCAAGGCCTCCTCTACAAACTTATCATCGCTAACCTTCCACTAAACATGATACACCTGATCAAATCATACCTCTCCAACAAGAGGATGCAAGTCAAAATCAATGAAACAGTCTCAACCCAACGGAAAATCCTCGCTGGAGTTCCTCAAGGATCACTGCTAGCCCCGATCCTGTTCAACATCTATATGGCAGACATCCCTCAAAATCCTCTCACATCCACCATCGCCTTTTATGCTGATGACACGGCTATTCTAGCCAGATCTCGTCAACCACTTCTCGTCACCAAAAAACTACAAGACACCATCCTGAATCTAGAAAAATGGTTTAAAGACTGGCGACTACAATTAAACCCCCAGAAAAGTACAACGATACTCTTCACAAGAAGACGAGCATCCCCCAAAGGAGACATAACCCTGTTCAACTCTAAAATTCCCTGGAAAACTGAAGCAAAATACCTAGGAATACTTCTGGATAAGCGATTATGCTTCAACAGCCACATCAAGAGTATGCACCAAAGCTTCAAACGTTATCGCCCAGCTATATCCCTTGATCAACAGACACAGCAAACTAAACTCAACAAATAAAATACTACTGTACAAGATAGTGATCCGTCCCACAGTCATATACGCCTCCCCAGCCTGGAGCCATACCTCCATGACAAACATCCTCAAGCTACAAAGACTACAGAACAAATGCCTGCAAATGATTCTGGATGCCCCGTGGTTCATCAGGAATGCCCAGATCCACCGGGACATAAATTTCCCCTGCATCTCTCCACTACTACGATCCCTAGCAGAAAAATTCTTTATGAAGACATCTACCCATCCAAACCAACTGATACAACAAGCCGGAAACTATGACGGTAATGACTACTGGAAACATAAAAGACCGAAAGCCATCCTAACACCCAACGACGAATAACCACTTCTGCCCACTCAGGGCGAGCTAAAATAGCTGACAAAACTCTCCCATCACTGCTCCCGAAACGGACAGCAGGGAATATGAAAAGCGTCAAGCTTCACCCTCTGTGCCATATATGTCCTGCGTCCTGCGTCCTACATTGCGTACGTACATACATTTGATTACATATGATACATACATTACGTGCATTTGATTCCATATGATTCGTGCATTACTTTAAAACATGCATTTGATTACATTTTTTTAAAAAGTTCAATCCTTTTTTATTATTAAAATTATGATTACATATTTACAACACATAATATTACATATTTACAACAGGTTTTTTTTTAAATTTTTTTTTATAACTATGAAATTCGTACAGATTTTTCTTTCTTTTCTTTTTTCTGTATAATGTATTAATTTCTTTCTTTGGGAGGCATTTCTGATTTCTTCCTCGAAGCTTTGCAGAGCTTATCTGAGGAAGATAATAGATGGCGGTGGTTTCGTGGTTATGTTTCTATACTGGTCGCAAGCCAGGTGCTGATTTTACTGTTTGTTAATACATGTTTGGAAGACTTCAACTGCTGTTACACAGTTTAACTTTATTTTTGCAAATAGGGTTTGGTTTTGAGAGAGGGAAACAGGAATTTCTCTAATTTTCATTCTCGCTGTAATATTTATATAGCGTCTGTTTCAGCTCTCTGTATGTCCCTAGGTTTCTGTCGTCGAAACGCAGTTTGTTTATCATGTCAGCCACCCGAAACGTCTAAGTAACCAGTACTTAGACGTTTCGGGTGGCTTTGCCGTATTGATTGTTGTACTCATATGTTATGTAGTTTGTTGACTGCGGTCTTGTTATCCGATATGTTGTTCTGGTTACTCTATAGCAGGCCTGCACAACTTGATTGTCTTTGAGGGCCAAACTCAACTTGGACCACCTGACCAAGGGCCAGATCATTTCGAACCTTGAATCCTCAGCAAATGATTTGCCAGCACAAACTTTTAAGCTTACCTTTGTGACAACTTCATTTTCAGATGTCACTTTTTTAAAGGCTTGTTGCTCACTGCTAAGGACTTTCAATAACTTTGCTGCTTTTATTTGCTTTTCACTTGCATCCAACTTACCAAGGTTAGGATGTTTCGATTCGAAATGACATCTCAGATTGTACTCTTTAGGAACAGCGATAGATTCTCGGCACACAATGCACACTATTTTGTCCTTAAACAACGTTAAAAAATATTTGTTTGTCCACTCAGGGTTAAATGCTCGATGTTCCGAATCTATTTTACGCTTTTTATTTAAGCTCATTGTGTCGAGATTGACAATATTAATTACAAAAAACTAATGATTACAAACTCACAGTAATGCATGTTATGATAACAGTTATGTAATGTATTACTCCAGCTACAACCAACCAGTATACTGCCAAAGTCAGTCAAGGCACGGCCAACTTTGTGTAATACAATTCATTTTCGTTCGTAGACATCAAGTCGTTATCACGGAGATGTAACTTCGAATTTTCCCGCAGCGACACTAGCGCTAACAAAACCTCGAAGCGATTGTAATAATTTTTTATTGAATATGACAGTGGGAATAACTCCAAATGCAATTTATTGTCGAGCTGAAAGAAACATGATTGTGACATTAATCGCATGAACGTAAACATGCAGAGTCTTAGTAAAAATTTAATTCAATAGGAAAAAATTGTCTAATTTCATATTTCCCCGTATGATTAAATAATTTCAATCAATCAGACGTGGCAAAATAAATAACACTGCAGGCCGCATGCGGCCCGCAGGCCGTATGTTGTGCAAGCCTGCTCTATAGGTTGGGCTGTAGTAATGTTTTAACATGACTGTGTAGTGGCATAAGTGTTTCACCTTCAATATTTTAATCGCTGGAATAATAATAATAATAATAATAATAATAATAATAATAATAATAATAATGATAATAATAATATATATATTTTTTTTATTGCTAAAAATATTTTATTGATTGCTAAATTATTTATACATACAATAAACATCTTGTGTGACATTGCACCTTATAATTTTACAGAGTTCTGCACTAAGTGCTGCAATTCCTACATTGGATTTCAATTAAAATTTTTAATAATACTATTTTGCCTTTATATTATGTATTTACAACACATGTTCTTCTAATATTAACAATGAAGATTATACAGAAACTTTTGTATAATTTTTTATTTTTTATTTTATTTTTATTTTTATTTTTTTAAAGTTTGAGAAAGAGTGATTATACATACAAATTTCTGCGTTTGCTTATAAGGATTACTTGTAGATGAGTGAGGCAAGTTAATCCCACCTACTTCGAAGCTTGGGTTAGCTTTTATGAAGAGAGTGGGATTTAGCCTGCACTATTTGTGTTGTTGCTACTGTTTATGTATGGGATGTAGGCATTGGATGCTAGTGATTTGCGATGTGTATATTAATGTTAATGGTTTATTAACTTTGTTGGTATATTTTCCAGAGTTCGTTTTTTTAATGTTCTGTAGTTATCTATGTGTTTTAACTTTCTTGGTAGGTTGTTGAGTTGCGCGGGTATCTGATGTGATCTCACAAAAGAACCGTATGAGTTGTTGAAGGGTGTGGGGATATAGAGAGTTGTTGTAGGTCGTGTTATACGATATGTGTCTCTGTTGTTTCGATAGGTGATGCTGAAGTAATTCCTTGTTAATGTCATGTAGTGTTTCAAGTTTTTAATGCTCAGAATTCTGTGTATCGTCATGTGCTTGTCGGATATTGGTTGTTGCGTGTAAGGTGTCCAGATCACTGTTGACACGATTTTCCTGTGTAGTGTTTCTAATTTTGTTAAGTGGCTGTTTGATGTATTTGCATAGACTGTTATTCCGTATCTGATTAGGGATTCGCAGATACCGTAATATAGGAGTTTTTTTTTTTTTATGTTGGGTGGAATAATGTCTTTAACTTGGAAGAGTTTTGCTGGGATGATCCGGAGTTTGGTGTGTAGGAATTCTATATGTTTTGTCCATTTCAGGTGGGAATCTATATAGAGTCCGAGGTATTTTGCCTGTGTTACAGGTTTGATTTCGGAACATTGGCAGGTATTTTTGTTGTTAATGCAGCGGTATGTGTAACAATGTATCGATAGTGATGCAGGGCGTATGATTCTTGGGTTGTGTATTATCAACAGTTGTGTTTTGGTGCGGTTGATTAGAATTGCGTTTTTGGAAGTATGTTGTGATTTCGTTTAGGTCTTGTTGTGCTTTGCAGAGAGCTGCGTTACTGTCTGTGTGGATTGCTAGTAGGGCAGTGTCATCTGCGTATTGAAATATTTGACTTCTTATGGATATGTTATGAATATCGTTAATGTATATGTTGAATAGAGTGGGTGATAATATGGCACTTGAGGTACTCCGTGTTTTACTTGTATACTCCGACTGTGACATGTACCTATTTTTGTTACTTGTGTTCTGTTTGAGAGGTAGTTCTTGAACCATGTATGCAGTGTTCCTCTTATACCAATTGAGTATAGTTTGGTGAGTAGTATGTCATGTTCAAGTGTGTCAAATGCTTTGGTTAGGTCCAGCAGTATAAGGACGGCGTACCTGTATTTGTCGAGAGCTTTGTTTATTGTGTCGGCGATGTCTTCTAATAAAGTAATGGTGCTTTTTGTTTTCTGAAAGCCGTATTGGTTTTGTGAGATGATGTTGTACTTCTGTAAATAGTTCTGTAGTCTGTTGTGTGTTATTTTTTCTAGAATTTTTGAGATGACTGGTAGTGTAGCTATTGTCTGTAGTTCTGAGTATCGTTTCTTTTGCCGTGTTTGTATATTGGCGTAATTACTGCAGTTTTTAGTTGTTGTGGAACAATGTCTGTGTCGGATATTATGTTCACGAGTTTCAAAAGTATTGGATTTATTTGTTCAAAGTGTAAGGTCTGTGAATCTTATTTTGTCTATTCCTGGAGTAGTCTTTGGTTTTAGTTGTCGGATTGCTTCTTTCAGTTCCTGTTTTGTTATGGGCGGAAAATACATCGTTTGTCGTTGACTTTGTGTCGGTAGTTTTTTGTTGATCGTTGGTAGTTAGCTTTTTATTTGTTGGTATTGGGGTTGAGTTGTGTGATCTTGTTTGTGAAAGCATGGTTGAATGAGTCTGCTAGTTCCTCTTGGTTTGTGTCCTGACCGAAGCTTTTTGCAATAAAATCTTGTGCTGAAGCTTTCTTTTTTCGGGTTACTAATTCGTTGAGTGTAGCCCATGTTTGCTTAATATTGTCGTTATATTCCATGAATTTTTGGAAGTAGCAGCGTCTTTTTGCCCTACGAATTTTTGTTGTTAGTTTATTTCTTGTGTTTTTGTATAAGGTTTGTAAATGTGTGTTACTATGTGACTTTTTAAGTTTTTTCCATAGATTTTCTTTTAAAGTAATAGTATTTAATATGTGGTCATTTATCCATGGATTGTTGTCTGTTTATCGCCTCGTTTGTGTAGGTTTTGTTGCTTTTTTTGTATATTTCTGTGAACTTTAGTTGAAAATTCTCGTATAATGTTACAGGATCGTTTATTTTAAGTAGGGAATTCCAGTCTGTATTTTTTACTTGGTTATCGACAATGCTCTTTTGTATGATCGAGTTTTGTCGACTTTTGTAGTGATTGGAGGGGGGGGTAGGAAACGTAATAAAACGAAGTTGAGACAAAGTAGTGATCGGCAATTTTTACGTTAATTACTGATGATGTATATGTATGGATGGGAGCCGGTATGTTGATATGATCAATGCATGATTGTGTTAGTGAGTTATTGAGTATTTCTTCTCTTGTTGGGGAGTTAATGGTAGGGTTTATGTTGTACTGACTTAGTATATCAAGATATGTGTTAGTGGTTGAAGAAGCGTGGTCAAGAGTATTTATGTTAATGTTTCCTATTAGGATGGGCCTGTATGTTGTACGCGGTTCGATGCCGCTTAGCCATGTTTCTCACTCGTGAAGAAAACTGAGTGGATTATTATCTGGGGTTCTGTATATTGTGTTTATTGTGTATTTGATACTATTGTGACTATTTGTGATTTCCAAAATTAATGTTTCCGCATGTTCGAATTGAGTTTGTTTTTCTGTCACATTGTATTTTTCTTTTATAAATGCCACAATGCCACCTCCTCTTTTGTTTGGTTTACATAAGTTTGATAATTATTTATGTTGTATGGGTAAATTTCTGTGTCGTTTATTGCAACTTCGGTCAGTATTAGCGCATCTATGTTTATCATGGTATAATTGAGCTGTGTTATCAATGTAAGCCAGTGTTTTTTTATACTTCTTATGTTTGTGTGTATAATAGTGAAGTTGGTGTTGGTGGAAATGTTGTCTTACCATTTCTTCAAAGATTCAAAGACCTTGAAGTTTATGTTGTCTGACTGGATATGTTCGCCTATGTTTGAGATCTCCATTATATAGTTTTTAAATGAGTTCTAATCTTATTCTTAAGGATGTGAAAAATTAGTGTTTTATATTGGCAGGCTGTGTAAGTCGGATTCACTTGTAATTATGTATACTCGAGTGTTTTCATTCTTTCTCATATATATCTGGGAATTCTTTATCCACAGGAACTTGTAGTTTTCTCTGTTTTTGTCTTCCTTGCTTGGTATAGAAGATTTTTGAAGTATGTCCAGTGTTCCGTTATATAGATTGGTGTTGGGAGTTTCTTATTAGTTAGGATCGTTGTTGTCGGCCTTGTTTTCTTGCTTGCTGTAAGAATGGAGTCTGTCAGATTTCTGTTGGTAAAACGAGCGATGATTGTTGGCGGTCTCTCTTTATTTTTTTGTGGGCCCGGTTGATATAGGTGATATCTGTGGTTGCGATTTGAATTCCAATTTTGCTGCCGATCAGTTGCATTATGTTGCTTAAGTCTTCTGTATTTTCTTTCATTATTCCCTCAATTTGAAGTTCTTTTTTTCTTTCTTTTTGTAGCATGTGTTCCATTTGACACTTGAGTGTGTTTACGTCTTTCCGAAATTCTTGATTTTCGCGTTGGAGTGTTTCTTGCGTTTCTATCGCTACCGTTAATTTCGTCTTTATTTCTCACACGGTTCCTAACATTTCTTCAGAGGTCTCGTTATTGAACTGTATGTAATGGTCATTCATACTCCTCGAATTTTTTGTTAATTTGTTCCATGTGTGCATTTAATAAGTCTTTCACCATGAGTTTAAATGAATCAAAGTTAGCTGTCATTTTAGGATCCAGAAGCGGCTTACCTTGATGTGCGTCGTTACTTTTCTTTGGTGTCTGGTCTTTGTTCTTCGTTTTCTCACGGCACTGCTGACACAATAATAATAATAATAATAATAATAATAATAATAATAATAATAATAATAATAATAATAATAATAATAATAATAATAATAATAATAATAATAATAATAATAATGGCTTTCCTACATCTGATAACTGGTGGCAGCATAAAATAGCTACAGTATTGAAAAACGAAACAGCAAAAATTCTCTGGGATTTTCGAATACATACTGATCGGCATTTGGAACACAATTGACCTGACATCACAATTATCGAACATTGGATTCATCATTACACACCAGAATCCAAACAGCAGTCAAAACAGTGGACAGAAACCGGTTGTTCAGCGCCAAAGACAAAGTCGGTTCTATCAGGAGGAAAGGTCATGGCGTCAGTGTTTCGGGATGCTAAAGACAATTTGTTTATTAACTCTCTTGAAAATGGTAAAACAATAACTGGGGAATATTATTCCGATATTTTAACCAGACAAGACGGAAAAAATCTTGAGAAAAGACCCGGTTTGCAGAATAAAAAAATCATCTTTTATCAGGACAATGCACCGGCTCACAAAGTTGTTTTGGCAATGGGAAAATTAAGGAATCTGCACTATGAATTGTCGGAACATCCACCCTATTCCCCAGATTTTGCTCCCTCTGGCTTCTATCTCTTCCCAAAAATAAAACTCTTTCTCGCTAGTCAGCGTTTTTCTTCGAATCAAGAGGTGATTGCAGCTGTAGAGGGGGTATTTTGCAGATCTTACTGAGAACCACTACAGGGACGGGATAATGGCGCTAGAGCATCGCTGGAATAAATGTATTAGTCTTAAGGGAGATTATGTTGAAAAATAAAAATAATTTAGAAATTATAAATTCGTTTTTTCATTGTTAGGCCGAGAACTTTTCAGACTACCCTTGTATTCCTTGTACTAATTCCTTGTACTAAATATGTATTCTTTTTTGTTTACAATCCTCAATCCAGAGGTGATAGAAGTCGTTCCATCTCGATCATTAAATGACTTCTATTTTGGGTGATCTGCATGCTTGAAGAAACAGTAGCAACTTTTCCTTGTTCTTTTGTATTCTTTGCTCTTATTTAATATAGTCCGAACTGTAGACTCGCTGTATCCCAGGTCTTGCAAAATCATTGTATTACTAACTCTTCTTTTCATGTCTTTTAATGACTTCCAGCTTTTCCTCTACGTAATAAATTTTCTTCTGTTGTTATTACTGCCACTTTCTTTATCGGTATTTCTCTTTTCCATATCAGGGGTGAATATCATAAAACCTTATAAAAAAATAATAAATAAATAAAAATCAGCTAACGCCTTTTTATTCCCGTATATACAGAGAGTATGCGAGGCCATTTTTAGCCCTATCTAACTTTTTGGAGACTGAGTGGGCAGTTCAATCTCCACTGGTACCCAATCAGAGATAGCCTCCCCAAGGCTATCATTAATTAAGCAGCATGTGAAGAGAGCTCTACAGGTGCCGCTATCTCGTAGCCTCCCTAACCCTAACACTTGTATTTAATATCTGAAATAATGTGGGTTCTACGGTCGATTTTCTTGAGTTTACGGGACGAAAAAACCCGCAAGTGTTCGATGGGGGTTCAGGTCAGGTCAGTGCAGTCGTTTAAAACCCATCTCTTTATACCCATAACAGCTGCAGGCATGGGGCATTGTCATCTTGATAGTAAAGCGGTTCCGAAAGTGTAGGCAGTATCTGATTATCCAGAATATTAAGGTGCTGAGCTGCCTTCATGAACTATGGACAATGACCAGTGGTCCCACTCCAAACCAACTGAATGCACCCCACACCATTACTCCTCCACCACCAAACTTTACTGTGGATACAACACACTGTGGTAACAAATGTTCATCAGGCCGCCTGCACAGCCAGACCCTGCCATCAGACTGAAAACCGGCGAACCCTGATTCATCGCTCCAGAGTACCGTTTACCACTGGTCAGTTGTCTAGGTCATACGCTCTTTTTACCAGGCCAGATGAGCGCATTGTTCGTTGTAATGTTTGGCTTGTGTGCTGCTGCTTTACCGTGGAAACCCAGTAAATGGAGTTCTTTTCGTACTGTATTAGTGCTCAAAATGGTATTACTTGAGCTCTGGAACTCAATCGCAGATGGTCTGTGCCGATTGTAGCCGATTTTTGCATGCCACCAATTTTAATTCCCTCCTATCGGTGTCAGTCATTTATGGCTGCTGCCCTGGATTTTTTCTTGCACTAGTGATTGCAGAATATTGTCATGTTCCGAATGGTTGATTTTGGATGCTCCAGTTGAGCGGCAATGGCACCTATGAACATGCCACCAATGTGACAGCCTACAATGACATCTCTCTCGAAGTCACTGAGTTCACGTCGTTTTGCCATACCACCTGCATTCAATTGCTGTGGTGACGTACTGCTCCTTACTATCTGTAAACGAGTTTTATGTTATTAACAAACCTTGAATGTTCCATAACTTCAAATAACAGCCAGAACATTATTGGTAGATAGTATGCTTACAACCACTGTTGGTGCGAATGTGAAATATTTCTTTTTTATTTTATTTTATTTTTATTATTCTGTTGACCTTTCATGATTAATAAACTCAAAATCTGTAATGAAAATAAATTATGTAATATATTTATTACAGGTAGGATAATGAATTCTTCCCATCCACCTATTCTTAGTGAAATATCGCCTTATATCGATATTTTGCATAATACAACACTTTCATTAGAGTGTGAAGGAATATTCCCTTTATTATGGAAAATTCCTGAATTATGGGTGAGTAGCTGTGTTTAAGAATATTTTCCAGTTATTACTATTATTAGTTCTTCATGTCTTCGTTAATAATAATAATAATAATATTTTTTAAAAATATTATTAATAATTTATTGATCTCTCAAATATTTACATATATGCAATAATCATCTTGAGTAACATTCAGTATATTATTTTACAAGGTTCAGCACTAAGTGCTACATATATTTTTTACAATGATGAGATTTCAATAATAATGATGATAACATAGTTTTTTGCTATTTTTTAAAATAATAATAACAGTAATAATTTACAATTATATAGTTCAGAGGGGTTTTTTTTATAGTTCAGAGTTGCACAGGTTAAATAATATTACATGTTGTAATTTAATTTTTTTTTTTTTTTTCAAAGTTTGAGAAAGTGTGATTATACACAGTATTTACACATATGCAATTGTTATTATTATTATTATTTTAAACCTCCAGGGAGTCCAAAGACTCATCGAGGGACAGTGTGCCAACAGCATCGAACGATTTAATCCCTCCCAACTACTAACCGCGCTCAAACTTGCTTAACTTTTTGCGTGAGCCATTAGTAACAAAGGCTCTATCAATCGACCAACCTTTGCTGGCATTAAAGTATTATATTTTCTAATTCTCACAAACATACAATGTAAACTCATTATTTATATTACTTTTTAATAATAATAATATTTTATTACATTATTTTTTAATAATAATAATGTTTTATTACATTATTTTTTAATAATAATAATGTTTTATTACATTATTTTTTAATAATAATAATGTTTTATTACATTATTTTTTAATAATAATAATGTTTTATTACATTATTTTTTCATGTTGCATAGTAATATTACATTAATGATATTATCACATATTATTATTATTATTATTATTATTATTATTATACAGTAACAAAAGAAGAACTATCACTGGCAATTCAACAAATTAATCCTAACAAAGGACCGGGGATAGACGGAATCAGACCAAAAGACATCAAGAAACACTCAACCGACCTACTTCCAGTTATACAAAAACTGTTAAATAAAATCTTCGAAACGGGACACATACCTGAAACACTGAAGACTGCACTAATCACACCCATACACAAACTGGGAAAAAGAAACATAATAAGTAATTACAGACCTATCGCCACGCTGCCTGTAATCAACCAAATCATGGAGCGCATTGTACATCAGAAACTCTCCACATACGTTGAAAATTTTCAAATCATACCCAAAACACAATATGGCTTTCAAAAAAATAAAGGAACAGCAACACTCCTGGAAGACTTCACAGATCTAATAAACGCTGCATTGGATAAAAACAGAATAACATTAGTGGTATTCATTGACCTAACAAAAGCATTTGACACACTAACACATAAAACCTTGTTAACGAAACTTACCCATATCGGAATTGGAGGTCGTCTACTCCAGTGGTTTAAAGCATACACAAAAAACAGAAAGCACATCACACGTATAGGATCAGCACACAGCAAAGAGGTACATGTAACCTGTGGAGTACCGCAAGGAGCTGTCCTATCTCCCATTCTATTTAACATATACACACACGACATAAGCCAACTCCCCCTAAAAAGTAAAATCTTCCAGTATGCAGACGACACTGCCATAGTATCCATTCACAACACTGCAAAAATCGCTTACAAAAATATGCACCACGACATCAATCAAATCACTAACTGGTTAACCGAAAACGGCATATATATAAACCCTGGAAAAACAAAGCTAATGATATTCAAAAACCCCCAAACCCTGCCCACAGAAACTAAATATCTCACTATCAAACATTCATCCTCCTATACACAAAGTGTAGAACCTAAAATCACAACCATCACACAGGTGAAAACAACACGCTACCTTGGACTTCACTTCGATGCAGATCAAAGTTGGAATAGCCATACAAACTACCTACATACCAAGCTTAGGATAATAGCAAGCAAACTATACAGATTAAAAGACATTGCCCCAACCCACATAAAAATACTAATCTATAAAGCATTATGTGAAAACATTTTAAGATATGCAATCACATCATACGCATTCTGCACAGACTACAGACTTAACAGGCTACAATGGTTGCAAGATAAAATGATAAAACTAATATTCTGGGAACAACCCACTCTTATGCAGGAAGCATGGACAAAACACAAAATATTTAAGGTGAAACACTTACGCCACTACACAGTCATGTTAAAACATTACTACAGCCCAACATATAGAGTAACCAGAACAACATATCAAATAACAAGACCACAGTCAACAAACTACATAACATATAAGTACAATAATCAACACGGCAAAGCCACCCGAAACTTCTACGTACCTGACATGATAAACAAACTGCCGTTCGACAACAGAAACCTAGGGACATACAGAGAGCTGAAACAGGCACTATATAAATATTATAGCGAGAATGAAAATTAGAGCAATTCCTGTTTCTCTCTCCCCCACCACACACACACACACAAACCACGACAACCCCCCCCTCTCAAAAAACTACCACTACAAGAACACAAAAAAACAAACACACCATGTCTGAATCCAACCCTATTTGCACAAAAAAAAAAAAAGTTAAACTGTAATAGCAGTCAAAGTCTTTCAAACACGTACCAACAAACAGTAAAATCAACACCTGGCTTGTGACCACTATAGGAACACAACCATGAAACCACCACCCTCTGTCATCTATTATCTTCCTCAGATAAGCTCTGCTAAGCTTCGAGGAAGAAAATTACTAACTTGCAAGTATCTGTTATACACACTTGTAACGCGTTATAAATATTATATACATATAATTACTACAGCAACTATGTATGCAATTCATCTGAGACATAAAAAAAAAAAAAAAAAAAAATTCGTATAATCCTTATTGTAAATACTGTAAATATCATTATTGTGTGTAACTTATACTGAGACATAATAAAATGTAAAAAAAAAAAAAAATTATTATTATTATTATTATTGAATTGTGTGTGTATGCTGCATTACTGCATTGTATCGTGAATTGTGTGCACATTGGTGCCAATCCACATTTAGCTAGTTTAAAAAAATGTATATTCATATTTATAAAATGTACTCTGCATTTTGTATATCGAATTTTCGTACTGTACAGAAAAGATAATATGTTTTTCATTGTGTGTGTGCAGATACTCTGTGTGATAGTAAACCTTATCATTTTCATTGTAAAAACAAATAAGTCGTTTATAAAAAAAAAAAAAAAAAAAAAAAAAATTATTATTATTATTGTTATTATTATATTCTAAATTCAAAAATTCTGTATAAATCTTATTGTAAATATTGTAAATATTATTATTGTATGTAATTTATACTGAGACATAATAAAATGTTTAAAAAAAAATTATTATTATTATTATTATTATTATTATTATTATTATTATTATTATTATTATTATTATTCCTGATACCTCCAAGGAGTCCGAAAACTCATCGCGGGAGGACACCCATAATCTCTACACCTAACCTCTACTACGAATCATCTCTATCAACGCCATCCACCGCCCACCTCCAACACCACCACAACTAGTATTTTTTGTCTGTAAATTGCGTGTGTTCTGAAGGGCCGATTTGTCTGTATGCGGGATGAAAAACCCGCGTTTCCGGGAGAAAAAACCCTGCTACCTCCGTATGAGATCGGCTAACTCACCTTCGATTGAAATCGACCAAATAAACATTCCTCCCGTCGCGACGAGAATCGAACTTGGGCCTATTCCAATCGAAGGGATTGAAATAGGCCTATATTTATCAGTATTTTCATTATTGTTATATACTTTACTGACTGTTTTATTATATAATTTGCATTCTTTGATTATAATTTTTAAACACTTGTCTTGCATACATATAATAATTACATTATAAAATTATAGAAATTACAATATTTAAAAATTCTAAAAATTACATACATACATACATACATATATATATATATATATATATTTAAATTTCTCATATAAATTACATGCATTACATGAACACAATTGTGCATAACAGGTACTTGCATGTACATAATGTTTTAATTTTTTTTTAAATAATAATAATAATTTATTACATATAATTCATGCATTACATATTTTTGATTACATACATTTCTTTACATTTAATACATACATGTATTCTGATAATAATAATAATAATAATTTTTTTTCGCAATAATAATTATAATAATTTATAACATATGATACATACATTACATACTTATCATTACATATGATACAACATTACATACATTTGTTTACATGTGATACGTACATTACATGCATTTGATTACATATGATATAATATATTTATTTATTTATTTTTATTTATTATTTTTTTTATCTTGGATGAGATGAGGTGTATTTTCTCAGCTGTCATCCTCGAAGCTTAGTTGTGAGCTTATCTCAGGATGACACCAGTTATTATTTATTGGTTTATTTGCTGTTTTGGGAAGCTATGAAATCAAGTATATGTTTGATTGGCTTGATTTCCACTGCAGCCGTTGATTGAGAAAATTGAGAAATTCCTACGGGCACGCACGCACTCACGCACGCACACACACACACACACACACACACACACACACACACACACACACACACACACACACACACACACACACACACACACACACACACACACACACACACACACACACACACACACACACACACACACACACACAAACTTGCAATGTATTGATGCGTCGCTGAACTGAAAGCCTCAACGAATATATTGTGTTTCATTAAGTTTGTATGGTATTTTGGGTGAGTGTTTCTTGTTCATAATATGTCCTCTTAGAGCTCTTTTTAGGCTATTGTAGTTTGTAAGATTTCTGTATTCAAAAGGTAATTTGTTTATCATGTCAGGGGTGTAGAAGTTTCGTGTGGCCTTTCTGTAGTGATTATTGTATTTATATATAATATAATTAGTTGTCTGAAGTCTTGTTATACGGTATGTATTTCTTACTGTCCTGTAGTTGGCATTGAAATAATGTTTTAGCAAAGCTGCATAGTTTAGCAAAGCTGCATATAATAATAATAATAATAATAATAATAATAATAATAATAATAATAATAATAATAATAATAATAATAATAATAATAATAATAATAATAATAACAATAATAATAATAATTCTTTAAATAAATAATTTTTTATTCATTGCTAAAATATTTACACATATATATATACAATTGTTTTCATTTAATTTCATTATTTTCATTTGTTTTCAGTTAATAATTTTATTAACACTCTTTGCCTCTGTATTATGCGTTTACAACATATGTTCTAATATTATTGGTGATGATTATACAGATTTTTTTCTCTTTTTTTTACTGAATAGCTAATATAATAATAATAAATTGGGAAGCATTTCTGATTTCTTGCTCGAAGCTTTGCAGAGTTTATCTGAGGAAGATAATAGATAGCGGTGGTTTCATGGTTATGCTGCTATACTGGTCGAAAGCCAGGTGTTGATTTTATTACTGTTTATTGGTACATGCTTGGAAGACTTCGACTGCTATTACACAGTTTAACATTTTTTTTTTTTTTTTTGCAAGTAGGATTGGATTTGGACATGCTGTGTTTGTTTGTGTCCTTGTAGTGGTGTTTTTTTGATAATAATGATAAAAAAAAATAATAAATTTATATAAAAATATAAAATAAATAATAATAATAATGAAGAAAACAAAAGTTGGATATGAAATTCCTAAATATAACATTAAATTTTCGCATCTGTTGTAGTTATGACGATGTTACGACTTGTAGTTATGACTGATGACTTGAAGTTACATGGAAAATAGGCCCAGCAAATAGATTCTTTATTGAACACAGTTCGTATTTTCAGTTACGACATCAAAATGGAATTTGGTTTAAGTAAATGTGCAGTTTTATCTATTAAACGAGGAAAAATTAATGACACTAGCAATCTTAATCAAGAGAAATGTATAAAAGCAATTTCAGCTGACGAACACTATAAATACCTAAGAATATTAGAAGCCTGTGATATTCTCCACTTGAAAGTTAAACAACAGGAAACAGCGGAATATTCCAAAAGAGTTAAAAATATCCTGAAAACAAAACTAAATTGATTAAACACAATTAAAGCAATGAATTCTTGGGCTATACCAGTAATCCGATACACAGCTGGCATACTAGATTGGACAAAAGAAAACCTGGACAAATTGCACTGCAAAACTAGAAAACCGATGACTATGCATCATGCATTGAACCGGTCAACATCCACGAAGTGATGTTGACCGGTTATATCTACCAAGGAAAATAGGTGGACTGGTCTGTTGCAAGTGAGACAGACTGTAAAAGAAGAAGAAGAAATTAGTTTAAAAAGTTACATCGACAATAGCTCTGAGCAAATGCTTCAAGAAACAAATCCGATTATAAAAAAGGAACAGCAAAATAACCGATATGTGCGCTAGAAAAACAAACCTTTGCGTGGCCAATTTCTTAGAGATACTGAGAACAAAATTGATGTGAACAAGATGTGGCAACGGCTGCAATATGGATATATTAAAAAAGAAAAAGAAGGATTTACGAGGGTGGTCTGAAAGTTCTTGGCATAACAATGAAAAAACGAATTTATAATTTCTAAATTATATTTATTTTTTCAACATAATCTCCCTTAAAACTAATAAATTTATTCCAGCGATGCTCCAGCGCAATTATCCAGTCCCTGTAGTGGTTCTCAGTAAGATCTGCAAAATAAGCCTCTACAGCTGCAATTACCTCTTGATTCGAAGAAAAACGCTGACCAGCGAGGAAGAGTTTTATTTTTGGGAAGAGATAGAAGTCAGAGGGAGCAAAATCTGGGGAATTGGGTGGATGTTCCAACAATTCATAGTGCAGATCTCTTAATTCCCATTAGCAAAACACCTTTGTGGGCAGGTGCATTGTCCCGATGAAGATGATTTTTGTCTTCTGCAAACTGGGTCTTTTCTCACGATGTTTTTCGTCTTGTCTGGTTGAAATATCGGAATAATATTCCCCAGTTATTGTTTTACCCTTTTCAAGATAGTTAATAAACAAATTGTCTTTAGCATCCCAAAACACCGACGCCATGACCTTTCCTCCTGATAGAACCGACTTTGTCTTTGGCGCTGAACAACCGGCTTCTGCCCACTTTTGACTGCTGTTTGGATTCTGGTGTGTAATGATGAATCCAAGTCTCACCCGTAGTAATAAATTGACGCACAAAATCAGTTTTATTTTTTGTTAAACGCTCCAAGAAGCACTGTTGGGGGATTTTCATGCATTTTTGATCTGCTGTAAGCAAGCATGGCATCCATTTTGCCCGCAACTTTTTCATTTGCAATTCTTCATGCAAAATATATCCTACACGTTCTTTTGAAAATGCTTATAGTCTCAGCAATTTTATGCACTTTGACTTCGACTCGCTAGTCATCTGATACCATATCGTGCACTTGATCAATGGTTTCTGGTGTTGTTACACTTTTTTGGACGTCCTTCATGTGGATCATATTCAAGACTGGTATGGCTACGTTTAAACTCGGTAGCCCATTTCTTAATTGTCGAAAATGACGGACAAGAATGTCCATAAACTTTTATGAACTTCGAATGAATTTCTTTTGGTGTTAAACCCTCATTTACAAAGAATTTTATAACCACACGATACTTAATTTTATCCATTTCAAGGGATACAGACAACACTTTTGTTTCAGACAGCTGTATAAAACAAAAACTACTTGATAGAATGACTTGCAATTTCACATGGATGTTTATGACAGATGTACCAACTTAGAAAAAAAAATCTTGCAGATAGTGTTCTTATCTATGGTCAATGGCGAGAACGTTTCAAACCAACATTGTATTCTAGCAGCTCAAGAGCAGGCATTACAAACTAATGGAATGAAAACAAAAATTTTTGAACATCAGTAATAACAGCAAATGCAGATTATGCAATAAAAAAGATGAGACTGTAGAACATCTAATCAGTGCCTGCAACAAGATAGCTCAAACTGACTATAAATACCACAGTAGTATAGGAGGTGATCTGAACAAGATCAAGATCAAGGTAAGATAAGGAATCGCGACGTGATTGGCTGATAAGATGATGACGTCATTGTGTGTAATGTCATGAGTATGTCATTTTTCTGAGGAACATATGTGTCAGTGACGTCACGTTATTTGTTTTGTTTGCGTATTGGATTGTGGGTGATAGTTAGAGATAAGGAAACGTGTCGTGATTGGTGGGGAAGTTTAAACCAAATAGGGGTAGGGTGAATGGGGGAAGCGAAGTCATTGTCATGGATGTGTGTTTTTATGAGATGTAGATTAGTGTATGGTTTATGTATGGAATTGTGGGTGATGATAGAGATAAGATAGAGTATGATGTTTAGTTCGCATATGGCCTTGTAGGTGATGCTTGATAAGGAATCATGACGTTATGAGTTTGGAATTTTCTGGAGAACATATGTGTCAGTGACATCACTAGTGTGTTTTTGTTTGCGTGTGGTATTGTGGGTGATGGTTAGAGTTAAGATATCTTGGAATTTCCCAGGGTGACACATATCCATCAATGACGTAACGTTTTGTGTTTGGTTGTCTATAGTTGGCATTATGAAATTTCCAATATAGGTTTGGCGTATTTCATTCCTGTTATTAGGTATGGGAATTTTAGTTTAGAGTGAAGAGGTGGCGGCAGCATTTAGACATTTTCTGAATAATTAATTACAAACTATCATTGGTGTTCCCCCCCCCCTCAAACACACACATACACACACACGCTTTTTTTGTCAACAGATGATTATGGGAATTTTTAGTTTGAGTCAGGAGAGCTGGTGGCAGCATTTTCTGAATAATTAATTATATGCTTCGCTGGTGTCTCTCAACCACACACACATTTAGACATGAAAAGTCGCTAATGTATCCCACGGTGATACTCTCTAATGTATGTATGTACCTTAATTATTCTTATAAAAACTATTCAGTATTATAATTAGAATTGCGCTTACCAAAACATACGAGCAGTGGTCATTGAAATTACAAAAATCACTTGCTCTGTTTAAGTTAAACAAAAAAGATTAACTTACTTTCTTTCCAGAATGGGGCGTCTTGGAACTAGCTCGTTCCTGAAAACAATAGATATTCCAAATTGTTGATTTTCAACCATATATTCACAGCACAAAACGCACAAATACAAGGTCTGGAAAATGTTGACTCTTTTTTCCTTATAGGTTAATGTTCGTTTCGTTAATTTCATTCGCACTTTGCCTCATGCTATGTTTTTCAAGGGTTTCTGTCTAAAATGACATCATAGAGTTGAAGTGGAAATGCAGTTTTGTTGTGGGTATATGTGACATCCTGTTTTTGGAATTCTGGTTGATGGTTACAGTCTGGAATTCTGACAAGTGAAATTAGTTTGTTTGTTTTTTACTTTACGGGATACACTACAACATGCACACACACAATTTTTTTTCTTTCTAGCATTTTCACATTTTCTAAAATAATTAACTACTGGAATATCAGTTTTACTGTTTTTTTTTCTTTCATGTGATTTTCCCCAATGTGACACACATCTGTGAAACTTTATTCATTCTGATCGTGTGAAATTGTTACTGTAGTAAAATTAATGCTTACATTTTTATTTTTATTTTTAAACTAATACATATAATTCTAATTAGAATAACTGAGCAAAAAAAATAATAACTGATTGTTCTTCTCTGCCTAAATTTATCTTCGATTCCTTGTGCTCTTAACCTACTTTTGTAACTGAAATTTATTTTATTTATTTATTTTTCTTTAGTTAGTAAGTTTAACCACTTCACAGGACGTTATGGATCAAATACGCATCCTCATATGCTTCGTATCCATCATATATTTCAATGTAATAACAATGTATTATAATTTTAAAATGCACTTCACATGCATGATAACTTTGACGTCTATAGATGTCTTGTCCGGTAGCATGATTCAGTAAAGGAAATGAGACAAACAAGGTTTTGAACTCTGCATTAGCATTTTCTTTTTAGAAACTTCTATTGCCAGCACAACAAATAAATAGTTATTTCTTATTATTTCAAATGAATATTAGCTCTGTAGTATACTTTGTAATTAGTTTAATTTCTATGTTACCAAGTTCCAATCATTTAAAACTTTAGACTATATGATATGTTTAGGTGAGTGTACAACTCAACGTGTTGTCGTTCATGACTCATATCTTCCCTTTTGATGTTTTGCGTGCTCCTTCTGTGTTCTTATAACACCAACATTCTATTAGAGATTATCAGTTCGGGGTTTCGAGTATGTGAACAAAATGTTTACAGATAACTAAAACAATGTCAATAGGTAGCATTAGATAATTTTCTAAAATAATTAATTACAGGATAGTAGTTTCCCCACTTTTTTTACAATAATTAAACAGAATTGCATTAAGGTATAAAGTTATGGATTTATATATCAACTTCTAATCAGAATAACTGAGTAAAGTTTCACTGTGGAAAACACAACAACACACATCTTTGTTCATTTAAGTTATAAATGCATATTTTATATTGCTGAAATATTAAGTCGCCAAATGCTGACAGTCACACTTTAATTCCAAACTGATGAACAAATAGACTAGTCTGTTGGAGACACCTACAGATATAGCAATAAAATTGTCACTATTTAATCCATTTGTACTTTCTTCATTTCAAAAGACACATTACATTATTAGTTATCACATCTGTCTTTTTATTTGTTCTCCTAATGGAACAGTATGTGCTGTCAAGTTTTGAAAAAAAAGTTACGACTGCAAGTAACATGTTTTTAAACTTTTATAATGTGCAATTTTTGCAAAGAAAAGAAAAATATACCTTCTCTTTATTTTTGAAAGCAGAGTAAAAGTTTTTTGCCTATTTTCTTCTTGTTACATTGTATGAACATTAATTTATCCTTTCTTGTTTTTCCCCAAATTTGTATTATTCTTATCTGCAATGAATACGACAGTTTTTTTATTTTCTACACCAAACTTATTTAAGAGTTTTGGTAAAGTGATGTGTTAAAATATCTACTGTTTCTCTGTAAAATAATTAAATTGTAACAGTCGTTTTCTTCTAGTCTGGTGGAGGTATTTACAGATATAGTAACAAAATTGTCACTTTTCAGGTAAAATCTTCTCCACTAAAAATACTGGTTATTAATTTAACACCCGATTCCTTTTTCTTTGACACAGTTTCTTGAAATATTTGAGGCCTTGCATGAACAAATAACACTTTTAATTCACTGAGCAGATTTTCAAAAAAAAGTCTGGTTAGTTTGTGGCAAGAAATTTCACAAGGAAAAAAAATATATATATATATATATGCCTCACCTACTCCCTATGTATACAAGAATAAAAAGGCGTTAGCTGATTTTATATATATATATATATATATATATATATATATATGTGTGTGTGTGTGTGTTAAAGATACCAAGTTATTTTAAACCTGGTTTTTACTCCAATTTCCAAGTAAGCAAACAGACAAATAAGTCAAGTTTGCGTCTGCACGTAATGCAAGTCGAAGCAACTCGTGGTAAAGGTGAAATAAGCTTTGATCACTATTCTTAATGTTTACCCTTAATGCAAAGCCCATCTCCTTGAGGAGATGTCTGATGCTATGCATTACAGGCAAGGGACCACTACCCAGACCGGTTTCGACCTTTATTGAAGTCTCATCAGTGGGAGTCAGGCTTAGAAATACCAAGGTTAAGTAATTCAGAGCTTATAACTATTTTACCAAAACAGTACACGTGCAAACTTGACTTATTTGTTTGTTTTCTTACTTGGGAAATGGAGTAAAAACCAGGTTTAAAATAACTTGGTATGTTTAACATATATTATACCCAAGGTAAAAAACTTTCTACATCTATCTCTCATTCTGAGATTTTTTATTTAAGTTACCAAAAGGTCAAAGCACCTTTTGGTAACTTGCTTTGGTAAAATACTTATAAGCTCTGAATTACTTAACCTTGGTATTTCTAAGCCTGGCTCTGACTGATGAGACCTCAATAAAGGTCGAAACCGGTCTGGGTAGTGGCCCCTTGCCTGTAATGCATAGCATCATATATCTCCTCAAGGAGAAGGGCCTTGCATTAAGGGTAAATATCAAGAATAGTGATAAGAGCTTATTTCACCTTTACCATGAGTTGCCTAGACTTGTACTACTTTACGGGTCACTTAGACTTGCATTACGTGCAGGTGCAAATTTGACTTATTTGTCTGTTTGCTTACTTGGGAAATATTGTAAAAACCAGGTTTAAAATAACTTGGTATCTTTAATATATATTATACCCAAGGTAAAAAACTTTCTACATATATATATATATATATATATATATATATATATATATATATATATATATATATATATATATATATATATATATATATATATATATATATATATATATATATATATATATATATATATATATAGAATTTAATTATATAAATTTAATTAAATTTTATTCTTTATATTATATATTGTTAGCAATATATAATATAAAGAATTTTGCTCTCGATTATATATTGATAGCAAAAAATTGTTTTCCTTATGTAAGATTAATTAACACAGATGATTGTGTGCAAATATTTCATGTTTAGATCATGAAATATTGGTTTAAAAATGATAGTCTTTACAGGTTGTCCCCTCGTACTCTTCGATTGGCATTTGTACACAAGCTGTATTAATAAAAGTTTTGTGTGAAATATGGCTTTTTTTGCTCGACGATGCCAGCCCTTTGTTAAAATTTCCATAGCTCACCACTGTATGTATGTATGACACATATGTTATATTATTCCACTGAATAACAATGTATTTTTGAATAATAATTTAGAAATACATTATCATTTAATGTATTTAATATTGAATTATTCATTGAATATTTCTCTCTCTCTCTCTACGTTTTAGCAAACCTTTACACATCAAAGAATAAACATTACATATTCTACTGATAATTCTAAAGGAATGTACAAATACCACAGCAAACTGGAGCTTCAAAATGCTCATTACCTGGATACTGGAAAATATTATTGTTATTATAATGGAACTACTTCATTAACATCACTTGAAAATGTGTCTTCCATATATGTGTTTGTAAATGGTAAGAAAATTACTATTATTAAATATATTCCTTATATTAATTTAAAAGAAAATCAGCTAACGCCTTTTTATTTCTGTATATAGGGAGTAGGTGAGGCCGTTTAGCCCTAACGTTTGGAGACTGAGTGGGCAGTTCAATCTCCACTGGTACCCAATCAGAAATAGCTGGTCCGAGGCTATCACTAATTAAGCAGTACGCAGTGAAGAGTGACGGCTCAACAAGTGCCGCCATCTCGTGGCCATTAACCCTAACATTCGTATTTAATGTCTGAAATAATGTGGGTTCTACATTATTTCAGATAATGTGGAACCGACATTACCAGAGGTCGACTAACTCGGGAACCGGTGGAAAAAAGGCTTAGAAAAATTTCTTCTAGTCGCTGACTAGATTCCAAGAAGTCTTCCTTCATGCGGTCAAGCTTCCATGATGTGCAAACACTACATCCACTGAGCTACACAGGGTTCCTTATATTAATATAAACATATATTAATTTTAAGAATTTAGGCTTATGTTCTGGTTTAAATTCATTATTTAGTTTAATGTAGCTCAGTGAATGTGGCGTTTGTACACCACAGCGCTGGGCCGCACGAAGGAAGACTTGATTTCGAGTCTAGTCGGCGACTACAGAAAATTTTTTTAAGCCTTTTTTCGACCGGTTCCCGAGTTAGTCGATCTCTGACACGAGCAAGCGGGGGGTTTTTTCCCGGAAACGCGGGTTTTTTGTCCTCAAGAAAATCGACCGTAGAACCCACATGATTTCAGACATTAAATACGAATGTTAGGGTTAATGACCACGAGATGGCGGCACTTCTTGAGCCGTCACTCTTCACTGCATACTGCTTAATTAGTGATAGCCTTGGGCCAGCTATCTCTGATTAGGTACCAGTGGAGATTGAACTGCCCACTCAGTCTCCAAAAGTTAGATAGGGCTAAAAAAGGCCTCGCCTACTCCCTATATATACGGGAATAAAAAGTCGTTAGCTGATTTTTTTAATATTTTTTTTATTTAGTTTAATGGAATGAATACAGCACAAAGAAATGATTAAACATGAGTTTAATTGATCCTATATTTCATCTATCACAGAGACATCATCAGCGATACATGCATGCATAGTTTATTCACAATATGATACAATGTGAAAAGGGAAAAGAGACTTATATTAAAAATTAAATATTGCAAATTATGATCTTCCAAGTCTCTCTATCTTGAGCTAACTGGTAGATGTCAGATGGAGTTTTGCAGTTCAGCCTACTGATGGTTTCACATATGTATTGCCAAAATTGTTGCATGGTCTTCCTCTACTGGTTTGCCATCTTCTGGTTTGTACAGGATGAGGGATTCCAAATAGGGTGAGACTTTAAAATGTCTGAGTTGATGCCCAAGCCATCTGAGTTGTACTTTTTTGACTATATTTACAAGTGGTTCTTGCTTAGCCAGATTTAGCACAGCAGAGTTAGTAACACGGTCCATCCAGGTGTATCCAAGGATCAGTCTGAGACATGTAGTTCCAAAGGAGTTAATTAGATCTGTAGTTTTTTTGGTGCTTATTGTCCAGGTTTGGGAACCATACAAGATGGATCTATTGGTTGCATGATTAGTCTTAATTTTGTCTTTAATGATACTAATGATGATTTCCAGATGGGGCAGAGTTTGTTATGGAATACTGGAGCCAGCTGTTTACGTTTTCTGATATCATTTTCTGTATTGCTGATACAATCCTAAAATTGTAAAAGCATGCACAAAACAATTAACAAGTAAACCTAAAACAGTTAACAAGTAACAAGTAGACACAAATGACACAAATTTGGTCAACCATCAGGTGACCATATTTGTTTCCAGTAGTCCATATGTGGCCTGATCAATAACCTCCTCATTATTGCATATTCCATTCGGATGCTCTTACATTTTAGCAATGTGACCCCTAAGCTTCAAGTGTTTGTCCGCCATTACTCCCAGATCTCTCATCTTCTCCACCTCCTCCAAAATTTCTCCATTAATTGTATACTCTGCATCACAATCTTGCCTACCAAATTTTAAAACCTTGCACATTGCAGCATTAAACCGATGACTTTAATCATTTACCCACTCGCATAGTCTCTTCATATCCTCCTGCCTGGCCATAATGTCTACTCTACTTCTTTTAGCCTTTCCGAACTTTGCATTAACTGCAAAGAGCTGCACATCTCTAGTTAAGGCCAGTCCCAATGTCATTAATGTACAAGTCAAACAATAATTGTCCCAAAACAGATCCCTGTGGCACTCCGCTGGTGACGTTCCTCTTTTAGGATGCCATTCCTCCATATTCAACCTGCTCATACCTGATGTCCGTCCTCGCGGTTAGCCTAGTGGCTATGCACTTCGCAATGTGGAAGGAGTGTCCTAGGCTCGATTCCTGTCAACGACGTGAGGAGCTTAAGGATCTTCCTCAGCCATAGCCAAGTTAGCCAGTCTTGGGCATGGACAGCAGGGTTTTTCTCCCAGTTTATCTTGAGGGGTTTTCCTCTCCCAAAGCAGGCAAACAGACCCCATGAACACATGACTCGACAGACATGGGATACTACTTGGAATAAGGAGCAACCAACCTTACGCAGTAAAATGTAGTCCTGTGCGAAAGCGTAACATACGATGACGATGTGATACCTGTCCACCAGCCAATTGGCTATCCAACTTAGCAGTCTGTTATCTAATTCCATCTGTTTCAGTTTAGCTACCAGCTTGTCATGAGGCAATCTATCAAAGGCCTTTGAAAAATCCAAATATATGCATCTCCTATATTGAATGAGTTTGTGACCTTGTCATATGTAATATATAATATGTAAGCAAATTGCTGAAACATGATCTCCCCCTAACAAACCCATGGTGACAATCCTATAGAATACTACTATAAACATAAAAACTTATTCTGATTGTATGACCATCGGTTTAATACACATATGTACAAGAATGTCGACTAGTTTCACTAGCACATACTGTCTAGCTTTGTCAAGACTAAAAATGTGAAAGAAAATAATAAATGCAAAAAAACGAAAGAATTCAGTGAAACTAGTCGACGTTCTTGTACATATGTGTATTAAACCGATGGCCTTACAATCAGAATAAGTTTTTATGTTTATTTAGGTATATAAAGACCAAATATGAATAGTCTAAAAAGAATACTACTATTACCAACCTTCTGAAACCTAGTCCTCTAATACCTTAACAAGAACTCCAGAACCAGAGAATGGCCGATAATTTGTAGCTCTTCATCTTATCCCCCCCCCCTCCTTTTGTGAAGTGGAATAATTTTTCCCACTTTCCATTCCTTTGGGACTCGACCTGTTGCAAGACTTGTGTTAAATAGTTGCGCCAAGGATTTCATTAATTCCATAGGTCATTCCCTCAAGTCACATGGCAATATACTCTCAAATCCTACTGCCTTATTAACATCAAGCTTACTTAATTTCTCATATATCTCCTGCTCATTCACCATCAGTCACTCCTGTCATACATTCCACACTCAAGCTTCTCCTGATGTTGCTTTAAAGATAATGAAATACACGGATAAACTGATTACTGAATAATTCAACTATATCCTCTGCATTGGTTACCAATCTTCCAGTGTTATCAACATGCATTATCCTCACATAGTCATTTTTGCTAGGATTTTTCTTAGCTTGATTGGCTAATTTCGTCTCATATTCCACTTTTTGCTGCCCTTTCCACCTGAGTCACCTTCATGTCCATCTCTTGTATTCTGCAGCTGATCATTACCAACATTCATCTTTTTGCCTTCACAGTGCCTTCTTCCAAATTTTATGCTTAATCTCTTCATTCATCCATTTTACTACTACCTAGTTTAGCATTTTCACGTCTGGAATAGACTCACACATTGCTGCTGCTGTTAAATATATTATATCGATATAAAAATATTGATGTATTTCAATATCAATGTATTATAGAATAACTATAAACAGTGAGTATTTACAAAAGTGGCTTATTTATTCAATGAGTGCTAATAAAATATTTTGTATTTGCTGCAAACTATTTTATTCCCATAAAGTAACTTAAGCCTAGGCTGACCATACGTACCGTTTTGAACGGGACAGTACCGTTTTTTTCGTATTTCCCCGCCGTCCCGTCGTTTTAATAATGTCAGATTTGTCCCGTTTTTAATAAATACTATAAATATACTTTAATATTGGTCAATCATAAATTATTATTCATAACTTATAATTGTATATCAATATCATGGATACCAGGAATTTGTATAACCATGGAGTGGCACTGTTCGATGCTAAATTTCGATATTTGCAGTGATTTATTCAGAAAAAAAAAAAAAAAAAACATGTTGACAACATTTGTACGTCTCAGACGTGGCGTCTGTTCTTCTGTAGCGTTAGTTTTGGTTTTGCCTGTATGCTAATCGATGGCGTTGTTATTCAATGCTGGTGGTTTAAATTTCATATTTTTTAAAGCTTTAAGTCTATCCTTGCAATGTCAAAGAGGCGAAACTGCATTTTTAAAGAGGATCTCCAGAAATAATTCAAATTTATTTAACTGGATCAACTATGTACAAGTGGTTGAACAAAAGTACAGATTTTTTTTTTTTTTTTTTTTCTGAAATGAGTGGATAAGAGTTTATTCGTTGTTTTCCTGGAAGTACAGCACCTGCTGAGAGAATATTTTCTGTATGTGGTCAAAGGAGAAATCTAGATTATACGTTGAGACAATGAGGGCTATGTTGGTTGTAAGATAAAATGGTGTCTGGAGTGTGAGAAGTTTTATGATAAGATGTTGAAAGACAGAAATTTGCTGAGTAGGATAACTTCACCAGAAATATTCATGGTGCGATCTTGGTAAAATACAATCCCCCTCTATGTCTACCTAAATTTTGGTATGCGTTACCAAGAATAATGGTAAGCTCAATATGTTTATGTAATAAAACATTTTTAATCGTCTTACTTTTTCATTAATGCAGAATATTACCTAACACCCGTCCCGTTTTTACCATCCCAATGTCCCATTTTTGTCTCAAGTAAATATGGTCAGCCTACTTAAACCTTATGACCAAGTCGGTCATTCTAAGTTGAAACATGTAAATGATTATTTAAAGAGTTACGAAAATTCATCTGAACATGTAAAAATTTATTTCAAGTGGATTGAAATAAGCGCGAGATTTCAAAAATGTAAAACAATAGATGAAGAAATACAATCAGTTATTGTTAACGAACAAGAACATTGGAAAAATATATTGAATAGACTGTGTGATATTATATTACAGTATATTTATCAACCCATAACTTGGCATTCTTCGGTTCTTCATATCAGCTGTATACTCCAAATGATGGAAATTTTTTCGGTTTGATAGAATTATTAAGTAAATATGATGTCATGCACGAACATGTACGTCGCGTTCTCTCTAAGAAAGCCCATGTAACATATGGTAGTAAAACCATTCAAAACGAAATAATTTCTCTTTTGGCATCAGCTGTTCACCAAGATATTGTTAATTGGGCTAAAGAGCCAAAATATTTTTCTATTATTTTAGATTGCACCCCTGACACAAGGAACAACTTTCTGTTACTATGCGATTTGTAAATTAAACTGAGTCTGTTTTAAGTATACAAGAGAATTTTGTTCCATTCTACGAAATCAACGAATCGATGTTAGAATCATTATTTGATAAGATCATTCATTATTTGATAAGATCACTTTTAGATTTAAAATTAAATATTAGTGGTAGAGTACAGGGCTATGACAATGGGTCCAATATGCGAAGAAAAAATAAGGTGTTCAAGCTCGCTTACGGCAAGAAAATCGACGAGCATTTTACATACCTTGTGGTTGCTGTTCTTTAAATTCAGTTATAGGAGATGCAGCAATGTGTTGACCACAATCTATTTCATTTGTTGGTGTTATTCAATGCCTTTATACATTATTTTCGGATTCTATAGCTAGTTGGGGAAAATTTTATCTGATAATGTACCAAGCGGTTCCCGAGTTAGTCTCTGTCACCTGAGTTAGATCTCTATCACGGGAAAGCGGATTTTTTCTCCCGTAAACTAGGATTTTTCGTCTGTAAACTCAAGAAAATAGACCGTAGAACCCACACTATTTTTCAGACATTTAAAATATTGTGTTAGGATTAAGTATCACGAGACGGCGGCACTTGTTAGAGGGCTCTTCATTGCGTGCCACTTAATTAGTGATAGCTTTTGGGCCAGCTACCTCTGATTGGCTACTAATGGAGATTGAACTGCCCACTGAGTCTCCAGAAGTTAGATAGGACTAAAACGGCCTCACCTACTCCTATACAGGAATAAAAAGGCGCTAACTGATTTTTTTGAATGTACCACATTTCACTATTAAAGCAGTATGCGAAACTCGTTGGAAGAGTCACACTGAATGTATAAAATCAGTTAGGTACTACCAGATTGTCGAAATTCATGATGCACTGATAATACTTTGTGAAAATTCAACCGACCAAATTTTAATCTTTAACACTAGCAGACAAAATTTGCAACTATTCCTTTTTAGTTCTGTTACTAACATGGTATTACATACTTCATCGGATCAACATAGTAAGCAAATCTATGCAAGCAAAAAATATGGGTTTAAAAACTGTTATAAATTTATTAAAATCATGTACAGAATACATTAATAATAATAATAATAATAATAATAATAATTTTTTTAACATTTTATTATTTCTCAGATAAATTACATACATTATATGAAGACAATTATGCATAACAAATTCTTTCTCCTACATAAAGTTTTTTTTTAAATAATAATAATAACAATAAATGTTTACAACATATTTTATTATAATATTCATAATGATGATTATTACAGATGTTTCTTTGCAATTTTACACTCTATATATGCAATATCAATGGATATATTCACTCTATATTGCATACTTTTGTTATAGTTATTACATACATTACATACATTTGTTTACATATGATACATTACTTACATTTGTTTACATATGACATACATTACATACTTTGGTTTACATGTGACACGAACATTATATGCACTTGGTTACATATGATACATCTTGGATGAGAACTAATTTCTCTGCTTTCATCCCCGAAGCTTATATGTAAGCTTATCTGAGGATCACACCAGTTTTTTATCATTTCTTATTTTTTTTTTTGCTGTGTTGAGAAGCTACGAAATCTATGATTGAGAAATTCGCGCGCGCGAGTTTCTCAATCATAGATTTCACACACACACACACACACACACACACACACACACACACACACACACACACACACACACACACACACACACACACACACACACACACACACACACACACACACACACACACACACACACACACACACACACACACACACACACACACAAATTATTTTTTGATGAAGTTTTATGAAGAACTTCAATAATAGTATTTTTGCTATAGTCATTATTTATAAATGTATTGCTAATTACTTAAATAAAGAGCCAACGGGCTTCATTTTGGCGAAGTAACATTATTTAAATTAAGGGGATTTAAATTAAATAATGTTACTTCGCCGAAATGAAGAGCCAATTGGCTCTTTATTTAAGTAATTTATGGGTGCACCTTTTTGACAACTCGTATAGCAAAGTATATAAGTTCTCTTCGCTATAACCTCAGTATTATCTAGGTCTTCCTACTCACTGATGAGACCTCAATAAAGGTAGAAGCCGGTCTGGGTAGTGACCTTCCACCATAATGTATAACATCATACACCTCCTAGGAGATGTGTTTTACATTATGGAAATACTAAGAATAGTGATAAGAACTTTACCCACCTTGCTACGAGTTGCCCTAGTGTTGAACTATGTGCTTTAGCTTACTCTACAATCCGCCGAAACTTTTATAGTTTGCTATATTCGGCATGAAACTCTTTGATTCCTATCTTTGAGGTTGTTATTCGGCTTTGAAATAATGTGGGATTTTTATCCCCTTAATTTAAATAATGCATTGCTAATAATTTTTAATTCTTTTTTTAAGCGATTGTTCATTAGAGCAAATTGTTATTGCTCTGTTTTTTGACTCCAAATTGTTGCGAAGGGTGGTGATATGTGTTAGCATATATATTTTGGCCAGTATGTGTAGGCTTCCGGTAAACAGTGAAGGACAGACTGCCTGTGGGAAGAGGCGTAACCAGTGTATCCCGGAAAGGGAGCGAGTTCTGATTTTCAATTTCAATGGCAAATTCTATGCACTCATGTGGTTTGTTCAGGTGGCTAAGGAATGTATTCTGGACCTTTGCCAGATTAGATCGCGCCTTGAGACAAACAATTACATATCGCCCCTGATAGATTATAAGACAAAAATTATAAGAAAACTCTAATTGCTATTTTGTTTTAATTACAAGAGAAAGCTTAATGCAAAACGATTACATAATAATATTAAATTAAATTCTTAAATATAAATTGCTTAAATATAAAGTTACCAATTGGGAGGTGTGGGGGGGATAATGCTGAGCCCATAGCCGTACCTTCTTTTTGTAGGTAAAATTTATTTTGCCACATGAAGTAACCAGAACGTAGTACTGTACGTGGACAAAGAGAGCTGTAATGTCGGGAGGAAATTTGTTCTGTAGGAGAATTGAGTCACTGATTGGGACATTTGTGAAAAGGGCAGAAACGTCAAAACTGACTAATAAATCATCTTTGCCGAGTGCTATGTTTTTAATTTTGTTTATAACGCATAACGCATAACGGTACTGACTTGATGGGTGAAGCATAAATGCTTTTCATATTCCCCTCCATCAGAAAAGGAAAGTTCTTTGGGTGGAGAATTATTGAGCTTTAAGCTCGCCCTGAAAGGGAGGTGAGATTAACTGTGTTCAGCTGAGCATAGAATTGACTTGGGTCTCTTGTATTTGCAGAAATCTGCTTCATTATAGTCTGAAGCTTGCTTGATCAGTGGGTTCGGATGATTAATTGTCTTATTGAAGAACTTTTCAGCTAGGTCATGAAGAAGAGATGTGATGTAGGGAATGCTGATGTCTCTGTGAATTTGGGAGTTTCTGATAAACCATGTAGCATCTAAACTCATTCTCAGACATTTGTTTTGTATTCTCTGCAGCTTCTGAATATCTGTCTTCGAAGTATGACTCCACGCAGGAGATGCATAAATTATGACTGGGTGTATTACCATCTTGTATATGAGCAGTTTGTTCTGAGTACCGAATTTACTGTTTCTGTTGATCATGGGGAAGCGCTGCACTATTGCTTTGGAGGTCTTTGAACTTATGTGTTCTACATGGTTGGTGAATTGTAGTTTTTTTATCCAGAATTACTCCAAGATATTTGACTGTATTCTGCCATGGGACTTTAACACCCAGTAAATGTATATCTTCCTTGATTCGAGGCTTTTTTCTAGTGAACAGTATGGCTGAGCTCTTCTGTGGATTGATTTGAATTCTCCAGTCCATAAACCATCTTTCCAGCGTGTGAATGCTGCTTTGGAGTCTCTTAATAGCTAGTTTGGAGCTGAGAGATCTTGTTAATAATGCGGTATCATCAGCATATAATGCAGTGATTGTTGAGCTTGGGTTTTGAGGGATATCAGCAATATAAATAGAAAACAGCAAGGGGGCCAAGAGTGAGCCCTGCGGCACTCCCACCAGAACCTTGCATCTGGTTGATACAGTTTCATTTCTTTTGACTAGCATGTATCTGTCTCTGAGGTAAGAGTGAATTATTTTAACTAGATTAATAGGTATATTGAATGTGATGAGCTTGTAGAGAAGACCTTGATGTCACACCTTATCAAAAGCCTTTGCAGTATCTAAAAAGACTGCAGCTGTATGAAGGTTCAGGTTGAAGCCTTCGGAAATATATACGATCAGCCTGTGGATCTGCTGAATGGTGGAGTGTTTTTTCTGAATCCAAATTGCTCATTTGGGATTATACGTAGTTGGTCCGTTTGTGATTCAAGCCTAGTAAGGACTACTTTTTCTGCAATTTTTTCAAGGTTAGAGAGAAGACTGAGATTTCTGTAGTTTTCAGGGAGTTGAGCGTTTTTTCCCATCTTTTTGATTGGTGTGACATCTGCTATTTTCCATGTTAAAGGGAAATACTGGAAATCTGAGGATGGCATTAATTATGTTGACTAGATGTACAATGGCTTTTCTCGGGAGTAGTTTAATTATTTTGTTTGTAATTCCATCTGAGCCTGGAGCTTTATTGTTGTTCAGGTGGATTATAATGTTTATAACTTCTGTTGGAGAAGTAGGTGTGAGAGGTTCTAGGTCATCTTTTTGTTGTGTTATGGCCTGCCTAACTCGGAGGTGAATCTTGTAGATGAGATTGATGTTCAAATTTTCATATGAGGGGCTGTATTGACTTTCCAATCTGTCGGCCAGAGCCTCTACCTTTTCCCCATCAGTATGAGCTATTCCTTTGGAGGTTTGAATTGGGGATAAAAGTTGTCTTTTGGTGTGGAAGGTTCTCAGAAACTTCCATATGGAGTTGTCTTCAGGGTTTAATTTTGTTAGCTTAGATTCCCACTCTTGGTTTCGATGTTTATGGAGGGCTTCATATACTTGTCTGTTTAATTTATTCAAATTTGCTTTATCTCGAGAGGCTCTTGTGTTATGATACCTCTTTCTGGCTTTGTTTTTCAGTCTAATTAAATCCATAATTTCCTAGGGGATCCGTCCACCACGATGAAAAACAAAATTAAAGATTTCTCTTTAATTTTGTTAGCTTAGATTCCCACTCTTGGTTTCGATGTTTATGGAGGGCTTCATATACTTGTCTGTTTAATTTATTCAAATTTGCTTTATCTCGAGAGGCTCTTGTGTTATGATACCTCTTTCTGGCTTTGTTTTTCAGTCTAATTAAATCTATAATTTCCTAGGGGATCCGTCCACCACGATGAAAGACTGTAGTTTGGGTAACTGACTTTATTGCATTTTTGATTTGTCTAGTAAAGTTGTTTGCAGCCATTTCTATCTCCTCTTTAGTGTGAATAGTAGGGACTGGGCCAATGTGATCAGGTAGGATTCTGAAGAGTTTGTCCCAAGATATGAAAGAGTGGGGAGGAGAGAATTGTTCTTGTGTACCAAGTTGAAGCAGAATAGGGTTGTGATCTGATGAAAGTTTATTTATTGTTTCCAGCTGATACTGGTATCTGATGTTTTTGAGGACAACTATGTCAAGTACATCTGAACTTCCAGTTGAGCTATGATGGGTGGGCTGTGGGTCCGGTTACAACAATAGAATTTTGCGTTGAGTAATGGTTTAGAATTCAACCTTTGTCGTTGATTGTGGAGCTATGCCAGGCTGTATGTTTGGCATTAAAAGTCACCAGCTATGATGAGGGAGTCGGTGAAGCCGAGAATGGAGTCCAAGTCAGATACCAGTAATGGAATGCTGGGTGGATTATATACAGCATAGATTTTGATATTGCCAGCATTGTTGGTATTAACTTCAATGCCTGTTATCTCTAGGTTCTTGGTTTGGGGATTGGTCAGAACATTGTAGCTTAGGTAGTTTTTATTGTATATAGCTGTTCCTACTCCGCTTCCGGTTAGTCTATCTGTTTTGTACATAGCATAGTTCCGTAATTTGAGAATATTAGCTGGTCTGAGATGTGTTTCGTTTACCAGTATTATGTCAGGATTATGCCTGTGAGAGAACTCTTGTAGTTCTAGTGTTTTATTGCTGAGTCCTTTGGTATTCCATGCCCTGATCATGAGAGAGTTGGGATGGAATTTTCTTCTATTCATTGTTGAGGGCTGTCAGAATTGAGTGGGTACCTTGTAGGAATCTTTTTGTGGAGGATGGCGAAGGATTTTTCCTGCTGAATTCTTGTAACATGGTAGCTAGTGAGGCAGTTAGTACTGATGTTAGATTTGAGCCTATATGGTGATGAGATGGAGTAGTCTTTGTTCGTGCTGCCTCTGCATAAGTTTTAGACATTTGTTTCCTTTCTTGAGTTGTTGGGCTAGAGATAGTTTGGGCTGGGGTGTGACTGGCACGGCTGTCTTGAGCATCGCTGAATTGTGTTGGAAGGGTAAGTTTTTGTAACCCTCGGTTATTTGGGTGTGTAATGCATTCTTTGTAGTTTGCAGGGTGAGGTCCTCCACAATTGGCGCCTTTAGCTTGCGTGGATCTTAGTTTTATACACATAACTGTCTGGTGGCCCTCACCACATTTTAAACACCTGTGATATGCCTTGCAAAGTTTTTGGACATGGCCAAACCTTTGGCACCTATGGCACTGCCCCGGTGTCGACTTCTTCCTTAGTGGTTCAGTAGTAATTCTGAGGCCACATATCGTTGTTAATTCATAAATTTCTTTCTGTGTCTTATCAATTTCTACGAGTATCAGTGGCATTGGCCTTTTATCTGCCCTGAGCATCCTGCTCACTTTCACTGGTGTTAGGTTCCGACTCATAATATCAGTGGTGACTTCTTCACAGGTGACACACTCGGTCACTCCGCGAAGCACAACTTTAAGATTTTTCTCACAGGGTAAAGCAAAAGTATGATATGGAAGACTCTTGTTATCCATTAATCTTGTCAGCTGTCTGTCGTCAGTGACTGAGGCTGGTTGGATTTTGACTGCTTCATCTTCATTTTTAGCCCAGGAATATGCAATTTTGTGTTCCCTAAGGGCTGTTGTGACAGTGGTCCATTCGTCCTTGTCCCTTAGTATTACTGGTGGAACCTTTTCGGTGTTCCTTGGGCCATCTAATGTGGGTGTGTCTTCATCCATCTGGTCTTATACGGTTCTTCTTTTGTTAGATGTTCCACTTGAGAGATATTTTGATAGGGGGATTTTGGTGACAGAGCAGCAATGAGATCCTCCTGTGAGATCTTTCTCCTCCTCTTCTCCATCATTAGAGTGAATGTACTCTTTTATAAATCCTGGCAATTTGCTTATTATAAGTTTGAGTACCTCTAGAGACTGCTCCTTGTTAAGGATCTGGATCTGATCTTTGATGTTGTCCATCTCAAAGTGGCGATTTCCTGCCAGCAGAAATGGGTTAAAAGTAGGATAATAATCCCGCAGGGCCAGGGGCCTGCCAGCAAAGTATCCTGTAGACCTGGATGGACTACTAGCAATGTATAATCCCGCAGGGCCTGAAGCCTGCCAGCAAATGTTTTGTAGACTCAGTTAGTCCACTAGCAAAGTCTTCTTAGAACCTACTAGTTTGGGGAAAGGAGTATCAATAATTGACTTGGCCACAGTTAGAAACCTACCTCCATATAAAACCTTAATACCACCACTGGTCCTCATTACGGGTGGGGCCTGCTGGCCATTTCACCTCTTGCACATTTCGTGCAGAGAGGAAGACAGTAGGAATCACATTGTGTTAGCAGCAGTGCAATGTGAGATTACTGAGAAACCTTGTATGCAATGTAATCAAGCTCTGTCTAAAGTAACACGTCCGCTCCCATCAAAATCATTGGGATCATCCATTCAATGTTGTTTATAAAGTGTTGTGTGTTCTTTGTATAGGAGGGGAATAACTTACCAACTCTTTGAGTCTGGATGCTAATTTCTTGGGTAGGTAATAAGGGCTGTTTTTTCCCTCAACTATAGGCCGAAGCGGAACGTTATGCTTGTGTAGCTTGGGAACACTGTATATTCTGGGAGAATGGACATAATGGAATATTAGTTTTTTATATGTCTGACGGCCAAGAAGTGACAGACTTAAGTGATTTCACAGTTTTTTTCTTTATCCTCTTAGTCGAATTATAGTTGACAAGTTGATAGGTGCTGTTATCGGAGACTAGTTGATTCATCTGATGGATGTAAGTTATTCTGTTAAGGAGGACCGTCCGATTTTTGTTATAATTATATCTTGATTAGCTTTTAATGACTTGATTGCTGCTAGTTCTGTTTTTGTATGATTGATACATATAGTTTTTTTTTTCATTCAACACACTGCTGGTTTCTGAACGAATTTTATCAGCTATATTATTTGGAAGAGACTTGATGCCTCTTTCTATGTGGTATATAACATCCAGTTTATTAACAGTTCTAGGTGTGGGGAACTTTTTTTGGATGATGGCCTGAGTCCTTGACACTTTATCCCTTCATTTGAGCTTTAATATATGGGTAATTTACCTCATTGTGTTCATTTTGTGCTGTATCAGCTTTCTCTTGCGATGAAGAATTTTGGTGTTTTATGTTCGAAGCGATCTGAGCGCTTGTAATCGAATTAGCTGATTTGGGTGGTTATCTGTGGCTGTGAAAAACCTCTCTGCAATGCCTATCATGTAGGTCCTGACATCTGGCAGGTAGGCCTTTTGGTGTAGCTGGAGGCGTCTGATGAACCAAGGGGCATTTAACGCCATTCTTAGACATTTGTTCTGGATCGTCTGTAATCTGTGGATGTTTCTTTTGGTCGCGTCCCCAAGCTGGTGAGGCATAAGTTAGTTGAGATCTTATCACTGATTTGTAGAGGAGGATTTTGTTATTTATATTAAGGAAACTGTTCCTATTCAAGAGTGGATATAGCTGCGTTATGGTCTGATTGGCTTTAGTGGAGATACTCTTTATGTGTGTCTTGAAGTTTCGGCATTTTTCAGTTGAACTCCTAGATATTTGGCTGAGTCGTGCCAAGGGATGATATTACCAAACATTTATATGCTTGTGTTCGGTTCTGCTTTCCGTCTGGTGAATAGTACTGCAGAGCATTTCCCTGGGTTGATTGAGATACGCCATTTGCTGTACCAAGTCTCTAATTCGTCGATTGCTATTTGCAGCTTGTTTTTGGCCAGTTGCAGATGGAGGGACCTGGTTATTATAATTGTGTCATCGGCATAGAGGGCGGTGATGGATGGGGACAGCTTGGGGAGATCTGCGATGTATATGGAGAAAAGTAAGGAAGATAGCGGAGATTAGCCTTTGGGGGACTCCAGCCGTGATTCTTCTTTCAGTCGACCTGATTCTTTGATTTTTATCTTGACGTTGATTTTTATCTTGAATTTTCTGTTGTTCAGATATGATTTGATGAGTAGAACTAGTGGTAATGGGATTCCTACTTGGTGTAGCTTGAAAATTAGACCATAATGCTAAATTCTATCGAATGCTTGAGTTATATCCAGGAAGATTGCGCTAGAGTGTTGGTGCCATTCGAATCCTTGTATGATGTATTGAACGACTCTGTACATTTCAAGCGTTGTGGAGTGATATTTCCTAAAGCCGAATTGCTCGTCTTGTATGACATGGTTGTATTGCCTCTTGAATCGGTGTAAGTATAGTGCGTGGGACGATAATTCTATGTAAATTGTGTATTTTTTCCAGGTTTTGGAATTAGAAAGCCATCTGCAAATTTCCACCGTTCTGGAAAGTAATTTAACCGTAGGGTGGCATTAGTAATGGCCTCTAGATGCATAATACCTTTACGTGGGAGTGGCTTGAGCGCCTTGTTCGTGATTCCATCCGGACCTGGTACCTTTTTGTCGTTTAATTTTCTTATGATTTGATATGTTTCTGCTGGTGATATGGATTTGTTGTTGGATTGGGGTGCGGCATTCTGAGTTATTTTGCGCATTCGGTGTGGATTTTTCTTATGAAGTTTAGGGCATAATTGGGACTCCATTGTCTTTCTAAGCTGTCTGTAAATGCTTCTTCTGCTTTTTCTTCATCTTTGTAGGCTGTTCCACAATTACCTTGGATCAGAGGAAGTGTAATGTTTTGAACGAAGCGATCTCATAAGTTTCCATAATGATTGAACTTCGGTGTTTAAGTGATGTATCTTGTTGTTCCAAAGTTGGTTTCGGTGATCTTTTAGTGCATACCGAACCTTGTTCATTTCTCTGTTAATTGTCTGTTTATCTGCGGGATCCATTGTTCTATGATATTGTCTTCATGTTTTTTCTCGAATGATGTTTTATGTCATCTGGGAGTTTATTTTGTGGTGCATATGTGATTATATTTGTTACCTGTGATATTGCTGTTAATATTTGTTTTCCAAAGTTTTCACTGCCTTTTCTACCTCAGTGGATATTATATGTGGTACTGAGCCAAAGTTTCCTGGAAGGCTGAGGGGAGTGTTTTCCAGTAAATAAAGGTGGTGGTGTTTTCAGTTAGATCTTGTATGGCGCCTAGTTGCAATATGATGGGGTTGTGATCAGAACTCAAGTCGTTAATTGCTTGTATTTGATAACTGTGCGCTGTATTTTTTAGTATTGCTATATCGAGTACATCTGGACGACCGGTTGCTGCGTAGTGTGTGTGTGTGTGGGTTCTGTGGGTCCTATTACTGTTATGTTTCTGGTAGTAGTATACGAATTGAGTATTCTGCCGTTGATATTTGAGTTTCTACTGTTCCAGATTGAATATTTGGCATTAAAATCTCCAGTTATAATTACTGCTCTATTTGCGTTTAATATCTTATCCAGGTCTGATACTATGTGGTTTTTATTCGGGGATTTTAGGTAGGAAGGTCGTGATACTGCTTGTGTTTTCCATATGTATTTTTGTTCCTGTAGTTTCCATGCGTTCTGTTTGGGGCTTGGCTATTGTGTTATGTTTTATGTTTCTTTTGGTAAAGTGCGGTCATGGGCGTCCGCAGAAAATTTTTCAGGTGGGGGGGGGACAAAACTTGGAGACAAATAATTACACCAATAAATTTTTTATTTTATTATTTAACTTTTTGGTTTTTTTTTCTCCACAATATATATATATATATATATATATATATATATATATATATATATATATATATATATATATATATATATATATATATATTCTTGTTTCCTTTATATTGTAAATTTAAATGTAAATATAAATTTATATATATATATATATGTGTGTGTGTGTGTGTGTGCGTGCGTGCGTGTGTGTGTGTGTGTGTTTATTAAACTTGATAAAATATACATTGGAAGATAGATAACAAAAAAGGGCTATTTACATATTATAAGAATGTATATTATTGAAAAAAAAAAGGATTTTCTTTTTTAGATATACAATAGAAATGAGGGAAAAAAGTACATTAGTTGTAGACAGGATGTGTCTTTTCACTAAGAGTCAATATTACAGTTCAGTATCACTTTTAGTTATTTTTTAGGTGAAGTGTATTGTCGTTGACAATCCAGAAAAGAGTACCAGTTGGGTTTTACTCCTCTATGAATTTTGCGACAGTTTCTCTTTCTTTGTAATAATCAAATTCCAGTGAAAGCCTGCTTTGTAGTTTCCGATGTGGGCTACACATGAGGGTTTGTTCGGATTCTGTGATGGATAGGTGCTGGTTATTTCTTGTGTGCTTAAGGTAGAAACTGTAAATGATGGCCTTGGCGCAGATGAAGAGGAAATTGCATATTCTGTGTTTGTTCTCTTCTGTATGTACTAAATTCCAGTACTACTCTTCTTGGCTGTGTGCGTAGTTACAGGTGCTAGAGGTTGCATTCAGGGCATAGGTGATCATAGCTTTGTTTGCAGGACAGGTTAGATATGCGTGTGTGTTCCAAAGTGCCTGAAACTTAGCAGAATAGACACTGATCTGATAGTCTTAGCTGAAATTTGTGGAACTTAGTAGGAATTGGCAAGATGTTATGCCATAGCCTCCACTGTATGCTGTATGCCGGAATCTGGTTTGGCACACCTCGATTTATATGGAAGATCCCACTGAAAACTGAATGGCATGTGTAGCTTAGTAAATGAGAGGGTTAAGGATGAATATACAAAGGGCGAAGTTGGAGGCACTGATATGAGGAAGTGGTATATTTTCTTATAGTTGGAGGGAAGAATTGGAAGTGAGGCTTCAGATGATGCAAGATGAAAGGTAGGCTTCCCGCAATTTCTAGAAGAAATACGGATTCCCTGAGGCATAACGATATCGGAAGGCTTTTATAATAGCAACTTGCATCAGTTGATATTGCTTTTCAATTTTGGAGTTTATCAATGGTAGGCATGTGAGTGTTTTCCAGTTTAGCGTCTGGCTCAGGAGGTCCCCTATGATTCTTATTCCTGCCCAGTTCCAAGTAGGGAAAAGGAAGGGCTGGCCAGTTATGAGACTTGTTATGTTTCTATTCGAAAACAGTGGTTCTGTTAGTCCAGCTGACTCTGTTGATCCTGCCAGTGTGTGATGAAATTCTGTATTTTTCCACCGCTGTAGAGCATCTTTGTAAAGATGAGGTAGTTTAGGTGGTGGTGGTGGTGGTGCTACAGAACTGGCCATTCTGAGGATTGTGGAAAGTGTAAGTCCTCTGGTGGATGATTTCACGATGTAATTGAAGGTGATTACATAAGCATGATTGGACTGAAGTGTCTTTAGGAGAAGGATCATTCTGAAGGATGTAATCTTGTTCTTAATGGAAATCAGACCTTGACCTCCCTTATTGAGTGGCTTGCAGAGTTCAGAGTATGTTGTCCAGTTAGTATTATTCCATAGGAAACGTTTCATTGCCTTTATAATGCGATGGAGAAAGTCTTCAGGGGGTATTAGTACTTTGAGGGTATGCCATAGCACACTCGCATCCATCTGGTTGATTATTTGGATTCGTCCTCTAAGTGAAGACGTTGAACGAATGCTGTTTCCTTTTCCTAGCGCTTGTTTAAATTGGTTGTATAGCTGTGTCCAGTTTAGTGCATTATATATTTTGGTGTTGCCAAGGTGTACACCTAAATGTGTTTGTCCTTCATTTGACCAGGTACATTCAATCGGAGAATCAGTTTTGACCAGATAGTAATTTCAATAATCACTTATCGTATAAGAATTGAATTCTCCGTCTATCGCTTGCTAACCTATTGATGACATTGATAAATTTACAATTAACACTTCACTCAGTGACTCACTAGTCACTTAGTGAAGTGACTAGTGAGTCACTGGTCACCTCTGGGTAATCCTCAGTCACCTCAGTGGGGTAAATCCTATGGTTACCCCACTGAGCGCCGAAACCGGCCAACACATAATAAAATTTTAAGACAGACAAAGTGTCCCATGCTCGAGTATAAGGTTACATATGTCAATCACTTTTACGATTATAATTTGTGGAATTTTTTACTCTATCCCAGGAGGATCGAGTTCCCAATTCCCCCCCCCCCTGCGGACGCCGGTGACGACGATGCCTCCTCCTCTTGCATAGGTTCTGTCTATGCGGTATGTAATATAATTATTGATTCTGATCATGTCACTTGGACGAAGGTGCGTTTCGTTTACGAGAATGATATCTGCTTGGGTTTCTACTGCAAACTCCTGTAGCTCTTGTATTTTGATAGATAGTCCATTGGCATTCCAGCTGACGATCTGTAGCGAAGAGGGTTTTCTTTTGAACTTATTTATTAAGGATTTCAGAAAGCAGTGACTGTGTGTGTTAGGATGATATCCTTGGCTTCTTGAGTCGGGTTGGTTTGCCAGAGTTCTGGAAGCATTTTTCCTATGTAGCTTGTTATGTTGTGGAGGTTGGGTTTGTTAGTTTACTGTGATGGGGTTGTTCTCGACTATGAGTCTTTTTTATGGTAGGTTGGTCTTGCTACTTCAGTGTACTCCCTTCCATTCATTGTGGAGGCCATGGTTTGTTGGGACCTGCATTCTTGTGAGGGTTTGTTGCTTTAGAGTTGTGGAAATGCTGTGTGCAGTCCCTGTAATTGGCGGGATGTGGATCACCGTGGTTTGCACGTTTTGCTGCTGGTGGGTAGTTTCTGGCGCTCTGTTGTAGCATGTTTTCCTCCAAATTTTACAGAGCGGAATTCAGTTTTGCGCCATCATTAAAGCATAAATCAATAACAACTCAATGTCGCAGATGCCAAAAGTTGGTATCTGTGACATTGAGTTGTTATTGATTTATGCTTTAATGCTTCCAATTTTATAACTAGATCATAAATGGTCTGAAGGTTATAGATATGTTTTTGATCTTTATCAATTTTTACTAGAATTAGGGGATATGGTGTTTTATCAACTCTGCACATTCCACTGATTTTTAACTGGACAAAATCCCCTAAGTTGGAGATCTGCTGCTATGTCTGTATTGTTTCTGTCACTCCTCTTAACATCCTATCCTTCTCATCCATCTAGGACAAGTTGAGTCCCCTCCTAATGAGGGGTAACTGGCGTATTAATTCAGCCTATTCGCCACTTCTCTGCTGCATCCCCTAAGGGCGATATTCATGACTGTGTCTGTGTGACTGTTCACGGGGCCGGTTTGCCTGCTTGCGGGATGAAACGCACAAGATAAACTGGAGGGAAAAACTCTGCTGTCCACACCCAAGACCGGCTAACTTGGCTATGGCTGAGGAAGATCCTTAAGCTCCTCATGTCGTCGACGGGAATCGAACCTTGGACACTCCTTCCCCAGTCATATGGTTGTGAAGCGCATAGTCACTAGGCTAACCGCGTGGACACTCCCCTTGGAAGAAGCAAACTGGCTACTCGAAACACTTTTAATTTCTTCTCACTATTGAGTGAGAATGTGTGGTATGGTAGGTTGTTGTTGTCTAGGAATTTGGTTATTTTCCTGTAGTCTGACGAGGATTTTAGCTGTATTCCTTCTTCTGTATTAGTAGCTTTCGTGAAAGTAATATCTGATGATTTTAGTGCAGCTGCGAAGGATGTCCAGTGTTCTTTGTCCCTTAAAATGACTGGGATACCCTTTCTTTGAGTTCATTGTCTGTTTCCATGTCCGTTGTAATTGTTTTGGGTGCATCTGTAGTGTAATGTAAGTGACTGAAGGATGTTGTCTTGAGATGTAGCATCTTCCAGATTTGTAGGAATGTTTTACAAGCCTTGTTGTCGTTGTGTTTTGTTTTCCTCGTTTAAGTCATCCATTTTGTCTTTATGATTGTTGATGAGAGGAATGTTTCAGAAAGTTTTACTCTCCCGGACCAATTGTCACTTAATAGTTTTCCTAGTCTTAGGTAATCAAATTTGGTTTCATTCAGAGATTTTGCCATGATTGAAAAGTCAACATATCAAGGCACGTACATTTAAAATTTAAAATCCCTGAAGCTATGGGTAAGAGTGTGGTTTTGTCACTTCGCCACAAATCAAATCCTACCTCCCAATAAACCTATTATATACCATTGGTCCACGTAACGGGTGGGGCCTATACGGCCATAAGACCTCATGCACTTTTCTTGCACAGGGGGAGACAGTAGGCTTCAAAATGTGTCAGCGCCAGTGCAATGTGAGAATCACGAAACACCTATGGAAGTAAAAACCTAATCCAACGCCGTAATTTCACTCAAATTCAACAAGTATCGCGAGCAAACGTATGTCATCGACTCACTCACTAAAAAAATCCAATCCGTTCTAGGTGCTACGCAGAACGCAGAATGCAGAACGTTACTGCTTTGATGGGTGAAGCATATATGCTTTTCATATTCCCCTCTGTCTGAGAGGGAAGTTCTTTGAATGGAGAGTTATTGAGCTTTAAGCTCGCCCTGGAAGGGCAGTGAGATTACTTGTGTTCAGTTTGAGCATAGAACTGACTTGAGTCTTTTGTATTTGTAGAATTTTGCTTCACTGTAGTCTGAAGCTTGCTTAACAATTTATATGACTCTATCATATCTCCTCTCCTACGTCTATCAGCTAGTTTTTGGAGCCCACAGATCTTCAATCTATCCTCGTAGGGAACATCCCACAGACCTGCAACAATCTCTGTAACTCGCCTCTGAATCCTCTCCACCATTTCCTCATCACCAAGAAATCCAGGTGACCGGATCTGTGCGCAATAGTCCAAATGAGGCCTTATTAATGCCTTATAGATTGGAACAATAACCTCCTCATCTCTGCTTGTTAGTGTGTTCTTCAACAACCATGTAATTTGATGTGATGTTTTGGCAATCTTTGCAATATGCCATTTAAACTTAAGTTCTCTGTCCACGATAACTGCCTAGTCTCTTGTCTCGCCAACTTCTTGCAGTTCAGTTCCATTAACCCTCCAACCGGCCAGGACGTATATATACGTCCAGCTAAATCTGGATACGATTCAACACACCTGTTGAAATAACATGGATAAAAAGCACAATTTGGCTGTTCTCTCCTTTAGAAGGTGAGATAATCCTTCACGCTGTAGAGAACATTTAAACCAGGCATGGGCAAGGCAACCTTTCCTAGTTTGGGGGACAAATTATCATTGGCCGCACCAAATTATTAAATAAAATAAATTAATATTAAATGAATTAAAGCAAGTTGCTACTTCATATTTCATTTATTTATAATATAATGCTTTGGTATAAAGCTCTACATAAATTTTATAATATAAAGAACGACATAACAATTTAATGTGAAGATTGGCCTTGTACTTCAACTACGAGACTATCCATATTGACGTTAATATTACTTAAGGATAATAGCATAGAATTTTCGAGGTTTTCGTCCGTTATTCTTGTCCGTTATTCTTGTCCGAATTTTTGATTTATTGTATTTCATTCTCGAAAAAAACTGTTCACGCATATATGTGCTGCCGAAAAGAAATTATTTTTCTTGAAAAGGCACGTAAATTTGTATATTTTTCTTTCACCAAATAAAATTTATAAAAATCCGTCAAAACAATGTTGTTAAATTGTGATTTTAGCACTAAATCCGCCTGAAGCTCAATAAGTTCCATCTGTAAGTTTTCTGGCACATTATTTACATCATCACCCATCGGACGAGCAAATATAGCAAATGTGGGGTCTTTGTTTTTGAAGTCGGCAAAACTTGCTCTATCAAATTGCTCTATTAGTGCCTTCAGTTCATCTCCATAACAATTATCAGGGATATTTTTATGAGTTGCTAGAGTAGGAAAATGATAACAATTTCTAGCTGTTATCTGACTTTCCAACAATCTTAGTTAATTACAAAAAGCTTTGACATGTCCATGCAGTTTATGAACCAATTGTCATTGTTTTTTGCAATTTAAAAATCAGTTTGTTTAGGTATCTGGTGACATCTACAAGGAATGCTAAATCACACACCCACTCATCATCTTTTACTTGGTTAATTGTGTTTCCTTTTATGTCCATAAACTCTGCAATGTCTTGTCTCAGATCACAAAATTGTTTTAACATTTTACCTTTACTCAACCATCTCACTTCACAATAATAAGACACATCATCATAATCTGAAAATAGGTCTGCCAAATACTCTTTAAATTGGAGATGATTAAGTGGACTTAACTTAATAAAGTTTATACTGGCTACTACAACTTCCATAGCATTTGTGAATTTAATCGATTTTGCACACAGATTTTGTTGGTGGATAATGCAGTAAAAATTTCTTAAATTTTCCGGATGGATCTGTAGTTCTATTGTTCTTTCATGAACTATTTCAATAAATCCCTTCTGTGCACCAACCATTGCAGGGGCTCCATCAGTGCATATGCCAGATAGTGAACTTCATTTAAGCCCAAATCCCTCGAAAACTGTGTGGACTGTTTCAAATATATCTTCACCGGTAGTTGTTCCTTTTAATGGCCAACGTGCAAATAATTCTTCTGAGATGTTGAAATCCGCATCAACTCCTCGAAGAAATATTGCTAATTGTGCTGTATCGGAGGCATCGGTGCTGTCATCCAAAGCAATTGAAAATGCTTCCAAACTAGCAATCTTCTCTTTTAAACTTTTTTTGATATCATCAGCCATAATTTCTATCCGTCGGACAATAGTACGTCTCGACAAACGAATATTCTCGAAGTCTTTTTTCTTTTCAGGACATATTATACTTGCAACATCCAGCAGACATTCTTTGATAAGTTCTCGTTCACCAAATGACTTAGCATGCTTACCACAAAGCTGGCTTTGACAATGCTATGGTGCTGCGTTCTTTGCTTGTTGAACATTTGCTGCTGGGTATCCAAGTTCTTTTTCAACTTCTGTATTCCATCTTTTCGTAGTTGTCCATCAATTTTTGGGTGATCCGCATATCTCGAAGTAAAGTGTCTCTTCAAGTTGTATTCTTTGTTAACGGATACAGATTCGTTGCACAGCAAACCTTTATTCAGAATAAAATAATAATCTTGCGTCCAGTTGTCTTGAAATTGACGATTCTCTGCAGCTACTTTTCTTTTCTTTTCTTTTTTTTTTGCAATAACCCCTGACATTGTCCCAAATGTATAAGCGATATTCAGAACTGTCAAACAAAACTATCTTCTACAACCACAGGCACTGAACAGAATACAACATCAACGCGCAGGCACAGAACAGAACATGACATCAATGCAGGCACTGAAGAAAGTACAACACCAACGTAAGTACCGAACCGACACGTTGTAATACGTTCACATACGCCGCTAGTCAAAGTGAGAAAGAGACCTTGGTTGGAGAAAACATAGTATGTTTTGCGCAAGTCATATGACGTCAGCTTAATGTGAGTTAGTAGAACACACCATGTTTTCTCCCACCATGAATCAGACGAACTTTGCTGAAATAGATTAGGGCCGAATCAAAAGAAGTAGAGGGCCAGATCCGGCCCGCGGGTTGCCCATATGTGACTTAAACAGATTATCTCGCGAAGCTGAGTCTCAGTTCTCTATAACAAGAAACGCAGTTCCTTGTTTTATGCTGGACAACTTGACTTTTAGTTATATTAGAGAGGCTTAGAAATTATTTTTATTTTCTCTTTTTATTGTACAGTTTATAATTCCAGGACAGAATATAATTCCTTGCATACTTTCTTCACTTAAATATTGCATTACCTTGGAGAACTAATGTTTAATGTTTTTGTGCTAATTTTGTATCACTAAGTTTTTTCAAAATATCGTAATCTACTGTTCTTTGCACTTTCACCTTTTTGGTTTCCCTGTATAATCGGTCTTTATAAAATGAAATAAACAGTTATTATTTAAATTGATATATACAATATATATTTTCTGCTAGTTTATATATTTTTCTCCAATTTTAAAGTAAGCGATACTTTTGCGTAGATTCTCTGATACAAAATCTATGTGCATGCATCAAATGTGAAATTTCATATTTTCACAATAGAATTGAACTTTATTTCGACTTTGATAGTTTTACACCCCTCCCGCTATAACACTACCACACACCCGAAAATTCTTATGAAACACATGTACAGGTTTTGATTTAATTCGTGATTTTTCCATAATAATTGTTCCACATAACGTTTAATTTTTCGACACAGAAACTAAGTTTTGATTATTATAAATTAGCAAATTATAAATAAGAAAATATACATATTATTTCCTCATTATTATAAATCAGGAAGTTATGTGACATTGGGTAATACGGGAAATTAATATTTAAAAACACTGTCATCCTACAAATGCAATATCAGAATGTCTGGTAATCAATCAGAAAGATGGAAAAACAAAACAAAACAAGAAATTTCTGCTTGTAAAATATTCAGTTATTGCACGAGACACTTTAGTGTGCTGCCTGCTGGGCATGTTCTTTTGATCTGGTTTCCAGTGGGGGAGGGGGTTAATAATCTCCTTTAGTCTACAACTTGTTACTGGGCAGAAAGGAATATTAGAAAGTATACCCAATATACAATTCATTTGTCAGATAGCAAGCAAGAGCAGAAGCAGTTATTTTTTCAAGATAATTGTATCAAATAATTTAGAATTTTTCGATAATAAAAGTGAAACTGTTCACTATAAATAAAGAAATCATTTTTGACATAAATATTGAATCAGCCTGTAAAGGAAATGTCAGTTTTTCTTCTGTATTAGGATAACTGAAAACGAAACAACACATTCTTGCTTGAGGCAATTTAGTGCGACTTCTCGGAAACTTTCTGTTTTGTGTTTCTCTAAAGAGTAATCTAACACTTTTAGCTTTTCCTCCAGCAGCAATAGAAGTAGTAATATTTAGATTTTTTTTTTCAAAAAAAGAAACAAAAATAACACAACTGAACGCTCTTTGTGTGGTATACAGTTTTACATATTGTCAATATATCACAGTATTTCTAAATCTTTCAGCAGACCGCTGAACAGCTGATTTCAGATGCTAAGAAAGAGTACAGAATTAGAAGCTTCGAATATACAACAATATCGTCGTTCTTCCAATTGCGCCTCCGTAGCGCAATTGGAAGAACGACGGTACATTGCGCCCTTCGATTGGAATAGGCCTAAGTTCGATTCTCGTCGCGAAGGGAGGAATCTTTATCTGGTCGGTTTCAATCGATGGTGAGTTAGCAGATCTCATACGGAGGTAGCAGGGTTTTTTCTCCCGGAAACTCTGGTTTTTCATCCCGCATACATACAAATCGGCCCTTCAGAACACACGCAATTTACAGACAAAAATTACTAGTTGTGGTGGTGTTGGAGGTGGGCGGTAGATGGCGTTGATTCGTAGTAGAGGTAAGGTGTAGAGACAGTTGAAGATGTCCTCCCGCGATGAGTCTTCGGACTCCTTGGAGGTATCAGGAATAATAATAATAATATTATTATTATTGCTTTATTTCTTTTGTCAAAACGGTAAACTGAAATAAGAGATTCTGAATACTCTTTGAAAGATTTCCAAGTTGAAGAAATTTAAAGTAGTTATGCAACTCAGTTCCAGGACAGGAGAGTGGGGGGGGGGGGAGTTTCAGTAAAAAAACTCCTAAAAATGAGCATAAATTTTGAATTTTTCCATACAAGATATCCTTCCTGTTATATTTTCAACATATCTACAATGATTAAGCACTGGATATTATAGTAATGTGCATCCTATAAAAAAAAAAATCTGTTGCAATTTTAAGTAAAAGAAGGCGAAAAGTCCGATAAAATACTATTAGGTATAAATTTTTGATAATAAAAAAAAAGACACAGTATTGGAAACCGAGTAATGCAGTTTATAATCATTTGTTGTTCATAAAAAAAAGAAAAAATATTTCGTTCCTAAAATTGAAATGTGACAATCGATATAAAGGAATTTGTAAAGAAAGAAAGCAAACTGTCATATTTATTTCACTAAATGTTATTTAAAAATATAAATATCTGACAAAATATTTTATATGTAAACAAACATTTGAAAATTCGTGAAAAACAATGTATATTGTCAGTAAAAGGAAGGAAATTTACTATTACTAAAATATCTTCATTGCAAAGGCTGATCTGTGGTCATTTCAGGATTGATTATTTATTTTGGCAGAAGTAAAACTTTTATTTTTGGAAAGAGACACAATATATAAATTGTGCAGCAAAAAAAAAAAAAAAAAAAAAAAACACGATCAAATGCCTAGTACAATGAAGAAAATTCCAAGTAACACAGTACATGTAAAGACAAGTGATTCAAAAGTCGCTCGACCATAGTTAATCCGCTAATGGCTCTAAAATCGCTGTTAAGGGATTAACAGCAGAGGAGGGAAATACCTGATAAAAGCTAGAATGCCGGTGAAGTTTTGATCCATGAAAAATTCTGGGGTGGTCTTGCTATTTCATCCACCTTGGCCGGTAGGAGGGTTAATCAGCAGGTTTGGATGATTGCTTGCCTTGGTGAAGAACTTTTCTGTTAAATCATAAAGTAGGGATGTGATGTAGGGAATGTTGACGTCTCTGTGAATCTGGAAGTTTCTAATAAACCATGGGGCATCCGGAATCATTCTCAGGCATTTATTTTGTATCCTCTGCAGTTTTTGAATGTTTGTATCCGAGGCATGGCTCCATGCAAGAGATGCGTAAGTGATGACTGGGCGTATTAAAATCCTGTATATGAGTAGTTTGTTTCGGGTAGCCAGTTTGCTTCTTCTGATGATCATGGGGTACAGGTGCGCGATTACTTTGGATGTTTTCGAGCTTATGTGGTTTATATGACTGGTGAATTAGAGTTTTTTTTGTCAAGCATCACGCCGAGATATTTGACTTCAGTCTGCCATGGACTTGACTCCTAGTAGGTGTATGTTCTCCTTGGTCTGGACCTCCTTTTTGGAGAATGGTATGCCAGAACTCTTTTCTTGGATCCTCTAGTCCATCAGCCACTTTGGAGTCTTTTGATAGCCAGTTTGGGCTGAGAGATCTTTCTAATAAAGCAGTATCATCTGCATGATTGTTGAACTTGAGATTTGAGGGATATCAGCTATGTAGATAGAAAATAGCAGGGGGGGGGGTAGAAGAAGGCGTGAGCCCTGTGGCATACCTGCTAGAATCTTGCATCTGGTTGATACAGTTTCATTTATTTTGACCTACATGTATCTGTCTTTGAAGTATGTATCAATTATTTTTATTAGATTAATTGGTATATTGAATTCCATGAATTTGTAGAGAAGACCCTGATGCCACACCTTATCAAAAGCCTTTGCAGTATCTATAAAGACAGCAGCTGTGTGGAGATTCCAGTTGAAACCTTTTCTGATATATTCGACCAGTCGGTGTATTTGTTGTACAGTGCTATGGTTTTTTCTGAATCATAACTACTCATTTGGAATAATACCTAATTTATCCGTTGCAGATTGAAGCCTTGTAAGGACAACTTTTTCTGCAACGTTTCTAAGCCTGGATAGAAGATTGATATGTCTGTATCTTTCGGAGAGTTGAGAGTTCTTTCCAATCTTTTTGATTGGCATGATGTCCCCCGTCTTCCAAGTCATGGAAAACTACTTATATTTGAGGATGGCGTGGATTATATTGACGAGATGCACAATGGCTTTTGTGGGGAGTAGTTTGATTATTCTGTTTGTGATTCCATCTGGACCTGGAGCCTTGTTGTTGTTCAGATGGTTATGATATTTGTAACTTCTGCTGGAGAAGTGGGTGTGATAGGCTCTGAGTTATAATTTTGTTGTCTTAAGACCTGGTTACTCGGCGATGAATATAAGATTGATAGATAAGATTGATGTTCAGATTTCATAAGAGGGGTTACGTTGAGTTTCAAGCTGTCAATTAGAGGTTTGGCTTTTTCTTTATCTGTGTGAGCAATTTCTTTCTTGGTCTGTATTGGAGTATAAGTTGGCATTTAGTATGGAGCGTTCTCAAGAATTTCCAGATGGAGTTGTCCTCTGGGTTTAGATTAGTCAGTTTGGTTTCCCAATCTTGGTTTCGATGTTTTTGCAGAGCTTCACGGACTTGTCTATTTAAATTACTCAGAGTTGTTTTATCTTGTGGGGCTCTTGTATTATGGTACCGCTTTCTGGCTTTGTATTTTAATCTGATTAGGTCCATGATTTCCTCAGCGATCAGACCGCTAGGGTGAAAGTTTGTGGTTTGTGTAACTGATGCTACTGTTTTTTTGATTTGGCTGGTAAGGTTGTTTACAGCTATGTCTATTTCCTCTTTTTTTTTTTTTGGATAATAGGTACTGGGCCAACGTGATTAGAGAGAGTTCTGGAGAGCTTGTCCCACGATATAGAGGAGAAATTGCTCTTGTGTACCGAGCTTAGGCAGAATGGAGTTGTGATCAGAAGATAACTCGTTTAACGTTTCCAGTTCATATTGGTATCTGATGTTTCTGAGAATGGCAATGTCGAGTACATCTGAGCTTCCAGCTGAACTGTGATGAGTGGGCTCTGTAGGTCCGGCTATAACTATTGAGTTTTCGATTGAGTAATTGTGTATATTATGACCTTTATTGTTGATTGTGAAACTGAACCAAGCTATTATTTGGCATTGAAATCTCCAGCCATAATAATGGAGTCAGTAGAGCTGAGAATGGAATCCAAATCAGCTGCCAACAGTGGGATGCTGGGTGGGTTGTATGCGGCATAGATTTTGATGCTGCCGGTATTGTTAGTATGAACTTCAATACCTGTTATCTCAAAGTTCTTGGTTTGTGGGTTGGTCAGGACGTTGTGGCTTAAATAATTTTGATGTATATGGCTGTGCCTCCTCCACCGGCGGTAAGTGTGTCTGTTTTATACATCATGAAGTTTCGTCATTTTTAGGGCTATTAGCTGGTGTGTTTCGTTAATTAAGAATATATCAGGATTGTATCTGTGAGTGAACTCTCGTGGTTCAAGAATTTTGTTTAACAGACCATTAGCATTCCATGCTATTATCGTGAGTGAGTTTGGTTTGAATTTTTTATACATTGGATAGTGCTGTCAGTTTGGATTGGGTTACTAGATAGAATCTCTTTCTGGAAGATGGTGAGGAGCTTGCTTTTCAGAATTCATGTAGCATGGTGGCAAGAGACGCAATTAGAACTAATGTTAAGTTGGAGCTTGCTTGCTTGCTTGCTCATGAGATGAAGGAATCTCAGTTCGAGCCGCCTCAGCGTATGTTTTGGTCTTGGATGAAGATTGCATGCCTTCCTGTGCTGCTGAAGGTAAGGCATTTCGAACAGGAGGGAAAACTGCTTGGTTGCTCATGGAATCATTACATGGAGGAGCAGGGTTCACTCTTGCTGACCTACGATTTTTTGGGTGGAAAAGGCACCCCTTGTAGTTTACAGGGTGAGGTTCTCCACAATTGGCACAATAGGCAGGTGTAGTCCTTGGCTTGGTGCGGGAGCTGGTCTGGTGTCCTTCACCACATTTTAGACATCTGTAGGCTGCTCTGCACAAATTTTGGGTATGCCCAAAATTTTAGCATCTGTGGCATTGTCCTGCCAATGCCCTTTTCCTGAGATGCTAAGTAATAATTTTGTGCCTGCAGATATCTGTCACTTCGTATATCCTTTTCTGGGTGTTGCTGATTTCTACTAGTACTAAAGGTATTTGCCATTTGTCAGATCTCAGCATTCTGCAAACTTTGATTGGGGACGTCCTTGACTGATGTGGCCAGCAGTGACCTCATCTCTTGTTATTCCCTCAGCAACGCCCCCCCCCCTCTGAGGACCACTTTAAGATTTTTCTCGCTTGCTAGTGCAAAGGTGTGAAAGGGCAATTTGGAACTGTTCAGCATTTTGTCATTTTGCGATAATCTGAGACAGTAGTGGGACGAATCTTGACTCCCTCATCTATATTTGTGGCCCTGGAGAAGTTGATGTTTTGTTCACCAAGGGTCCTTGAAACTGATGTCCACTTTTCTTTGTCTCGGAGAATCACCGGTGGGACTTTTTCCTTTTTGTCTTCTGAAGTTTGTGGTGTTAGATCTTCTTCCATAAGATCTTCAGAGGTCCTCCATCTTTTGGTTGCCTGTGCACCCTGGTAGTCGATCTGTCGAGGATTATTGGGCGATGGGACCGTTCTGAATTCGCCTTCTATATCCTCATCCTCTCCTTGATCATTGACCTGGGCGTATATGTTTATAAATCCCGGGAATTCTGTATCAAACATTTTTAATATCTTCTTGAACAGGTCACGCAACTGTTCTTTACTAAAGGCTTGAACAATATTGTCCGTGATGTCCATACTGGGATAAAGAGCGCCTTGGTTCTTGTTGTTCAGTTATGCCTATTTTGGCAATCCTGTACGCTTGTAGTCTGCTATCAGATTCTGTAGACTGACAGAGGTGTACTAGCTAAGTAAAACAAGTTTGTAATGCTCTATTAAAGGGCAAAAGGAGTATCAAGAACTCACTTGGCCAGAGAGTGAAAACCTACCTCCCTAAAATACCATAAATCCACAACTGCTCCTCGTTTCGGGTTGGAGCTACACGGCCATCAGGCCTTGAGAATTTTTCATGCAGAGGGGAAACAGTAAGAATCATACTGTGTCAGCGCTAGTGCAATGTGGGATTCCTGAAAAACCCTGTATGGAATCTAATCAGGCTCAATCTAAAATAACACGTCTGTTCTCGTCAAAAGTCCAAGCGAAAAACCATTACCAGATTACATTCAATCACAATTCCCTTTATCGAGTAACGATTAACGATTAACATTTCTCGCATAAAGGGTGAAGCTAGATGCTTTTTATACTCCCAGCAATCTAATAGGTAAACGGTGAGTGGAAAAATTTGAGCCAATTGCTCGCCCTGCACGGCCTTGAAGATTAGATATCAGAATTGGAGTTTAAGATGGTCTTTTATGTTTCATGCAATCGTAATTTCCAGCTAGTTGAGCCAATTTTTTGGGGTGTACAGATGCTTTTTAAAAAGAACCTTGTTGCTATAGTCTGCAGGAAAGTGTAAATATAGGGGACATCTGTGTCCCGATGTAGTTGCACATTTCTTACGAACCATGGTACGTTTATGATCATTCGTTGACATTTATTTTGCACACGCTGTAACCTGAGGATATTAGTATCAGTGGTATGGCTCCTAGCCGGAGAAGTGCAAGTGAGTATAGGACGAACCATCAGTTTGTAGATAAGTAATTTGATTCTGATGTTCAGCTTACTGTTCCTGTTGATTTGAGGATAAAGCTGGGCAATGGCTTTTGATGTCTTTACACAGAGTCTTAATATGGCAGCTGAAAGTCAGCATTCTATCCAGTAGTACACCAAGGTATTTGACCTCAGTTTGCCATGGGATTTTTATATTAAATAGGAAGATGTCCCTTTTAGGAAGCATTAGCCTTCTGGAGAATAGCATGGCTATGCTCTTCTGGGGGTTTCACTTGTAGTCTCAATTTGGCAAAGCATTTTTCAATCAGTAGTAGGTTTTCTTGCAATTTCTTGATGGCAAGATGCGGCTTTAGAGATCTGACTAATATCGCTGTATCATCCGCAAAAGAACTTTGATAGATGACAATGGGTTGTGCGGGGTATCACACATGTGTACAGAAAACAGAATCGGTGCCAGTAAAGATCCTTGTGGGACTCCAGCCAAGATGCGTTTCTGTGCTGATACCGCACCGTTGATCTTAATTTGCATACACTTGTCAAAAAGGTATGGTTTAATTTAATGAACCCTTTCCAATGGTATTCCAGTTGAGATCAGTTTATCTAGTAGTCTGTAATGCCAAATTTTATCGAATGCACTGGCTATGTCAAGGAAAACACACCCAGTGCATTGATGTCAATTGAATCCCGTGGAGTTATATTCGACTAGTTTATGTATCTGTTGTGTGGTACTATGGAATTGATGGAACCCAAACGGCTCTTTAGGAAGACTGTTTAGCTTGTATGAGGAGGCTTGGAGTCGGCTATGGATAACTTTCTCTGTAATTTTACCCAGATTTGAGATGAGGCTGATTGGTCTATAACTTTGAGGCAGGTGTGGGTCTTTTCTAGTCATGGATTGGAATTATATCCGCCACCTTCCAGCAGGAAGGGAAATGTTTGAAGCTGAGGATGGAATTTATTATGTTGATCAGATGTACAATAGCAATACGATGCAGTAACTTTATCACCTTGTTGGTGATGCCGTCAGGTCTGGGAGCGTTTTTGTTTTTTTAATTACTTCAGTATATCATATATTTCTGCTGGTGATGTGGGCACAATTCGATTGGAGCATGTTACAGAAGATTTTAATGAACATCTGACATGTCAGTGGGTCTTGTAGATGTGATTGAAGTCTAGATGTTCATATGAGGATTTACATTGCTTATCTAAGTTTCTCATATTTGTAGATTTAGGGACTCAAAAACACACGTGTTGAACAGATTATTTTATTAATTACAAATAAAATAAAACTTGACGTTTCGACCTCTATATCGAGGTCATCATCGGAAGAATACAACTGTATACAGAACCAAGCTACAGGCTCATGCTTTCTATATCAGTGAACTAAATCTACGTAGTTAATAAATCTTTTTTCTAGCCTGACCTCTAGTGATAGAAAGGAAAAACAAAAATAAAGAAAGAAAGAAATAAAATTATATATATAAAAAAAATTAAAATTAAAAAATGTTCTAAACACTTCACTACGTCACCAGGTTGTCTTCTTGTAGTGGGAATTTTTCTAATGCTAGTTTAGGATGTTATACAGGTTGTGGATGGGTCCTCCACATTCTTGAAATGGTGAGGCCATCATTTTTGTTGATATTTGGGTTGTGTTTGAACATTTCACAAGATTCTTTAAATTTTCTCTCAAACCAGGTTTTGGTGCGGTGTAGGGACTTGGTATTTTTCCAGTCAATTCTATGGTATGTTTGGAGTGCATGGTCAGAAAGGCCTGTTTTACCGAAGTGGAGGTATTTAATGTGTCGTTTGTGTTCGTCTTGTCTGATTGGGATAGTTCGCCCTGTTTCCCCTATGTATGGTATGTTACATGTGCAGTGTATTTTGTATAACCCTGAGTGTGCTAGGTGTGGAAGAGGATCTTTAGAGGAACTGAGTAGGTGTCTTAGCTTATTTGGGGGTTTAAAGGTGGTTTTAATGTTGTATTTGCGAAGTGTTCTGTCTATTTTTTCAGAAATGCCTCTAACATAAGGAATGGCAATGGCATTCTTGAAATCTTTTTTGTTCTTACTGGTATCTTTATGGAGGATCTTGTGAATAGTTTTTTTTATTGTATCCATTTTTGATAAATGTTTGGTTGATGATTTTGTATTCTTCGTTTAGAGCCTGTTCATTCGAACAAATAGTTAAGGCTCTGTGTTTAAGGGTGCTTATGACACCAAATTTTTGTGTTGGGTGGTGGTAAGAATTTTTGTGTATGTATTGGCCTGTGTGCGTAGGTTTGCGGTAAACTGAGAAGGAGAGACAGCCAGAGGGAAGACGTGTGACAAGCATGTCTAGGAAAGGAAGAGAGTCGTTTTTTTCCATTTCAATGGTGAATTGGATACGTTTGTGTTGTTTGTTTAGGTGGCTAAGGAATGTATTTAGAGCTTCGCGGCCGTGGGGCCAAATGGCGAAAATATCGTCGACGTATCTGAGCCAAATTTTGGGCTTTAGACATGCTGTCTCTAGAGCACGTTGCTTAAAGTCTTCCATATAAAAGTTAGCTATTGGGGGGGAAAGTGGTGAGCCCATGGCTGTACCTTCTTTTTGAAGGTAAAAATTGTTTTGCCATACGAAATATCCGGAGCGGAGTACGTGGGCAAAATGGGCCGTGATGTCATGTGGAAATATGTTCTGTAGTAGCAAGATCGTGTCATTGATTGGGACATTGGTGAAAAGGGAAGTTATGTCAAAGCTGACTGATAAATCTTGGTCGGTGAGCGTAATGTTTTTGATTTTACTGATGAAATGTTGTGCATTTTTTATGTAGGAAGGGGACTGACCTACCAATTCCTTGAGTGTGGCAGCTAATTTTGTTTGCTAAGAGATAATTTGGGCTGTCAATTCCTTCAACGATCGGGCGAAGTGGTGTGCCAGGTTTGTGTATTTTTGGCAGGCCATAAATTCTGGGCGCACAGGCATACTGAGGTATTAATTTTTTTGTCGTTTCTTCGGGCCATGTGTGGACGGATTTGATTCATTCAGTTGTTTTCTTTTTGTTACGTTTTGTGGGGTTGTAGTTAATCTTTTGGTAGGTGTTATGGTCCGATATTAGCTGGTTCATTTTTTCAAAGTATGTCGTACGGTCTAACAGGACGGTGGAATTGCCTTTATCGGCTTTCGTTATTATAATATCCTGGTTATTTTTTAAGGATTTAAGGGCTAGATTTTCGGTTTTGTTTATGTTGGTGTTTAGTTTTTTGTTAGAATTTAGTATACACGATGTTTCCATTCGTATTTTATCAGCCAGAATGGTGGGGAGGGATCGTAAACCTCTCTCGATATGATACACGATATCAAGCTTGTTTACTGACCTCGGAGCAATGGCGTAGTTCAAACCTTTCTTTAGCAGCGAGAGTTCACCTTCGGTGAGAATGTGGTTTGATAGGTTGATAACTGAGCATTGATCCGATGGTGATTGGTGGCTCCTAACATTGTTTGTGGGCGATTGGTTGCTCCTTATGAAGTCGGTTAGTGGTTGGCTGTTCCATTCGTAATGGCGTCTTGATGATCTTGTGCTTTTCTGTTGTTGTAAGGCTTGAAATTTCATTATTAGTTTTTCTTTATTTTTCAGTAGTGAGTGCTTGGCCTAGTCTTCAGTGATTCTATCTAGAATCTCCCAAATTTCTGGAATAACGTAGTCAGATAATTCAAATTTAAGTTGTAGAACTTTGTTTTGGGTGGATGCTAGATTTTTACGTGCCTCGTGGATTTGTTCTCGTAACAAGGCTTTTTCCAAACGGGCATAAATACGGAGCGCTTTGGTTGATTTAAACTTCTTCTTTAGTTTAATGCAGTTAGGAATTATGTTGCTGTCTCTACATCTTTTCAAAAAGGCTAGTCGATTCGTTAATAAAGAAATACGTTTTTCTACATAAAAAATAAATAAAGAAATAATTACTTAAATTAAAGTAATGTTTTCATTGCCGAAATGAAGCTTATTAGCTCTTTATAGTTCAGTAAAGTTAAAGAAATAATTTTTTCTACATAAAAAATACACACCATTTCATCAGTAAAATCAAAAACATTACGCTCACCGACCAAGATTTATTAGTCAGCTTGGACATAACTTCCCTTTTCACCAATGTCCCGATCAATGACACGATCTTGCTACTACAGAACAAATTTTCACATGACATCATGGCCCTTTTTGCCCACGTACTCCGCTCCGGATATTTCGTATGGCGAAACAATTTTTACCTTCAAAAAGAAGGTACAGCCATGGGCTCACCACTTTCCCCCCCAATAGCTAACTTTTATATGGAAGACTTTAAGCAACGTGCTCTAGAGACAGCATGTCTAAAGCCCAAAATTTGGCTCAGATACGTCGACGATATTTTCGCCATTTGGCCCCACGGCCGCGAAGCTCTAAATACATTCCTTAGCCACCTAAACAAACAACACAAACGTATCCAATTCACCATTGAAATGGAAAAAAACGACTCTCTTCCTTTCCTAGACATGCTTGTCACACGTCTTCCCTCTGGCTGTCTCTCCTTCTCAGTTTACCGCAAACCTACACACACAGGCCAATACATACACAAAAATTCTTACCACCACCCAACACAAAAATTAGGTGTCATAAGCACCCTTAAACACAGAGCCTTAACTATTTGTTCGAATGAACAGGCTCTAAACCAAGAATACAAAATTATCAACCAAACATTTATCAAAAATGGATACAATAAAAAAACTATTCACAAGATCCTCCATAAAGATACCAGTAAGAACAAAAAAGATTTCAAGAATGCCATTGCCATTCCTTATGTTAGAGGCATTTCTGAAAAAATAGACAGAACACTTCGCAAATACAACATTAAAACCACCTTTAAACCCCCAAATAAGCTAAGACACCTACTCAGTTCCTCTAAAGATCCTCTTCCACACCTAGCACACCCAGGGGTATACAAAATACACTGCACACGTAACATACCATACATAGGGGAAACAGGGCGAACTGTCCCAATCAGACAAGACGAACACAAACGACACATTAAATACCTCCACTTCGGTAAAACAGGCCTTTCTGACGATGCACTCCAAACATACCTAGAATTGACTGGAAAAATACCAAGTCCCTACACCGCACCAAAACCTGGTTTGAGAGAAAATTTAAAGAGTCTTGTGAAATGCTCAAATACAACCCAAATCTCAACAAAAATGATGACCTCACCATTTCAAGAATGTGGAGGACCCATCTACAACCTGTATAACATCCTAAACTAGCATTAGAAAAATTCCCACTACAAGAAGACAACCTGGTGACGTGGTGAAGTGTTTAGAACATTCAATAGCAACTGAAAGAAATCATTTTGTAACTATCCAGAATATTAATACATGAGGACTCTAACAGTTTATTGTAGTTGCATTTATCTATTTATAAAATATATAGAATTTATATATATATATATATATATATATTATTTTTTTTTAATTTTTATTTTATTTTATTTTTTTTTTATATATAATTTTATTTCTTTCTTTCTTTATTTTTGTTTTTCCTTTCTATCACTAGAGGTCAGGCTAGAAAAAAGATTTATTAACTACTTAGATTTAGTTTACTGATATAGAAAGCATGAGCATGTAGCTTGGTTCTGTATACAGTTGTATTCTTCCGATGATGACCTCGCTTTAGAGGTCGAAACGTCAAGTTTTATTTTATTTGTAATTAAGGAAATAATCTGTTCAACACGTGTGTTTTTGAGTCCCTAAATCTACAAATATGAGTGCTGATCACCGTGTAACCCTAAAAGAAAGAAATATCTAAGTTTCTGCTATTGCTTCGGCTTTATCTGCATCAATATGGATAAGGCCTAGATCCGTTTGGAGTAAGGGAAGAGATTTGGCTTTGTTTTTGATCTTTCTGTTAGGTTCCAAATGGAGTGATTGTCTGGAGAGATAGAAATCAATCTTTCTTCCCAAAGTTGACTTCTATGTGCTTTAAGGGCATCTCTCACTGCAGAATTGAGTCTATTCAGGATTCGTTTGTCTTACAGTGCGCTGGTATTGTGAAACCGTTTTCTAGCCTTATTTTTCTCCTTGATCAGGTTCATGATATCTTCTTTCAAGTGATTGGGCCTGTAAAGGCTGTGTTAATTTGTTGAGTCTGATCTTTAACAGCTGTTTCAATTTCTTCCTTGGATTTTATAAGCGGAACGGGACTAATATATTTCTAGACTACTTTGGTAAACCTTTCCCATGATATGAATGAGTGGGGGGGGGACAATTTTACTTGGTTTCCTAACTGTAGCAGTATTGGATTGTGATCAGATGAAAGATCATTAAGTGTCATTGAACTGTACTGGAATCTCACACTCTGCAGTATGACTATGTTCCAAGACGTCAGCAGTGCCATACGTATTATGATGGGGTAGGTTCAGTGGGACCTGCCACAACTGCGTTGTTGGATCCTGTATACTTAACAAGTATGTGTCCGTTTTTATTTGTATTTTGACTGTTCCAGGTAGGATGTTTGCTGTTTAACACGTTCATTGCCAATAACGCGATATCGCGCGATGCAAGTTCTCACCAAACGGCCGATCACGCGTTATCGCGTTGACGTCGCTAACTAAATAAAAAAAATAAAAAAAATTTGCCCACCACACGAAATTCCAATTTTCAGCTTGGCAATGAACGATATCACGCGATGCGAGTTCTCACCAAACGGCCGATCACGCGTTATCGCGTGGACGTCGCTAACTAAATAAAAAAATATAAAAAATTTGGCCGCCACACGAAATTCCAATTTTCAGCTTGGCAATGAAAGTGTTAAGTCATCGGCAATGATGACGGACTCTCTGATGCCCAAGATGGCATCCAAATCCGAAGACAGGAATGATTTAAGTGGAGGATTGTATGCTGTAAGGATTTTTAGTCTACCAGCCGAGCTCGTGAGAGCCTCTACACCTGTAACTTTTTTAATTAGTAGTAGGTGGGATATTTACAGAATGATGACTGATGTAATTCTTGATTAAAATGGCAGTGCCACTGCCTCTGTGGATTAGGCTGTCAGTTCTGTAGAGCTGGTATCCTCTGATTTTGGGGTTGTCCGATGATCTTAAATGCGTTTCATTTATCAAAACTGCATCTGGCTGATGTCTTTGGGTGAACTCTTGGAGCTCCAAGATCTTATTTCTGAGTCCGTTCGCGTTCCACGCGATAATTTGTAGTGAGTCTGGATTTAGTTTATTCCTGTTCATGAGTGAGTATACTGTGATGATGATTGATGTATCCTTTAGGAATCTTTTAGTAGAGGATGGTGAGGGATTGGATCTTCTAAAGACTAGTAGCATATTTGCCAGAGAAGAGGTGATAATAGCTGTCAGGTTTGCGTGTGGTGCTATCTGATCCTGTTTATGGGTTATCTGTTCAGAACGGACTACATTCGCATATGTCCTTGTCTGTCGTCGCTGAGTTGTTCTTTTGAAGGTCTCTGGCTGTGGCTGATGGGCTTCTGACAATTTTTGCTGGTCTTTGAGAGGCTGTGAAGCTGAGGCCGCTGATGTGGATCTACTGGGGAAGGAATAGTGTCTGTCTGTCTCATATCTTCTGTTTTTTTGGGGTTTTGAATGCATCCCTTATAGTTCGCTGCCTGTGTGTGGGCCATCGCAGTTGGTACATTTCTAGGGTGGTTTACGGCTTTGTGCATTTATTTTTGGGTGGCTGTTCCCTACATTTTAGACATTTAAACTCAGCCTTACACATTTTCTGGCCATGGCCAAATTTTTGACATCTATCGCTTCTCGGCCTTTTTTTTTGGTTAACATCAAAGTGCAGTATCTGTTCATATCAGCTTAATAACTGATACGGATCCCATTGGAGCCCAAGATATTAAACTGATTTTTGGAAAGTGGCGGAGTGCTTGGAGCTTGTTCCACCTCTTCCATGAGTTTCCCTGGTATTGCACTACTTCCAGGGTCAGCGCATCAAAAAGATCCTGTGTAGCTCAGTGGATATGGCGTCTGCACACCACAGTGCTTGGTCGCATGAAGGAAGGCTTGATTTCGAGTCTAGTCGGCGACGAGGAAATTTTTCTAAGACTTTTTCGACTAGTCGATCTCTGGCATGGGCAAGCAGGTTTTTTTCTCCCAGAAACTCGGGTTTTTCGCCCAGTAAACTCAAGAAAATCGACCATAGACCCCACACTATTTCAGACATTAAATATATTGTGTTAGGGTTAGGGACCACGAGATGACGACACTTATTGAGCCATTCTCTTCACTGCGTGCTGCTTAATTAATAATAGCTTTGGGCCAGCTATCTCTGGTTGGGTACCAGTGGAGATTAAATTGCCTATTCAGTCTCCAAAAATTAGATAGGGATTAACAGGCCTTGCCTACTCCCTATTCGGGAATAAAAAGGCGTTAGCAGAATTTTTTTTTTTATGATGGCACTGACCTGTTGAAGCCCTTTATCTTAAAGGTTCTGGGCTGATTTTCACTCCATGTTTGTAAGCTTGACTGATCTCAACTAATACTAGTGGCATTGGAGTCTTGTCTTTTTTGGTCATTCTGCTGGCCTTAATGGCCAGCAGAATGCTTTTCTGCTGAACCAAGTGAGGTGTGATACTGAATGCCTCTGTCATTCATTTCACCTGTGGGTTTTCGGTAGTCCATCACTGTGGTGGGCTGAATCTTGATGCCATCAGTGACATTTTTTGCGTAGTTATAAGAGATCTGTAGATTGGAGATGTTAGCTTTTAGAGACATCCATCTTTGTTTTATACGCAGTATAATCTGAGGTATCTTTTCTCTAGTGGAGGTAGAGGAGTCCGAAACAGGACCATCATCTTCCACTCCATCCTCTTTTGGTGGTTCGGAGGCTGTGGTTTTGCGCTTCTTGCGCGTGCGGACCTCCGTGAAGTCTGAGGGGGAAGAGATCACCAAGTCTCGCCTCTCATCTGCTAGAGCATTGTGGCCATCCTCGTCGTCATCCCCCGACATGGAGTATAAATTAAGTTCAAATGTTTTGAGAATGTTTTTCAGCATTGGCACACCCAGGGAGGGGGGACAAGGGTTTTTTCCCTGTTTCCCCCAAAAGATAAAGGGAAAAAACACTAGAAAATTTCCAAAAATATTTTCCTAATTAAAATTATTATTATTTTTTTAATTTATGTTGCGATTTCAATTTCTATGCTACCGATAAATTAGCAATCACATAAGGCGGGAATATATTACACTATAGCACTCGGGAATCCTGGCCGCTGTGAACGCAAAGTGAATGAAGCAGTTCTCGGGTGCTATTTCATTTGCTCGAGCTAGGCCAGAGGAGATCATGGGAATCATGTATTGGCGATTACTGCAGGTGCTTAGTCATAGCTCGTATGCAATGCGTAGTGTGTATTCTCAAATCGTCTACTCAACTCTCCCTGCCCCCCCAAAAATTAAATCTTGGGTGCTTGGCCCCCTCCAAGATTAAATCCTGAGTGCACCACTGTTTTCCAGTATGTTTATGGCTAGTCATCTGTCCAGTGACTCTAACTGGGTGGCAGCATCAATCCCACTCATGCCAAGAGAACGAGGTGCGAAATCACTGCTTAAGATCATGAGTCCTTGAGTCTGCATAGACATCCCCATAGATCCAATCATTGGTCTACCCGCAAAGCGCCTCCGTAGCGCAATTGGAAGAACAACAGTACGTTGCGCCCTTTGATTAGAATAGGCCTAAGCTCGGTTCTCGTCATGACGGGAGGAATTTTTATATGGACTGTTTCAATTGAAGGTGAGTTAGCCGATCTCATACGGGGGGAAGTATAGGGTTTTTTCTCACGGAAACTCGGGTTTTTCATCCCACATACAGACAAATTGGCCCTTCAGAACACACGCAATTTACAGACAAAAAATACTAGCTGTGGTGGTGGTTTTGGGTAGTAGATGCCGTTAATGTAGGTGATTGGTAATAGAGGTTCTGTGTGGTAGTGGAGACAGAGAGTTGTACTTTGGGTGTCCTCCCGCAATGAGTCTTTGGACTCCTTGGAGGTGTCACGAATAATAATAATAATAATAATAAAGAGAATCCCGCAGTCGCAAAATTACTGCCAGCAAAATCAAGCATTGGAGGAAACGTGCGAGTAACAGCAATTATTAGTTTTATAGTACCCTAATAAATGGGAAAAGGCGTGTCAAGAACTCACTTGGCCACAGAGTGAAACCTACCTCCCTAAAATACCATACATACCACTGGTCCTCGTTTCGGGTGGGGCCTACATGGCCATCAGACCTTGTGCATTTTTCATGCCGACAGGGAGACAGTAGGTTTCAAACTGTTAACTCTAGTATAATGCGAGTTTCCCGAAAAACCTTGTATAAAATTCAATCTCAGAATTTCCCCTTTATGAAATAATGAAAGTTGACCGTTATTTAAGGTGTGGCTAGATAGGTTGATCACAAGACCATTGATTGCATGTGGTTGGTCGCTCCTCGTCTCACTTGTTTGTTGGAGTTATTTGCCAGAGAAGAGATATCATGATTGGTTACATTCGTATGATTGGCATTCAAATTTTGCTGTTGTTTTAAAGTATGAAATTTGGCCTTAAGTTGTTTGTTATTACTTTTCAGAGTATGTTTAGCTGAGTTATCAGTGATTCTTTCGAGCACACTCAAAATATCTGGATTCATATAACTAGAGTGTTCGGACTGAAATTTAAAACTTGATTTTGGGTGATTGTTAGATTTTTGTGAGCTGGTTGAATTTGGTCTTTAAGTTTTTCGTTCTCTGTACGTGCATAGATATGAAGTGCTTTAGCGGAAGTAAATTGTTTTTCAGCTTGATGCAGTTAGGAATAAGATTGCTGTTTCTGCATCTCTTTGGTTTATATTAAACTAAAGTTTTACTCTTACACAGTAGTTTCCATAATTGTCATGATGTATTCTGATCACTGTGTAAGCATGAAGGAAAGAATTCAAAACCTTGCATCTGCATTAAACTGAAATCTCTATTCATTTGTTCACCCTTTCAGCTTATTCAAATCCTCTTGAAGAATCAGCACTGCAAATAACTGAATATTTCCCTGTAATCCTGCGAAATTTTCATTGACATAAAGATTAAGCAGTAATGGTTCCAGTATTTAATCTTGTGGGACTCCACTTGTAACTTTCCTACTCTGTGATACTTCTTCCCCAAATGCAATTCTCTGATATCTATCAGAAAGCTGGTTGCCAATTTGATTCCTAATCTGATATATAGACACATATCTTGCAACTTAAATACCAACTTGTCATGTAGCACCCTGTTAAATGCCTTTGAAAATTCTAGAAACATCGCAATCTATGCCCTACCCTCATCCACTGTTCTTGTTGCTCTATTATAGAAGGCAAGCAGATTACTGAAACGAAAGCGCTCCATAATAAATTCATTGCTAGTCTGCATAAATTGTATTAGCTTCATCGACCCAATTCTGTATGCAGGTTCTTATAAATCTTTCCAAAATTTTCCATGGAAGAAATACAAAGTGTCTGTACCTCTATTTTACTGTCAACACTCTTATTCAGTTATTCAGTGGCACTATCTTATCCTCCTCCTGCTCCCCCCAAGAACTTGTCCCATTGCATGACTTTTGTTAAACAGCTAAGTTAATGGCATAGTCAGTTCCTTAGCTCATTCTCTTAAGATATGTAGTAAAATCCTATCTGGACCCTTGGGCATCTTCGAAGGATCCTGATAGGATTATTATAATGGACTAGATTTTTTAAAAAAATGTAATGGATTGCACATGGAAGAACTAAAATCCTGATTAGTACCATCTATTGGATAATGAGAGAGAGAGAGAGAAAAAACAAGTATTAATTTAATTTGAAAATTACTGTCTCACAGATTTTGGTAATAGATGTATTTGTTGAGGTTTGGAGTATATTCTAAAGCTGCTGCTGATTCCAAAAACCATCTTTCTGACTTATAATGACCTCTATGTAGCACTTTTGTTTTCTTCCATTTGATCCTGTGTGAAGGGGTATCCAAGGCATGTTTGTTAGACCTGACTTGCCATAATGATAATGCTGAATGTATTTTTTGTTCTCCAAGGTGGATGTCAACAGCCCTTCCTTTCTACCCATAGTAAGCCAGGTCACAAGAACGGGGCACTTTATATACTTCTAGATGTGATAAATAAAAAAATTTGTCCTTTGGTGAATGGATGAGAGTTGCCAATTAGACATAAGGATTAAATGTAGTGAGTGGCTGATATTTATTAAGCACTCTAGATATCTTTTTGGATAGTAAGCAAACAGACAAACAAGTCAAGTTTGCGCCGGCAAGTGCTGCAAGTCTAACTGACCACACATGTAGTGCAAGACCAAGGCAACTCATGGTAAAAGTAGAATAAACTCTGAATAAGGTGAAATAAAAGTAGAATAAGGTGCAAACTTGACTTGTTTGTCTGTTTGCTTACTTGGGAAATGGAGTAAAACCAGGTTTAAAAATAGCTTGGTATCTTTAACATTTATTATACCCAAGATAAAATACTTTCTACATTTATATCTTCTCCTGAGATTTTTATTTAATAAGGTTAAAACACCTATGGTAACTTGTTCTGGTAGAATACTTATAGGCTCTGTATTACTAAAATCTTGGTATTTTCTAGCCTGGCTCCCACTGATGAGACCTCAATAAAGGTCGAAACCGGTCTGGGTAGTGGCTCCTTGCCTTTAATACAAAGCATCATACATCTCCTCCAGGAGATGTGCTTTGCATTAAGGGTAAATATTAAGATTAGTGATCAGAGCTTATTCTATGCTTACCATGAGTTACCTTGGTCTTGCACTATGTGCAGGGTCAGTTAGACTTGCAGCACTTGCAGGTGCAAACTTGACTTGTTTGTCTGTTTGCTTACTTGGGAAATGGAGTAAAACCAGGTTTAAAAATAGCTTGGTATCTTTAACATTTATTATACCCAAGATAAAATACTTTCAAAATTACATGGTTGTTGAAAAACACACTAACAAGAAGGGATAGAGAAGATATAAAATATTATTATGATTATTATTATTACTACCAAGATCCCATGGAGTCAAAGACTCATCTAGGAGGTCCTTTTGTCATACACATAGCTCATCATACCACGCTTTAAACACCTTCAAATTCTCTGCAGACACCACACTCTCGGGCAAGGCATTCCAATCATTCACAGCTCTGCATACAAAAAACATGCTTCTCACTCCCCTGCTCACACCCTCCTTAGACTGCTTCCAGGGATGATCTCTGGTTCTCCCCTGATCTCCCACTGTTTTCTGCAAAACCTATCCAACATTGATCCTGTAGCAACCCCCTTACTAACTTGTACAGCTCTAGCATATCACCTATCTTCCTCCTATCCACTAGACTCTGTAAATTGCATTTTCTCAACAGTTCCTCATATTTGACATTCCAGAGATCAGAAAGAACCTTAGTCAGTCGCCTTTGGACCCTTTCCAACATCTGTTCATCCTTTTGAAAACCAGGTGATCAAATCTGAGCAGAGTAGTGCATGTGTTGCGTAATCAAAGCCCTATACAATGGAACAAGAATATCCTTATCTTCTTTAAGTCAGTGTCCTCTGCATCATTCCCAGAATTCTTTGTGTTGTCCTCACAATTCTGGCAATATGTCCCATAAATTTCAGATCCTTATCCACTATTTCCCCAAGATCTCTTATTTCCTCCACCTCCGATAATATATCCCCACCAAGCATAAATTCTACATCCCATCTTTGTTTCCCAAATTTTAAAACCTTACATTTTTCAACATTGAACTCGCATCCCCATTTCCATGCCTCCCATTAACTCAATTTATTCAAGTCTTCTTGTAAGGCCACAACATCTTCTCTACTCTTCATAGTTCGTCCCAACTTTGCATCATCCACAAACAACTGAATATCTCCACCCAAATCTTCGCCAATATCATTAATATAAAAGTTAAACAGTAATGGCCCTATAACAGACCCCTGAGGAAATCACTAGTGACTTTCCTTTTCCTGGATATCGTTCCCCCCATACACAACTTGTTGATACCTATCAGATAGCCAGTCTCCGATCCAATGCACTAATCTAATATCCACCCCATCCGCTCTAGTTTGACTATCAACTTATTATGTGATAATCTATCAAAAGCCTTTGCAAAATCTAACTATAACTACTTTGTATCCATCTCCTCTGTCCAACGAAGCTGTCACCTTATTGTAATAAGTAAGTAGATTACTGAAACATGACCTCCTTTTAGCAACTTCATGCTGTCCATCAAATATAATACCATTGTTGTCAACCGAATTCTGGATCCTAGTTCTTGCAAGCTTCTCCAACAACTTAACCATAACACCTGACATGCAGATAGACCTATAATTGGTTGCTTGAGTTCTATCTCCTCCCTTATGAAGTAGCACAATCTTGTCCTTCTTCCACTCCTTTGGAACCTGACCCAGTTCAAGGCACATATTAAAAAAATATGTCAAAGCAGATCTCAACTCCCTGGCATATTCTTTCAGAATATGTGGTGATATATTATCAAGTCCCACAGCCTTATTAATATTGAGTTTGCACAAATCCCCATTCACCTCTTGCTCACTTACAGTCTGTCTCGTGTTCCCATCATCAACTGCTCTCAGTCTGTCTATGAAGTCACGTTCACAAGAATGAAAAACTCTTATGAACTGCTTGTTAAGTATCTCCACTATATCTTCCGCAACAGTTGTCCTTATACCATTTTCTCCAATCAGTGTCATCCTTGTTCCCCTTTATAAGGGGCCCTAATAAAACTACATCTGGACTACTGTGGATCTGTTCATCTGCATGAAGAAGTGGTAAAGAGAATTCAGAAACAAGTAACAAAAGATTGTGGAAGGTTTATGAAATGCTCTTTATGAGAATCGATTATAGGTCTATGGGCTTCAAAAACTAGCTGATAGATTGGAAAGAGAAGACATAATAGAAGCATATAAGTTATTAAAGGGGTTTTATAGGACTGACACTAAAGACGTTTTTGAGTACATGGTGAGAAGGGAGAGAAAACGAGGGATCGCCCCATGGATATTGTGTGTGTGTTGTTAGTAAGGGTGTTAGGACTAGATATTTTGCTTGGAGAGTGTCGAAATGCATTGCCAGAGGTAGTTGTGAGTGCTTTGTTAGTGAATGAGTTTATGAATTGGTAGGATAGGTATTCTGTGAATAATGAACCTTCCATAACATCTCGACTACTGTGCTCAGATTTGGTCACCTAGGTTTCTTCTTGATGGGGAGGAGGTGGAGAGGATCCAGAGGCGAGTGACCAAGATGATAGCAGGTCTGTGGAATGAACCGTATGAGAACAGGTTGAGGATTTGTGGGTTGCAAAAATTGGTTGATAGGCGGAGGAGGGGAGATATGATTGAGACATTCAAATTACTGAAGGGTTTCTATAAAATTAATTCAGAAGATATTTTTGAGAACAGGGCTGGTTGTGGGAGGACTAGGGGACATCCATGGAAACTGGGCAAAAGTGTGGTTAGTAAAGGTGTTAGAGCTGGGTTCTTTACTTTTAGAGTAGTGAATGAGTGGAATGCGCTCCCTGAGTCTGTGGTGGATGCTGTGACAGTGAATGAGTTTAAGGCGAGGTATGATAGATACTGTATGAATGTCGAATAGTTGTGATGAATATGATTTGGGGCCTCCCTCGATGAGTCTAATGACTCCCTGGAGTTGCCCGTAATAATAATAATAATAATAATAATAATAATAATAATAATAACATGTCTTCTTACTACATATCTGTATAATAATAATAATAATAATAATTTGAAAAGAGTAGCTCTGGTTTTAGCAACATACTTGCATTTCGTGATAAGGCAGCAAGTGTGTTAGAAAAGGGAGAATCATATACAGTGATATTCTTGGACTTTGCAAAGCATTCAATAGATTACCACATGATAAGTTGGTATACAAGCTGCAGAGGTTGGGAATGGATAGTATATTGGTTAGACAGATCGGAGATTGGCTCTATGAACGATACCAGCAAGTTGTGTATGATGGAGCAGTGTCTCAAAAAAGGAGGGTAAGCCTCAATGTTCTGTTCTTGGACCCCCTGCTGTTTAACTTGTTTGTAAATGATATTATTATTATTATTATTCGTGACACCTTTAAGGAGTCCGAAGACTCATCGCGGGATGACACCTACTATACAACTGTTTCCACCACTATACTGAACCTCTACCAATCATCTCCATCAATGCCATCTACCACCCACCACCACCATATCTAGTATTTTTTGTCTGTAAATTGTATGTGTTCTGAAGGGCCGATTTGTCTGTATGTGGGATGAAAAACCCGAGTTTCCGGGAGAAAAAATCTATGATAAGAAGTACTCTAACATGTAGGGATAAGAAAGTGGTTGTGCCACTGTATAAAACACTGATGAGACCACACTTGGACTACTGTGCACAAATTTTGTCATCTAATTTTCAGTGTAATGTGGAAACATTGGAGAGGATCCAGAGACAAGTGACTAAGACAGTATCAGGACTTTGGAATACTGGCTATCAGGGGCAAATTCTCCATCCTTGCTATGCTTGCTGCACAAGCTCATTACTTGAGAAAGAAGTAATATTTATTTTTTAATAAATGCATGCATTTATAAGCATTCCATTTAGGCTTTTATTTTTGTAGATAGAAGTCTTAAGCCGAGGCAATAATTGAGTTTTGCATTGTGTGTCGAAGGCTGATGCTTGCTCGGCTAGTCAAAGCTACCATGCTAGCTTGGTTGTAGAAGCTTCCAGATCCTCGCAGCAGCACTCTGATTTCATGCACGCACATAGCTATTTCCGCTCCCTTCACATCGTCTTAAGCACAGGCCATATGCAGTCAAAGAAGCTCTAGCCAGTGAGCTTCAGCCAGCCTTTACAAGTCTGTGTGTGTTGCTTGGGAAAATTAAGTTACAACCAACTTTTTATGACAATGTTATTGACCAGTTCATAAAGAACTGCAGGTTAGAATTTGTATTCAAGTTGCTAAATTGAAAAAGATAGAATATCATTTGTAAAATAAATGTTTTATTTGTATGATTAAATGTACATAAATTTCTAAATATATAATTTTAAATGGTCAGTAATTCATTATTCCGCTAATCAGACTTCAATCACACCTCTCACTCCCTGAATGATAACAAGAGCAAACGTGAATTTCAAGAGCAGCATTCACCCCTGCTGGCTATGGAGAGAGGTTGAAGAAATGTGGATTGCAGAGTTTGGTGGATAGGAGGAAAAGATCTGATTGATAGAGACTTTAAGTTACTGAGAGGATTTTATCGGATTAATCCAGATGGGATTGTAAAAAAGTTGAAGGTGAGATGGGAAAAAATAGAGACCATCCCTGATTATCAATATAGGAGTGTTTAATTTTAAGATTTGTTATGATAAATATGTTATCAGGTGAATGAACCTCCTGTAATGAGTTTGCCAACTCCATGGAGGGTGCAATAATAATAATGATAAAGGTTAGTGTGGAGCTCCTGTGATGAGTCCCTTGGATTCCATAGAGATACCATATGATGATAATAATAATAATAATAATATTTGTAACTACAGTAGTATCAACTGGGGAGAGGAAGATGCATGTAGCAATAAGGGAATGGAATTTCTAGAATTCTTGGGGGGCAAATGTCTTAGGCAACATGTAATAGAGGGAACAAGAGTTTTGAATTTGGTTATAGCATCAGAAGAGTTGATAATAACTGAGATGACATCTCTCCCACCAGTTGGAGAGAGTGATCATGTGATTTTGACTTGGAAAATGAATAGACATGCAGGAGTATCAAAGAGACGCGAATGTATGTAGAATTATAAGGCAGGTGATTATAATAGTCTAAGACGTCAACTTGGGGAAGTTTCATGGAGTGAGGAATTGGAAGGCTGGGATATCATTAGTGCGTGGGAAATTATGAAAGAATATTTGTTAGCAGCAATGGTAAGTTGTATACCGAGTGAACAAGAAGACACAATTTGGAGTAAAGTGGATGACAAACAAGTGGAAGAGATATAAGGAGACAAGTGAAGAGAAGATGCATGAAGAGTATAAGACACAGGCCTGAAGAGTGACTAGTATTGTAAGGAAGACGAAACTGGAATATGAGAGGAGATTAGCTCTAAGATCCAAAGAAAATCCTAAGGAATTTTTTAGATATGTGGCCAGTAGGAGGAGAAATGACTGTGGAAGAATGATATTGTGGGATAAAAATGGGAACAGAGTGACTGATGCAGAAGACATAATAGAATTGTTCAATGAACACTTTATTTCATCCTGGAGAAGTCAGTTTTAATGCTAGAGGGATAGGGCAGGTTTGAGGTTTAGAGGTACAGGAGGAGAGTGTGTTTCAAATACTGAGTACTCTGGATGTCAGTAAAGCTGTGGGACTGTATGGTATTTCACTACGAGTTTTGAGAGAATGTGCTAGGGAACTGACAGTGCCTTTGACCTGGCTTTTCATTGAAAGTCTGGCTGCGGGAAAGGTGTCCATGGAATGGAAGGAAGGTAAGATAGTGTCATTGCATAAGAGCGGTAGCAGACTGGAAGTGTCTAATTATAGGCCAGTTTGTGTGTCATCAGTAGTTAGTAAGATATTGGAGAAAGTAGTGAAGGACCGTATACAGCATTGGGCAGATGAGGGTAATGTTATCTGTGAGAGTCAACATGGATTTGTGAAGGAGTGCTCTTGTTTTAGCAATATGCTAGCCTTTTATGATAAAGTTCCAAGAGCATTAGATGAGGGAAAGGCATATACTGCCATTTTCTTAGACTTAGCAAAAGCATTTGATAGATGATAAACTGATATTTAAGTTGCAGCACATGGGTCTGGATGTCAGATTGGTCAACTGGATTCAGGATTGGCTGTCTGATAGGTATCAGAGAGTTGTGTATGGTGGGGCAGTTTCAAGGAAGCAGAGGGTTACAAGTGGGGTCCCACAGGGCTCAGTACTGGGACCTATATTGTTTAACCTTTATATCAATGACATTGTCAGTGAATTGGAAAGGGATATTCAGTTGTTTGCAGATGATGAGAAGCTGGAAAGGATTATTAGTAATAGTGGAGATGCGACAGCCCTGCAAGAGGATTTGAACAAGCTACATAGATGGGCAAATGAATGGGGGTTTCAGTTTAATGCAGCAAAATGCAAGGTCTTGAGGTTTGGAACATCGATGGGACACTACATACTCTATTGGAGGAGTTATACTGGAGGAAGTAGGGGAGACAAGAGATCTGGGGGTTGATGAATGAAAGAAACCTGAAATTTAGGGGACATATTGCAAAGGTGGTGAGGGTAACACAGAGGATTGCTGCAATTATGAGAAGGACACTGACCTGGAGAGATAAAACGGTTATCATTCCGTTGTATAAGACTCTGATCAGACCATACTTGGACTATTGTTCTCAGATTTAGTCCCCAGGATTTGAAGGGGATAAATTAACTGTGGAAAGGGTACAAAGGCAGATAACAAAGATGGTTTCAGGACTGTATAATGACAGTTATGAGGATCGACTGAATGAATGTGGACTGCAGAGTTTTGTGGATAGAAGGAGAGGTGATATGATTGAGACTTTTAAACTGTTGAGAGGTGGTTACAGGGTTGACACTGGGGAATTCTTTCGCTTGGTTGAACAGCGGGAAGGAGTGATGACAAGAGGCCATCCCTGGAAGTTATGAAAAGAAACCGTGAGCAAGAGGGTGAGGAGTAGTTTCTTTGCATGGAGGGTGGTTGAACCATGGAATGCATTGCCTGATGGAGATGGAGTGGTGAGAGTGAGAATGGTCAATGAGCTCAAGGAGTAGTATGATGAACTTTGTTTTTTTTAGAGGGGGGGGGCCTCCCCACGATGAGTCTTGATAGACTTTGTGTTTCTTAGGAAGGACCTCCCACGAAGAGTCTTTTGACTCCATGGAGGCCTGAATAATAATAATAATAATAATAGTTAAGATCTTGGAGAAAATAGTGAGGGACAGTATATAGCCTTGGGCAGATGAGGGTAGTGTTATCTGTGAGATTCAACATGGATTTGTGAAAGGGCGCTCTTGTTTTAGCAATATGCTAGCCTTTTATAATAAAGTTACAAGAACATTAGATGAGGGAAAGGCATATACTGCAATTTTCTTAGACTTAGCAAAGGCATTTGACAGGGTGCCATGTGATAAGCTGATATTTAAGATGCAGAGAATGGGTCTGGATATCAGATTGGTCAACTGGATTCAGAATTGGCTGTTTAATAGGTATCAGAGAGTTTTGTATGGTGGAGCAGTTTCAAGGAGGTAGAGGGTTACAAGTGGAGTCCCACAGGGCTCAGTACTAGGACCTATATTGTTTAACCTTTATATCAATGACATTGTCAGTGGATTGCAAGGGGATATTCAGTTCTTTGCAGATGATGCGAAGCTGGAAAGGATTATTAGTAATAGTGTAGATGTGGTAGCCCTGCAAGAGGATTTGAATAAGCTAGATAGATGGGCAAATGAATGGGGGTTTCAGTTTAATGCAGCAAAATGTAAGGTCTTGAGGTTTGTGAAACATCGATGGGATGCTGCATACTCTATAGGAGGAGTTATACTGGAGGAAGTAGGGGAGGCAAGAGATCTGGGGTTGATGATTGATAGAAACCTGATATTTAGGGGACATATTGCAAAGGTGGTGTAGGTAACACAGAGGATTGCTGCAATTATGAGAAGGACACTGACCTGCAGAGATAAAAGGGTTATCATTCTGTTGAATAAGTCCCTGATCAGACCACATTTAGACTATTGTTCTCAGATTGGGTCCCCAGGATTTGAAGGGGATAAATTAACTGTGGAAAGGATACAAAGATGGATGACAAAGATGGTTTCAGGACTGTACAAGGATAGCTATGAGGATCGGCTGAGGGAATGTGGACTGCAGAGTTTGGTGGATAGAAGAAGGAGAGGTGATATGATTGAGACTTTTAAACTGTTGCAAGGTGGTTACGGGGTTGACACTGTTGAGTTTTTTCACTTGGTTGAACAGCGAGAAGGAGTGATGTTAAGAGGCCATCCCTGGAAGTTACGAAAGGAAAGTGTGAGCAAGAGGGTGAGGAGTGGTTTCTTTGCGTGGAGGGTGGTTGAACCGTGGAATGCATTGCCTGATGGAGTGGTGAGAGCGAGAATGGTCAATGAATTTAAGGAGTGGTATGATAGACTTTGTGTTTCTTAAGGGGGACCTCCCCCTCGATGAATCTTGACAAACTTTATGTTCTTAGGAAGGACCTCCCATGATGAGTCGTTTGACTCCATGGAGGCCTGAATAATAATAAGAAGAAGAAGAAAATCTACAGATTTAGAAACCTTTTCAGTGTATTGTATTGTATTTACCTGTTGTTTTTCACCTTATCTTTCAGATCCAGTTAACCTGTTCATTGACCATCCTATATTTAAAAAGACTAAAGTTATTGTGGTGCGTCAGTCACAAAGTGTGTATTTTGATTGTCGTCCAACATCTTCACATGTAAATGTAACCCTTTGGAAATTACCTCAGAACGACGATCCAGAAAATATTCCCACAAACAATGAAATTATATTTAACCCTGAAAAAGGTTTCATAGTTGAATTTGCTAATGTATTGTATTCTGGAATGCTTCAGTGTAAAGGGACATTAAATAATACTGAAGAAGATTTTAACTTCCACATTATTTTTTTAGGTAAGTGTTATTTATAGATTTAAATATCAAATAATCACATTTATATTAATTTGATTTCTTAATATATGAGTTTTATGAGCTTAGTACAAGTTTCAGAGGAATGAAAAGAGGAAAATTGTTCTTCTTTATAAGGGAGATGATAAAATTAAGAATTGAAAATATAGACAGTCTGTGGGCTGGAGTTTTATTATTATTATTATTTGAGACCTCCAGGGAGTTAAGGACTCATCGAGGGAGGCTTTAAATCACCCAAACCAGCTTTCATACCTTCTCTTAAATTCTTTCACACTAGATGCACTCACTACCCCTAAAGGCAAACTTTTTCACTCGTTCACTGCTCTCTTGGAGAAAAACCTAACTCTTACCCCTTTCTTGACTGCAAATAAATTTAACTTTAATGGATGCCCCTGTGTTCTCTCCCCATCTTCCATATAACAAAAAAATTCATCAGGTGATGTCCCATAACACCCATTCAAAAGTTTATAGACCTCTATTATATCATCCCTCTTTCTCCTGTTAACCAGAATCTGCAATCCACATACTCGCAATCTTTCCTCATAATCTAAATCCCATAGTCCTGATATAATCTTTGTAACTCTTCTTTGCACCCTTTCTACGGCTTCTTTATCCCTTTGGAACCCAGGAGACCAAGTGCAGGTGCGGTCCAGTAATCGTGGTGTGGTCTTATCAAAGCCTTATAAAGAGACAAAATGACTTCCTTATCCTTACATGTGAAGGTTTGCTTCAACATTGCAATTATCCTCTGAGTTATATTTGCAACTTTTGCTATGCGACCTTTGAACTTCCTATCCACCAATATGTCAAGATCCCTTGCCTCCTCAGTTTATTGTAGCGTAGCCCTGTAATATAATATGCCATTGGAACTAATCATGCCAAAGTGCATAACTTTACACTTACTAATATTAAACTGATAAACATTTTCATTTGCCCAAATTTCCAGCCTATTCAAATCATTTTGTAAGTGCAGGGCAATCAGGACTGCTACTGATATTCAATATCAGTAGCAGCCCTGATTGCCCTGCCCATCTTTGCATCATTGGCAAACAATTGCACATCTGATGTTAGATCCTGCCTGATGTCATTAATGTGCAGATTGAACAATAATGGCTCAAGGACTGAACCCTGAGGTACACCACTGGTCACCTTAAATCTGGCAGATTCACACCCACTGTATACCACTTTTTGATATCTATCTGTCAACCATCCCCTGATTCGAGTTAAGAGTTTGTATTCCAATCCCATATTCTCCAGTTTATGAAACAGCCTTTCGTGTGGTATCCTATCAAATGCCTTAGAAAAATCCAACATTATCATAGTGTATCTATTCCTTTTATCCAACACATTGTTATAAAGTATAATCAAATTGCTAAAGCATGACCTTCCTTTCATAAACCAATGCTGCTCCTTGCAGAGTATAGCTAGTATTAGAGAGTTAGTGAGGACTAAGATTAGATACAGTGTTTTGCTGATAACAACAGGCATTCTCTTTTTGGACAGCATAGGTTTGCTAAGAAAGATCATATGTTAGCCATTTACTTATTATAAAGGGTGACAAATGCACTGGGGGGGGGGCAAATGGATACACAGTGGTACATTTATATTTTCCAAAGAACTGTCATAGATTATGACATGACAAGCTGGTAATTAAACTTTAACGGATGGAGCTGGATACCAGATTAGTGTGCTGGATTGGAGATTGGTTTTCTGATGAGCATCAGCTAGTTGTTTATTGGAGAGCTATATCCTAGAAGAGGAAAGTCACTAGTCATGACATAGGAGGAGGTCTATTTTGGTGCTTTTGCTGTTAATCTTGTATGCTAATGATATCTGGAAAGATATGCATGGTAATATGCAGTTTTTTTCAGGTGTGCAAAGTTTGGAAGAACTATAAGGAATACAGCAAGATGTTATAGCTTTGCATGAGGACTTGAAGAGATTGGGTAAATCAACAAGTGAATGAGTGAGGTTGCTGGTTCAATGTTGTAAAGTGTAAAGCTTTGTGAAACAAAGATGAGATGCAGAGTATACAATTGGTGCAAATATCTTAAAGCTGGAGAAGATGAGAAATCAGAGTAATGGTGAATGAGGACCTATAATTCTGAGGATACATTACTAAAATTGTGAGGAAAGCATAGAGGATTATGGCAGTGATGTGAGGACACTGATAGAAATAAGGATGTTATCATTCTATTATTCAAGACTTTGATCAGGCTATTGCATATGGATTATTGTGTACAGATTTGATCACCTGATTTTCAGAAGGAGAAACAGATGATTGATTAAGATGATTTCAGGTCCCTGGAATGTTGATTATGAAGACAGATTAAGGGAATGAAATTTATAGAGTCAAGTGGCTAGGAGGAGAAAGAGGTGGGGGGGGGGATATGATTTCGATATCTAACTTGGTGTAAGGCGTTATTACAAGATTAATGTATATAAAGTTTTTCACAGAATGAGAAAGATGAGGGAAAGGACAAAGGCCATCCCTGGGATGGTGTGAGGAGGCAGATAAGAGTTTTTTGCATGGAGAGTGGTAGGTGATTGAAATGCTTTGCCTGAGATGAGAGCATGATGAGTGTGGAGATGGTAGCACAGTATGATGAGCTGTGTATGTGACAGTGGGACCTTCCATGGTTCTGATTATGTAGCCATATATGTAGTTTGATATGTAGCCAACAAAAAAAAGAATGATTACAGAAGGATGACATTGATTAGAGAAAATGGTGTAAGGACAACTGCTGCAGAAGATATAGTGGAGATACTTAATGAGCAGTTCATAAAAGTCTTTCATTCTTGTGAATGCGACATCATGGAGAGATTGAGAGCAGTTGATGATGGGGAGGAGAGAGAGAGAGAGAGAGACTGACTGACTGTAAGTGAGCAAGAGGTGTATGGCGAATTGAGCAAACTTGATGTTAATAATGCTGTGGGACTTGATAATATATCATCACGTATTCTGAAGAAATATGCCAGGGAGTTGATATCCGCCTTGACACATTTTTTTTAATATGAGTCTGCACTGGGTCGAATTATTAAGGAGTGGAAGGAGGGCAAGATTGTGCAGCTTCATAAGGGAGGTGATAGAACTCAAATTATAGGCCTATCTGTGTGTCAGGTGTTGTGGTCAAGTTGTTGGAGAGAACTAGGATCTGCAACTAGGACTAGATCCTAGTTCTAGATTGAGAACTAGAACTAGGCTGGAGAACTAGGATCCAGAATTGGGTTGACAACAATGGCATTATCTTTGATGTACAGCATTGGATTTGCTAAAGGGAGGCCATGTTTTAGTAATCTACTTACTTACTTACCTACTTATTACAGTGAGGTGACGGCTTCCTTGGACAGAGGAGAGGAATACACAGTAGTTATGCTTAGATTTTGCAAAGGCTTTTGATAGATTACTGTATGATCAGTTGATAGTCAAACTAGAGCGGATGAGGTTGGATATTAGATTAGTGCATTGGATCGGAGACTGGTTATCTGATAGGAATCAGCAAGTTGTATATGGGGGAGCAATATCCCAGAAGAGGAAAGTCACTAGTGGTGTGCCTCAGGGAGGGGGGAGGGGTCTGTTTTAGGACCATTGCTGTTTAATCTGTATGTTAATGATATTGGCGAAGATTTTGTTGTGGATATTCAGTTGTTTGCAGATGATGAAAAGTTGAGACGAACTATGAAGAATAGAGAAGATGTTGTGGCCTTATAAGATGACTTGAATAAATTGAGTGAATGGGCACGGGAATGGAGATGCAAGCTCAATGTTGCACAATGCAAGGTTTTATAATTTGGGAAACAAAGATAGGATGTAGAATTTATGCTTGGTGGGAATATATTGTTGGAGGTGGAGGAAATAAGAGATCTTGGATTGATGATAGTGGATAAGGATTTGAAATTGCCAGAATTGTGAGGACAACACAAAGAATTTTGGGAATGATGCAGAAAACACTGACTTATAGAAGATAAGCAGATTCTTCTTCCATTGTATAGGGCTTTGATTACACCACACATGGACTACTCTGCACAGATTTGGTCACACATGGACTACTCTGCACACATTCATTCAAAAAGATGAGCAGATGTTGGAAAGGGTCCAGAGGCGACTGACTAAGGTACTTTCTGATCTCTGGAATATCAATTATGAGGAAAGGTTGAGAAAATGCAAATTATAGAGTCTAGTGGATAGGAGGAAAATAGGTGATATGATAGAGATGTACAAGTTAGTAAGGGGGGGGGGTTGTTACAGTATCAATGTTGGAGCGGTTTTACAGAAAACAGTGGGAGATCAGGGGAGAACCAGAGATCATCCTTGGAAGCAATATAAGGAGGGTATGAACAGGGAAGTGAGAAGCAGGTTTTTTTTGTACACAGAGTTGTTAATGATTGGAATGCCTTGCCAGAGAGTGTGGTGTCTGCAGAGAATTTGAGTGTGTTTAAGGCGTGGCATGATGAGCCGTGTGTGCATGACAAAAGTACCTCCTAGATGAGTCTTTGACTCCATGGGGGGGTCTTCAGATAATAATAATAATTATAGTTCTAATTTAAGAATTTTTCAAGTAACAATTAAATGATGTGGCAGTACCACTTGCCAGACAAAAGGTTCAAATCCTACTCTAATTTGAAGGAAATCAGTCTTCTGAAACCAATGATGCTATTGCTGCATAATAATAGTGACAAAAAAAAATATACCGTATTTTCTGGTGTATAAGACGCACTTTTTTGCCTTAAAAATTCATCTTAAAAATGGGGTGCATCTTATATAATGAAGGTAAAGATTGTTTCCTCTTTTCAAAGTCATACGCACTCCCTTTTATGTTCAAAGATCTTTGTAGGTGGTTAATGGTGCAATCGAATTGATGCGTGACCTTCACCTGACTTCTAGCGTGCATTGGCTAAGAACGGGGAGTCCCTATTCAAGTTTCATAATATCTTATCCGAGTAATCAGTTACCGATGTTTATCAGTATTGAGTTGATGTGTTGAGATATTTTGTGTTAGGTTTTAGGTTTTTTCCAGAAAATTATATTAAATTTCTTGGGTGCGTCTTATACATATGAGCATTTTATACATCTCAAAATATGGTGTATTTATATATATATATATATATAACTCTGTTAAAGCTAATTTTAAATCATTTGTATGTATTATAATAATTGAGTATTATTTTTATCATCTAAGATTACTATCTAGATAACTATGAGGCGACCTCCACAAAGCTTGGGAGGAATGCTGAGAACTGGCCAGGACTTTTGATCCAATATCTGATCTCATCTTCTTATTTAACATTTAACTGGATACTGAATGAATGAGAGAGAGAGAGAGAGAGAGTGAGTAATTTGTGACTTAGCTGACCAAATTTTATTCAGTATTGGCTTAACTACAAATAAACATGATGGCACATCATGAAATATGTCATGCCAGCTGGATAGTCACCCAGTTAAATTCAGACTCTTCCAATTTTTGTCAGGAAATAACAATATATATATATAGAGAGAGATAGATATTGTAACATGCTCCCATCGAAGATAGATACTCATGGTATACAGCTTGCTATTGCTGCTAGTAAATATTCCTTCACAAGTTCCCAAGCACTAACGATGTCTCGCCCTTCCAATTCCTCCCTCGGAACTGTTCCAAGTTGATATCTAAGACTTATTATAATCACCTGCTTTATAATTCCAAATACACTCCTTTCTCTTTGATACTCCTGCATGTCTATTCATCATCATCATCATCTTCTTTTTCTCCTGTAGCCTCTTTCCATCCATTGTTGGATATAGGCACCACCCTTTACTTTCCAGTTCTGTCTGTCTCCATCCAGTGCCCACCATCTCATGTGAAATCTTTGTGCTTTGGCAACCTTTCTTTCTCTTTTCTTCTCTTGATATCTATGCACTGCTTAATTTTTGTTCACTTTCATCTGGCAGTATACTAATATGGCCAACCAATCTCCATTTACATGCTTTACAGTACTTCACAATATTATCTACTTCAGTCATCTCTCTCTAATTCTAGTATTTCTTATTCTATCCCTTTTTTGTTATGTGGAGCATTTTTCTCTCCAAGGCTCTTTGGCTGACACATGCAACCTGTCCTCTCAATTTTTAGTCATTGCCCATGTCTCACTTTCATAGATAAACATTGGAATAATGTATATATTAAAGAGCTTTCTTTTTTCTTTTTTAGGCATATAGGTAAATCTCCCAACAGTTAATCTTCACACAGCCAAAAAGTTTTGTTTCCTTGTGTAATTCTTCTACTTATTTCTTTATTTTGTTTATCCTTAAAACTAACTAATTTACCAAGGTAAATATAGTCCTCCACAATTTTGATACAATTATCTGTTAATTTTTGATCTGAATTTGTCATCAGTTTGGTTTTAGTCAGGGGTGAATACTGCTCGTGAAATTCACGCTTGCTCTTGTTATCATACAGGGAGTGAGAGGTGTGATTGAAGTTTGATTAGCAGAATAATGAATTACTGACCATTTAAAACTATATACACTCGGGTCTCTTTATGCGTATGTTTTTTATGCGGATTTGAAGTTATGTAGGGCATAACTTCAAAACTTATGTACCGTTGTACATAATGAACAGCGTGTTGCATCACATTCTGGAATAAGGCGAGTAATGTGTAAGCAGTGAGTACCTGTGACGTTTAATTTTGCATGTGAGTAAGTGTTTGTCTTTTCATTATCGAAAGCCTACATTTTGAACTAATTTTTATTTTAAAGATTTAATTTGGCCCAGTGGAGGAAAAAAAGCACCAAAGAAAAGCAATTTCTTTGGAAATGAAAATTGCAATTTAAGATCGCTTTGCAAAAGGAGAGAGAGAGATCTACAGCAATTGGTGAACATTTTAATTTAGGTGAATCTACTATAAGTAAGAGCGGCTGTAAACGTTGTACGCTACCGATATTATTAGTGTGGGTTTTTTTTTTCTTGCTTAAACTAAATAGGAAAACGTTAATATTAGATCTAGTAACCTGCAGAGAAAAAAAAAATGGCGGCGGCATTGTCATTCCATGATTTTAATTTGGATTTCAGTCGGTTCGTTAAGTGTGAGGTCTGTTATATGTATTCCTTCGATTACATAAATGATTTGTAAATGTTTAGTTCGGATGGAAGAAGGGTGTGTGCGAAATGTGACCTGAACGAGGAACTGATGAATGCGAATATGAAGTTGATGACAGAAAGTGCTAGTACCGATTGTGTCGCGAGTGCACGTTTGAAAGAGCAGGATGGTGGGAAAGACAGGCGAAAAAATGTTAAAAAATCAGGAAAAAAGAAAAAGAGCGATTTGACAACCGTAACAGATGTTAAAAGGGACGAAAGTGAGGCGGAAAGAAACGAAATTGAGAGAACGAATGAAAGTAGAAATGGCGTGATGCAGAAATCGCAAGTAAAAAAAATCGAAAGAATGAATGATAGCGAAAAAAGAATGACCGAGGGCGAAAGTTGGACGCATGTTGAAACAAAAGTACTGAACCAAAGAAAGATGAATGACAGTAAAAGTGAGAAGAATGATAGCGAAAGTTGGACGCATGTTAGTCCGAAAGTATGGAAACAAAGAAAGATATGTGAGAGTGAAAGTGAGAAGAATGATAGTGAAAGTTGGACGTATGTTGGACCGAAAGTACGGAAACAAAGAAGGATGAATGAGAGGGAAAGTGAGAAGAGGGGGTCGAGAGTTAGAAAGTTAGAAAGATTTAATGATAGAGTGAATGTGTCGCGAGGTTCGGAAGGTGAATTGGATTGGATGAAGCAAGAAATGAAATGGATGCGGAATGAAATTAAGAGAATTCAGGTCAAAGCTATTAAAATAAATCATGATGGCATGAAAGAATTAACAAAAGATGAGCGAGTGGCGTTGTATGGCGACTCCATTATTAAAGGTGTGCTAGAGGATAAAATGCACAAGGTATGTTTTCCAGGCGGTAAAATGAGTAGCGTGATTGAGGCATTGAATATGAGGAACGAGCAAAAGAGTTAATTGTATTAATTGGTACAAATGATTTGAGAGAGAACAAAGAGCATGTCAAAATGAATGTCAGGAGGAGACTGCTTGGAAATATAAAGGAGAATAGTGTGACAGGAAGGGTGGTCAGTGTGTTGCCTAGGTATGATTGTGGTGAAATGAGGTGGAGAGCAAGGATTATGAATGATATTCTGGCTGAAATGTGTGAGGAGATGGGAGTACAGTTTGTTAATGTGTAGAATGAGTTTGAGGGACGAAGTGAGCTGTATGGGAGCGATGGTCTGCATTTGAGTGGTTATGGTGTGAGTCGCTTGGAGAGACTGCTGCTGGAAAGTGGAGAAGTGAATAGAGAGAATGAATCAGATCGAGTGGGGAGTGATGTGGAAGAGCAGGAGAGTAAGACAGGAGAGATTGAAGGAGTGGAAATGAATGGGGAAGTGAGTGGTATGAGTATAGAAAATGAGAGAATGGGTGTGCAAGAGGAGCAGGGAAACGGGGAGGCTCAGGGTGGACAGGGATACACAGCGTGAGAAAGGTGGATGCTCCAAGAGGAGGTGAGAGCATGTGTAGGCGGGAAAGTAATTTTATTATTATTATTATTATTATTTCGGGTGAGTCCAGGAGTCCTTAGACTCATCGAGGGAGGCCCTAAACATCATGTCCACACAACTATGCGATTACATTCTCACAGTATCTATCATACCTTGTCTTGAACTCGTTCACCATCATAGCACCCACAACAGACTCTGGCAGCTTATTCCACTCATTTACCACTCTAAAAGTAAAGAACCCAGCTCTAACACCCCTGCTAACCACACTCTTGCCCAGCTTCCATAGGTGTCCACTAGTTCTCCAACCACCAGTCCTGATCTCAAAAATATCCTCTGAATTAATCCTATAGAATCCCTTTAGCAATTTGAATGTCTCAATCATATCTCCCCTCCTTCGCCTATCAACTAGTTTCTGCCTGTTCTCATATGGTTCATTCCATAGACTTATCATCTTAGTCACTCGCATCTGGATCCTCTCCACCTCCTCCCCATCAAGAAGGAACCGAGGTGACCAAATCTGGGCACAGTAGTCGATATGAGGTCTTATCAAGGCTTGGTACAGAGGTACAATAACTTGCTTATCTCTGCTCGTCAAGGTATTTTAATGGGATGATCAGGGATCAAAAAGAAACAGATGGAATTGCAAAACGGTTCTAAAATGAAGAAGCAGAAAGGGAAATGGCCCCAGTCCAGCACGGAGAGATCACATCGAGTGAGTGGTATCAGTGGAACTAGCTGTAGATCCAGAAATGAGTTGTTGTGTTTGTATACCAATGCTAGAAGTATAAGAAACAAGGCAGATGAAATGGTTGCACTAATTGCGTCTGTGCACCCAGAGATTGTCAGAATAAGTGAGATGTGGTTAGATGAGGATGACATCATGACAGGAATAGAGATGGAAAGGTATGATGTGTTTCGTGAGGATAGAAGGGGTAAAAAGGGAGGGGGAGTGCTATTGATGATAGAGAACGAGTTATGTCCATACAAGGTAGAGATGCAAGTGGGAAATAGGGCCAGTGGTTTTGAGGCAGTATGGTGTGAGATAGAGGTGAATAGAATCAAATACTTGGTGGGATGTTGTTATAGACCTGGTAATGTGGATGGTGGTGATAGTGAAATGTATAGTCAAATAAGCCAAGCAAATAAGAAAAGGGTGATCATTATGGGTGATTTTAATTATGGCAATATAGACTGGATTGAAGAGATAGCGACTGGAAGTAAAGAAAATGAGTTTCTTGAGTTTTTGAGGGATAACTACCTCAGACAGTATGTAACAGAGGGCACACGAGGATTAAGGGTCTTGGATTTGGTCATCTCATCGGAGGATGTAATTATAAATGAGGTGTCAAATCATCCACCAATTGGTGAAAGTGACCATGAGGTGATTACTTGGGTGGTTGCCAGAAGTGCAAGGACCCCTGTGAAAAAAGGGTATATTTGGAACTACAAGGGAGGGGGGTGATTATGAAGAGCTCAGGAGACAGCTTGCAGGTGTAGCATGGAATGAGGAGTTAGCTGGAAAAGAGATCAATGCAGCTTGGGGGATTTTCAAAAAATATTTAGTGGATGCAATGTCTAAATGTATACTACGGGTAAGAAGGTTAAATACGGTAGGTGTGAGATGGATGAATAAAGAGAATAAGCATGCAATACAGAGAAAAAGGGCATTGTGGAGGCAGCATAAGAGAAGTGGAAGTAACCAATTTCATGAGGTCTACAAAGACCAGGCAAGGAGGGTGACTTGGTTGGTGAGAGTAGCTAAAGAGAGGTATGAACAGCAGTTAGCTAATGAAGCTAAAAAGAATCCTAGGGAGTTCTTTCGATATGTAGCCAGCAAAAGAAAGAATGATTATGGAAGGATGACATTGATTGGAGGAAATGGTATAAAGACAGCTGTTGCAGAATGTGTGGTGGAGATACTTAATGAGGAGTTCATAAAGATCTTTCAATCTTGTGAATGTGACTTCATGGAGAGATTAAGAGCAGTTGGTGATGGGGAGGAGAGACTGACTGTAAGTGAGCAAGAGGTGTTTGGGGAGTTGAGTAAACTAGATGTAAATAAGGTGTGGGACTTGATAATATATCACTGTGTATTCTGAAGGAATGTGCCAGAGAGTTGACACCTGCCTTGACATATTTTTTTAATACGAGTCTTGCACTTGGTCAAGTCCATAAAGAGTGGAAGGAGGGCAAGATTGTGCCACTTCATAAAGGAGGTGATCGAACTCAAGCATCAAACTATAGGCCTATCTGTGTGTCAGGTGTTGTGGTTAAGTTGTTGGAGAAGCTTGTGAGAACTAGGATCCAGAGTTGGGTTGACACCAATGGTATAATCTTTGATGGACAGCATGGATTTGCTAAAGGGAGGTCGTGTTTTAGTAATCTACTTACTTATTACAATAAAGTGACTGCTTCCTTGGACAGAGGGGAAGGATACACAGTAATATACTTGGATTTCGCAAAAGCTTTTGATAGAGTACCTCATGATAAGTTGACAGTCAAACTAGAGCAGATGGGGTTGGATATTAGATTAGTGCATTGGATTGGAGACTGGCTATCTGATAGGTATCAACAAGTTGTGTATGGGGGTGCAATATCCAGGAAAAGGAAAGTCACTAGTGGAGTGCCTCAGGGATCTGTTTTAGGGCCATTGCTATTTAACTTGTATATTAATGATATTGGTGAAGATTTGGATGGAGATATTCAGTTGTTTGCAGATGATGCAAAGTTGGGACGAACCATAAAGAGTAGTGAAGATGTTGTGGCCTTGCAAGAAGACTTGAATAAATTGAGTGATTGGGCAAGCAAATGGGGATGTGAGTTCAATGTTGCAAAATGTAAGGTTTTAAAATTTGGAAAACAAAGATGGGATGCAGAATTTATGCTTGGTGAGAATATATTGTTGGAAGTAGAGGAAATAAGAGATCTGGGATTGATAGTGGATAAGGATCTAAAATTTAGGGGACACATCACCAAAATTGTGAAGACAACACAAAGACTTCTGGGAATGATGAGGAGGACACTGACGTGTAGAAGTAGGGAGATTCTTGTTCCATTGTATAAGGCTTTGATTAGGCCACACATGGACTATTGTGCCCAGATTTGGTCACCTGGTTTTCAGAAGGATGAAGAGATGTTGGAAAGGGTCCAAAGGCGACTGACTAAGGTAGTTTCTGACCTCTGGAATGTCGAGTATGAGGAAAGATTGAAAAGATGTAATTTGCAGAGTCTAGTGGAGAGAAGGAAGAGGGGAGATATGATAGAGACCTACAAGTTGGTAAGGGGTTGTTATAGGATCAATGGTGGAGAAGTTCTACAGAGAATAGTGGGAGATCAGGGAAGAACCAGAGGTCATCCCTGGAAACTGTATAAAGAGGGTGTGAGTAGGGGAGTGAGAGGCAAGTTTTTTTTGTGCAGAGTTGTGAATGATTGGAATGCCTTGCCTGAGAGTGTGGTGTCTGCAAGGAGTTTGAATGTGTTTAAGACCCGGTATGATGAGATGTGCGTGAGATAAAAGGACCTCCTAGATGAGTCTTTGACTCCATGAGGTCTTGTTTAATAATAAGAAAAAGAAGAAGAACAGTCAAAAAGAATGAAGTCGCAATAAGAAAATCTAATTTCTGGCAAACTGAGTGCCAAATTATCATCATACCCAAGAGTTGCTTTATTAGAAAAAACGGAACGAGTGCTCATAATTTGGATTGAAGAATTAACTCAAAGAAAAATTCCTATAAGTTATTTAATTAAACAAAAAAGTTCTTTGGTTTTATGAAAAGATAAAGCAATTGGAACCGTCTACTTCTGCTTCCCAGGCTGCTAAAGAATTTTCGGCTAGCAAAGGATAATTAACCGGGTTTTTAAAAAGGAATGCACTTAATAACGTGTAGATTACAAGCGAGATTGCAGCAGCAGATGAAGAAACAGCCAAAAAATTTAAGAGAAGTTAGCCAAAATTATTGAAGATTGTGAATATTGTCCTGATCAAGTGTTTAACGCTGCTGAAACAGGTTTGTTTTGGAGGAAAATGCCTAGTCGAACTTACATCACAAAGTCTGAGAAAAAAGCAAGTGGGTTTAAAGCAAGCAAAGAACGAGTAACGTTGTTACTTTGTAGCAATGCATCAAGAGATCGAATGTTGAAACCCCTCCTAGTAAATCGATCTCTAAGACCACGTGCTCTTAAAGGCAAAGATCTAAAACAGCTACTGGTACATTGGATGGCTAATACAAAGGCCTAGGTAATAACTGCTGTATTTACTGAATGGTTCAATAATTGCTTTGTACCAGAAGTGGAAACATATATGAAACAAATAGCTCTCGATTTTAAAATTTTATTAATTGTTGAAAATGCAGCAAGTCATCCACACTTAGAACATCCAAATGTGCAGGTAGTGTTTTTTCCACCCAATAAACAAGCATTATTCAGTCATTAGATCAAAGCATAACTGCTACTTTTAAAAAATATTACGTTAAGCACACTTTTTGATTTATACTGGATAAACTAGAAAGTGAATCATTAACAGTAATTGACGTTTGGAAATAATTTTCTATTTTGGACTGCATAAATCATGTTGCATCTGCTGTCGCCGAAATAAGACCACAAACTTTAAATTCCTGCCGGAAATCAGCTTGACCTGGTTGCGTTGCAAACAGTGCAACATTTACATTATCAACTGAAATCATTACTTTGGCACAGGAAATTGGTGGAAAAGACTTTGATACATTTAGCCAGAATGACGTAGATGAATTACTTGTGGATAATTCCTTAAGTCATGATGATATTATTGGATATCAATTAACTTTAGATATCGTCGAAGATCCAGAAAACGATGGTGAAGCGGAAGAAAAACCTGTTCCCCTCACTCAAAATATAATTCGAGAAGGTCTTGAACTGTGCAATAAATTGGAAAATTATTTTCTTGTTAATGACACAAATTCTGAACGAGCCATTAAATTCCAGCTTGAGCTGAAGAACTGTATGTCTGGATATCGCAAGCTGTATAAAAAATCAGTAAAATTGTCATCTCAAAGTTTAATCACTGATTACATTGGCAGAAGAAAAAAATCAGCACAGAACGAGGATGCAATCAAATTGATGCGTGACCTTCACCTGACTTCTAGCGTGCATTGGCTAAGAACGGGGAGTCCCTATTCAAGTTTCATAATATCTTATCCGAGTAATCAGTTACCGATGTTTATCAGTATTGAGTTGACGTGTTGAGATATTTTGTGTTAGGTTTTAGGTTTTTTCCAGAAAATTATATTAAATTTGACAATTGACAATTGACATTTATTCTTTAAGGGTGAAGCAAAATGCTTTTCATATTCCCCGCTATCTGTCGTGGTTACAGTGAGGGTAAAATTTACGAGCAGTTTGCTCGCCCTGAATGGGCATGGAGATTATGTATCGCTATAGGAGGCTAATATAGTTTTTGGTCTTCTATATTTAAATATGTCCGTTGGCTCGTATGCTGCAGCTTGTTGAACCAAATCGTTGGGATGTGTGGACGTCTTTAGAAAAAATTTGGAAGCTAAGGATTGTAGATAAGAGAGAATATAGGGAATATTTGTGTCTCTGTGGAGTTGGCTGTTTCTAACATACCACGGGGCGTTCAAAATCATTCTCAAGCACTTGTTCTGCACTCGCTGTATCTTAATGATGTTAGTATTAGATGTGTGGCTCCAGGCTGGAGAAGCATAGGTGATTATAGGACGAATCGTCATCTGGTATAGCTGCAATTTGATTCTGTTGCTGAGTTTGCTATTTCTATTAATTAGCGGGTAGATCTGAGCTATGGCTTTAGATGCTTTTGCACATGCAGACTTGATATGTTGGTTGAAAGATAGCTTTTTGTCGAGAATCACACCCAGGTAATTTGTTTCTTTCTGCCAGGTAATTTGTTTCTTTCTGCCAGGGAATTTTAGTATTGAATAGTAACATATCTCCTGCAGGAGACATTGGCCTTTTTGAGAAGAGAACCGCTGAGCTTTTCAGGGGGTTGACTTCCAATCTCCACTTGGAGAACCAACCCTCCAGCTTTAGAAGATTTTCTTAAAGCTTTCTGGTAACGAAGTGGAGTCTGAGAGATCTGGTTAGTATTGCCGTATCGTCCGCATACAGTGCTAAAATGGAAGTCATCGGATTGTGTGGGATGTCTGACATGTATACAGAAAACAGCAATGTAGCCAGTAGAGATCCCTGCGGCACTCCAGCAAAGATATGGCGCTGGGAAGATGTAGAACCGTTGATTTTAACTTGCATTGATCTATTCTGAAGATATGAACGAATTAGATGAACCATTTTTAGTGAGATACCGGTTGAGATAAGTTTGTGCAGGAGTCCAAAATGCCAGATTTTGTCAAATGCTTTAGATAGGTCTAGGAATACCGCTCCTGTGCACTGGCGCCAGTTGTAGCTGGTGGTGATATATTCCACAATTCTGTGGATTTGCTGGGTAGTATTATGGTGTTGTCGAAATCCAAACTGTTCTTTAGGGAGGATGTTTAAGTCATTTACTGAGGTTTGGAGTCGTGAGAGGATGACCTTCTCTGCAACCTTACCCAGATTGGAGATGAGACTGATTGGACGATAATTCTGCGGTAAGTGTGGGTCTTTGCCTGGCTTATGTATAGGAATCACTTCAGCCATTTTCCAGATGGAAGGAAAATAGTGAAGTCTTAAGATTGCATTTATTATACTGGTCAGATGCACTATAGCTTTTCGAGGCAGCAGCTTGATCACCCTGTTTGAGATGCTGTCTGGTCCAGGAGCTTTATTGTTCTTAAGTTTTTTAATAATATCACATAATTCAACATGTGATGCAGGTGCAATATGATTGGCACTGGTGTCCGGGAGGTTTAGTGCATGCCTAACCTGTCTGTGGATTTTGTACAGATGATTGAAATCAATGTTGTTATAAGAAGGTTTGCACTGATCCTCAAGATTTTTAAGTATGGATTCTGCCTTATCTGCATCTGTGTGGACTAGGCCCTTGTTTGAGATTATAGGGGGAGTGATCTAGTTTTATTTTTGATATTTCTCAATAGGCCCCAGATAGAGTGATCAATAGGTGAGATAGAGGCTAACTTTTTATCCCAAACTTCGTTTCTATGTGTTTTAAGTGCATCTCTTACTGCTCCATTCAATCTGTTAAGCACTGTCTTATCCTGAGGTGCGCGAGTGTTATGAAATCTCTTCCTAGCTCTGCTCTTCTCTCTGATCAGGTCCATAATGTCCTCAGGCAAACGATCAGGCTTGGGAACAGGTTTCTGGTAGGATGCAACCATTATAGCGGACTTAATCTGTTGGGTGAGGCTAGTCACTGCAGATTCCACATCTTCTGGTGTGCATATGTGAGGGACGGGTCGTATTTGATCCCGAAGTGCTTTAGACAATCTCTCCCACGATATGCCTGAATGAGGAGGAGACAGGCATTCTTGTTCTCCCAATTGCAGTAAAATTGGGTTGTGATCCGATGACAGCTCGTTTAGTGATGTAAGGCTGTACTGTAGTTTAATGTCTTGCAGGATGGCTATATCCAGGATATCAGCAGTGCCAGATGTACTGAGATGAGTTGGTTCGGTAGGTCCAGCCACAACAGCATGGTTTAATCCTGTGTAGCTAGAAAGGATGCGACCATTTTTGTTGGTAGATTTACTGTTCCAAGCAGGATGCTTTGCATTGAGGTCTCCAGCAATGATGACCGGTCCTTTTACTCCAAGGATGGCATCCAGATCTGACGTCAATAATGTCTTTAATGGAGGGTTGTATGCAGAAAAAATTTTGAGGTTTCCAATTGAGTTTGTGAGAACATTGATTCCTGTGATTTCGAGGTTGGTGGTAGTAGGGTTGGTTATTGAGTGATGATTGATATAGTTTTTGATAAGGGTGTCTGTACCTCCACCTCTATACCCAAGCCTGTCGTTTCTGTAAATCTGATACCCTCTGATTTTCAGGGTGTCAGCAGGCCTCATGTGAGTTTCATTAATATTAAATTTCTTGGGTGTGTCTTATACATAGGAGCGTTTTATACATCTCAAAATATGGTGTATATATATATATATATATATATATATATATATATATATATATATATATATATATATATATATATATATAACTCTGTTAAAGCTAATTTTAAATCATTTGTATGTATTATAATAATTGAGTATTATTTTTATCATCTAAGATTACTATCTAGATAACTATGACGCGACCTCCACAAAGCTTGGGAGGAATGCTGAGAACTGGCCATGACTTTTGATAAAGGTCCTGTGAAGAACCATTGCCTTTACCACACAAATCTGATGCGCTGACTATCTCTTCTGGTGATGCAAGTGGTTTCGCGCCAGTTCGCAAACGTTGTCGAATATTGTCTAATAGTGGCGATAATTCTGATGACAAGATGTAAAAAAAAAAAAAAATTGTTCATGTTAAAACGGTATTTTCTTGACCACAAAAACTACAGAAATGACTTCTATTGGGATTTATTGATCAAGGGTTTTTTAGAACAACTATGTTATACCAACTAGTTTCACCAACTGAGGCTGTTGACATCTTCAGAGTACATAACTGATATAAGGCACTTAAAGCTAAAAACTGTTACAGACTGTAAATCAACCGATACCAATTATATTTTACAAAACAGAATGCATACAATACATGAATAGTGCATGTATGATTTCACTTGTTGTTATTTAGGAACGTTCTATGAATGGCACTATAATTCAGTTCTTGTATGTTTAGAGATCTAATGAGGGTCTTCCAGATCTCGGGCAAGATTAATCCTTGGTTCCTGTTAAAGTTTTGTACCGAACGGGCAACTGTTGTGGCTGCTTTAATAATTCGGGAGCGGAAATCCTCCTTTATGTAAGGATGGTGCTTTTATCCCACTCTATGATATGGTTAGTTCTTGAGAAATGAAAGGATAAACCCAATTTTTCTTCTCTATTGTTATTAATGTCTCCAATGTGCTCCCTTTGTCTAATTTCAAGGCTTCTTGAAGTCTGGCTGATGTAATTTAAAAAGAAAACGAGCAGGGTATGTTGTAAACTCCAGCATATTTGAAGAAAGGATGGCCATCTTTTGGAGATCTTAAGAGTTGTCTAATCGTTTCTGTAGGTTTAAAAGTCACTCTTATTCTATATGGTGTTTGAAGAGTCTTGCAACCTTATTAGAAACTGTCCCACGTATGGAATAACGATTGTAGAAATATACTGTCGTCCTGTTGTCTTTGTGTGTGGGGGGGAAAGAAAAGTATCTTGTGGACGAGTCTTTGAGGGTAGCCGTTCATTGTGAGGTTGTTAGATATCAGAGATAATTCATCCTGGAGATCTTGTTGATGTGTCGTAATGCAGAAAGCTCGCTTTTTTAGCATATGTACAATGCTAAGTTTCTGAGAAAGATAGTGGGAGGAGCTAAAGTGCAAATAACGTCCTGTATTTGTGGGTTTTAGGTAAACTAAGAGGCTGAGACGACCATTCGTTTGCTTCTTAATTAGGGTGTCCAAAAATGATAATTGGTTATCTTTTTCAAGATCTAGAGTGAATTTGATTACATGGTGTAATGAGTTGATCTTGTTTAGAAAATCAAACAGGTCCTTTTTTGTGTGGTTCCAAACAATGGAAATATCGTCTACGTATCTCCACCATACTGTGGGTTTAGGGTCTACTTGAGATAAAATTTTACTGTGAAGTTAAATTGTTCATATTTAGTCTAATGTATTAAAACAACATGGGACGGAGTCCCAATATGTGTACACAGTTATCATTCCATATATTAATTCAGTATCCACAAAATTGGCGAGAATGGTAAAAGCTGATAACATCAGAGTAGTTTTTAAACCAACTACCACAATCAGACAAGTCTTAAGATCACCCAAAGATGAGGTATCTTTCTTCAAATTTCCTGGAGTATATGAAATTCCATGCATGTGTGGCCTTTCTTACCTTGGACAGACCTCTAGAAGTTTTAAAATAAGACAGAAGGAACATGTGGGGGGATGTCAATCACAATAGAATCATCACATCTGGTTTAGCTCATCATTTCTCAACATCAAATCACGTTATAGATTGGAAAAACAGTTCTCCTTACATTGAGAATGACTACAGACACAGAAATTTCAAAGCAGCAGTGGTGCTACGCACAGGCAATACTTTAAATAGAAATCAAGGTGCTATTCTTAAAGACATATGGAAATATCTCATCAATTCTCTCAGCTTAACAGAACTACAATATGCGAAAAACTACACAACACGTGGTCATGTGCCGGATTCTGACTGAAGCATTCGAATGCATGCACGCCATCAAATACGAATTATCAAATGTAACAGCCTAGAAGTTACTAAAGTGCATGTTTTCATGTAACTTGATGCATTTGTTTACACACCAGTACAGCCTTGAAAATGCTAGACAGTGGCCAGTGAAACTTGTTGGCACTTTGTATTTTTAATCATTAAATCCCATGGTCTTTTAACAATAAAAGTTCTTAGATAAAATTTTACTTTCAAGATCCTCCATAAAAAGATCAGCACAAGATGGTGAGAGAGGACTACCCATTGCACTGCAAGTCAATTGTTGATATATGGTTTTATTCCATAAGAAAAAGTTTGATGTTAAACAATGATGGAACAGGGAAGTGATATCTTGCGGAAACAAACTTCCTAAAGTGTTGAAAACTTCTTCCACAGGAATGTTAGTGAATAGAGATGTAACATCCAAACTTGCAAGGAGGTCCGTATTGGAGATGGCGATGTTGTTCAATGGCGCTCCAAAAGTACACAAAGATGGAATACTGTTAATCCCTATTGTAGACGGTATCAACTCGCCCACCTATCTATTATCTAAACACCTTGCAAGCCTCCTCAAACAACACATTCATAATTCTGATGCTTACATACGAAATTCGCAACATTTCGTAGAGAAATTGAACAACATCTCCATCTCCAATATGGACCTACTTGCAAGTTTGGATGTTACATCTTTATTCACTCCTCTGGAAGAAGTTTTCAACATTTTAGGAAGTTTGTTTCTGCAAGATATCACTTCCCTGTTCTGTCATTGTTTCACATCAAACTTTTTCTTATGGAATAAAACCATATATCAGCAATTGACTGGCTGTGCAATGGGTAGACCTCTCTCACCATCTTGTCTGATCTTTTTATGGACGATCTTGAAAGTAAAATTTTATCTCAAGTAGACCCTAAACCCACAGTATTATTATTATTATTATTATTATTATTATTATGGGCAATTCCAGGGAGTCGAAAGACTCATCGAGGGGGGCCATAACATCATGTCAAGAACAACTATTCGACATTCACACAGTATCTATCATACCTCGCCTTGAACTCATTCACAGTCATGGCACCCACAACAGACTCTGGCAGCTTATTCACTCATTCACCACTCACCAAGTAAAAAACCCTAGCTCTAACACCCTTGCTAACCACATTCTTGCCCAACTTCCATGTATGTCCCTAGTCCTCCCACCACCAGTACTATTCTCAAAAATATCTTCTGAATTAATCTTATAGAAACCCTTCAGTAATTTGAATGCCTCAATCATATCACCCCTTTTCTGCTATCAACCAATTTTTGCAACCCACAAATCTTCAACCTGTTCTCATAAGGTTCATTCCACAGACCTGCTATCATCTTGGTCACTCATCTCCGGATCCTCTCCACCTCCCTCTCATGGTGGAGATACGTAGACGATATTTCCATTGTTTGGAACCACACAAAAAAGGACCTGTTTGATTTTCTAAACAAGATCAACTCATTACACCATGCAATCAAATTCACTCTAGATCTTGAAAAAAATAACCAATTATCATTTTTGGACACCCTAATTAAGAAGCAAACGAATGGTCGTCTCAGCCTCTTAGTTTACCTAAAACCCACAAATACAGGACGTTATTTGCACTTTAGCTCCTCCCACCACCTTTCTCAGAAACTTAGCATTGTACATATGCTAAAAAAGCGAGCTTTCTGCATTACGACACATCAACAAGATCTCCAGGATGAATTATCTCTGATATCTAACAACCTCACAATGAACGGCTACCCACAAAGACTCGTCCACAAGATACTTTTCTTTGCCCCCCGCCCACACACAAAAACAACGGGACGACAGTATATTTCTACAATCGTCATTCCATACGTGGGGACAGTTTCTAATAAGGTTGCAAGACTCTTCAAACACCATATAGAATAAGAGTGACTTTTAAACCTACAGAAACGATTAGACAACTCTTAAGATCTCCAAAAGATGGCCATCCTTTCTTCAAATATGCTGGAGTTTACAACATACCCTGCTCGTTTTCTTTTTAAATTACATCAGTCAGACTTCAAGAAGCCTTGAGATTAGAGAAAGGGAGCACATTGGAGATATTAATAACAATAGAGAAGAAAAATTGGGTTATCCTTTCATTTCTCAAGAACTATCATATCATAGAGTGGGATAAAAGCACCGTTCCTTACACAGTGGAGGATTTCCGCTCCCGAATTATTAAAGCAGCCACAACAGTTGCCCGTTCGGTACAAAACCTTAACAGGAACCAAGGATTAAGCTTGCCTGAGATCTGGAAGACTCTCATTAGATCTCTAAACATACAAGAACTGAATTATAGTGCTAATTATAAAACGTTCCTAAAACATGCACTATTCATGTATTGTATGCGTTCTGTTTTGTAAAATATAATTGGTATCGGTTGATTTACAGTCTGCAACAGTGTTTAGCTTTAAGTGCCTTATATCAGTTATGTACCCTGAAGATGTCAACAGCCTCAGTTGTTGAAGCTAGTTGGTATAACATAGTGTTCTAAAAAATACTTGATCAATAAATCCCAATAGAAGTCATTTCCATAAAAAAAATTGTTACTTTTTGAAAATTAAATGAATAAAGCTTTAAAATAAACTTAGGCATTCTTATTTTCCTGAATTTTTATAAACTTTTATGCGATTTTAGGTTTATTTTAATTGATTGCTTCTGTTTTATGCCGTTTTAGAAAAGTATGGAACGTATCCCTAATTTTTCAACGTTAAGTTAGGTCATTGAAATGAAAAGCCAAACGGCTAGTTTTCTGGCAACTAAATAGATATTAAAGGGATAAAAATCATATGTTGTTATATAGCCAGTAAGTGAAACTCAAGACAGAGAACTACGATCTATGAGTTTCAATGCCGAAAAACTATTGGCGAAGGCACCGATCTTGAGTTTCACTTACTGGCTATATAACAACATAGGATTTTTATCCCTTTAATAGTTAAGTTAGGTCCTTTTTGTGCGATTTTTTATATGCGGCTTTTCTGTGGAACGTATCTACCGCATAAAAAGAAACCCGACTGTATTTAGAAATTTATGTACATTTAATCATACAAATACAACATTTATTTTACAAATGATATTTTATCTTTTTCAATTTAGCTACTTTAATACAAATTCTACCCTACGGTTCTTCTTTATGAACTGGTCAATAACATCTTCATAAAAAGCTGTTTGTAACTTAATTTTCCCAAGCAACACGCACACTTGTAAAGGCGGGCTGAAGCTCACTGGCTAGAACTACATTCATCACTGCGTATGGCCACTGTTTACGCAACAGAGTGAGACGATGTGAAATGGCTATGCATGCGCATGAAATCACAGTGCTGCTGCGAGGATCTGGAAGCTTCTACAACCGAGCAAGCCATGGTAGCTTTTGACTGACGAGCAAGCACGGCTTCGATACATGACGCAAAGCTCAATTATTGCCACGCAAACTCAAGACGTCTTCTGTCTTACAAAAATAAATGCCTAAATGGAATGCTTATAAATGCATGCATTTATTAACAAATAAATATTAATTCTTTCTCAATTAATAAGCTTGCGCAGCATGCATAGCAAGCATGGAGAATTCGCTACTGGTTTTAGTATACTGATCTTCTTCTTTTTCTTATTATTATTATTCAGGCCTCCATGGAGTCAAAAGACTCATGGGAGGTCCTTTCTAAGAAACACAAGTCTATCAAGACTCATCGAGGGAGGTCCCTCCTAGGAAACACAAAGTCTATCAAACCACTCTTTAAACTCATTGACCGTTCTCGCTCTCACCACTCTATCAGGCAATGCATTTCATGGTTCAACCACCCTCCATGCAAAGAAACCACTCCTCACCCTCTTTCTCACAGTTTCCTTTTGTAACTTCCAGGGATGGCCCCTTGTCATGACTCCTTCCTACAGTTCAACCAAGCGAAAGAACTCCCCAGTGTCAACCCTGTGACCACCTCTCAACAGTTTAAAAGTCTCAATCATATCACTTCTCCTCCTTCTATCCACCAAACTCTGCAGTCCACACTCCCTCAGCCAATGCTCATAACACTCCCTCACTCAGCCTTTAAATATCTTTAAATCCCTTTTCCCTGCTTTCTCTCTCAAGGTCATTTCGCATGTCCTGCACTACTTCTTTATTTTTTTGCTGATGATATTGTTCTAAAAGAACAATATCATCAGCAAAATATAAGTGATTGAGATTTTTCCATGGATGTCAATTCCATAATTTTCCCATAAGAATTTCTTAAAATTCTTCTTTTAATGTAGCAGAAAACAATATGGATGATATAGGATCTCCTTGCTTTACCTCTTCCAATACCAATTCCTTTCCCTGATGTTCTAGCTTTATACTGGCTATAGAGTTTTAATATACAGTTTTTAATGATTGGATATACTCTGTTGGGATGGCTTGTTGTTTTAAGCTGTTTATTATTTCTAACTGATATATGATTAGAAATATGGACATAGATTTGGAAAGGCTCTTTCCAAATCTATGAAGTAAATATGCAGTAAGATTATATACATCTGCATTTTCTATTATTTGTTTAATAGTGTAGATGAGTCTGTGACTCCATTGGGTCTTGGGTACAGTTTTTTGTTATTTTTTCATTTTGTCATTTTAGTGTCATTTTGTACAGTTGTGATGGCAACCGATTGGCCTATAGTTATTGATATAATCTCTTCTGCCCTTATTATTATTATTATTATGTGACACTTCCAGGGAGTCCAAGGACTCATTGCTGGAGGGCACTCTACTCTACTGCATTAAATACATCTCAACTTCTCCACTACTACTTAATTCTCCTACTATGGCACTACTACCAATCAACGCCACCCATCATCCATCAACAATATTTTTTGTCAGCAAATTGCTTGTGTTGAAGGCCAATTTGCTTTTATGTGGGATGAAAAACCCGAGTTTCCAGGATTCTCCTCGTCACAGCGAGAATCGACCCCAGGTCTTTTCCAATTGAAGGGTGTGCAATGTTCCACTGTTCTTCCAGTTGTTCTATGGAGGTGTAAAGATATCTTATGGAGATATGTAATAAGATAATCAAGGATTTATGCCACTGTACTGGAATTTTTTTTTAGTTAAAATATCAATGAACATATCCAATATGATCTTATGAAACTGTGAACCTCTTAATTTTATGCATTCTGCTAATATGCCATCTTCTATAGCAATGCTTCCCAAACTTCTGGATGTCAGGGCCTCCTTTGCAAAAATTAAAATATTTCACGGCCCCCCACCCCTCGAAAAAAAATCGTAATAGAGAGATATATTATTATAATATTGATTGCATTTATATTCAATACAAAACATACACAGCGAATATTGCAAAAATCAAATGCAAATATTACATTTTTTGCCTCTTACCGTTTGGTTCTGAAGACGATGCGGGCTGTTCTGGTAAAATAGGAAATACTGTCCTTTTTTTTTTTTTTTTTTTTTTTTTTTTTTTTTTGTGAGTCTGTTTCTGCTTCTGATTGTTCGCGGGAATTTTTTTTATTTTTTATCAACCACTTATCCATCTCAGGGTTAATTTTTTTAATGTAGAATAGATCAAATAATATCACCACTTACCGATGCTGGCACACCACAGACTGATAACATGAAATTAGTGAATATTACCTGAATAAGGGAATCCCCCGAACGAGGAACATTGTTCTCTTTTGTGACTTTTCTCCCTTTAAGGTAATTAAGCCTAACGCAAAACAGACAGCAAAGGCAGGTTATTAAAACGTGCATATGATTGGTGCGGTATTAACAAAAGATCGTGCAACCGAAAGATAAAAGCATAGCTGAGAATTGAGTTGAAATGCTAACTCTCCTCAACCGAATTCCATATGTGAAACTGCCATAACATTCATTATATATATATTACTTAGTTTTAACACTTTTACGAATTTTTACACGTTCGTTTGAATTTTATTGCTGCCTTGGGAAATCTAACTCACACACATCTAATTAATAACAATAGTTTTTAGTTAGATACTGTGTTTGCCTATGCAACATATGGTTTTGTTTCAGTCTATACAGCAGTTTCTGTATGAGGGGACATGTGATTCATTAATTAGTATGTTTTTATCCCAGTTGTCTCTAATTGCACTATTTGTTGAGAAATATATTACACAGACTCCTCATACCTTATTCACTGGCATAATAAAAGTACTTGTTTTTATTGCCTCTGCAGTATAGTGGCTGTTAGGGAGGGTGTTGTTTACCACTGCAAACGAGTTACTATCTCCCCACATGAACTTGTTTAAGCTTTTTTTCATGTGTGAAGTATATGGGAAACTTTTATTGGTAACAGAAAACTAGCTCGGATGACAGTGATAATATAAACGAGTTTTGATATGTATATAAAGTCAATATCAACAGTCCCTGATTAGGAATGCCTAATGAAAGGGACAGGAAGATTTGGAGCTTCCCTGGAGAGCATTCGAAGTAAATACAATTAACCACTGCTTTGAAATGAAACATATGAATAAGCAATATTTACTAATATTCATTAAGCGCCGAAATACGCAGGAAGCAAAGTTTGTGAACCAACACCAATGTGTGAATTTTTCCATTAAAATATTAAAAAATAACAAAAAAGAAATAATAAATAATAAAAGTTAAATACGTTTCTTTTAAAATAAAAAAAATCTACTTAGTCTTAAAACATTTTAAATTTGTTTTCATTATTTCACGGCCCCCAAGGGGGCCACGGCCCACAGTTTGGGAAGCGCTGTTCTATAGGACTTATTATTCTTTGCTGACTTGAGGACTTTCCATAATTCTTCCATCACAATGTGTAGTTCTGCATTAATCTCATCTAAATATAGTACAGGATTTGTATCTGTTTCTTGTCTGTGTATAGATCCTTATAAAATCCACTACATATTTTCATTATTTCTTCTTTATTGTATTGTACTATTCCTTGCTTATTTTTCAATTTATGTACCCTTGTTTGATCATTTTCAGAGATATTTTGTTTTCTATTATTTTTAAAATTGTTCTTAATTATATTTTCTGATGTCATTTTTGATTTATTTTCTAACTTTCACATTTCCACAAATTCTATATTATCTTTGTTACTTCTGCATCTCCTTTTTCTTAATTCTTTCTTTTTTTTGACTAGATCAAGTGTTCATAAAATAAGTTTCTCTCTAGAAGTTCTATTTGCTGATAATGATTTTCTTAAACTTTTAGTAATTTCTGTTATTGTTGAAGCGATTGCCTCCATTCTATCAGATAAGCCTGATTCACTCCTACTTTTTCCCTTCAACTTTCCTTCCATTATTTCCTCAAATTTTCTTTGTGGTTTATTATATCTTCACTTTCTAGTGTGGTTTTTATCAATAACAGTTAGCCTCTCCCTCTTGATGTTTATTTTTATTCTTCTAGTTATTTTGTTCACCATAATATAATTAATTTCATTAAAAACTTCTCCATTTGGTGATCTCTAGGTCCATTTTCATTTAGTTTGCTTTTTAAAGAAAATATTTTCTATTTACAATCCCTTGCTTGCTTTCTGCAAATTCAACAAGTCTTTGTCTTTCATTTCTTTGACCCATACCTTGCACACCTGAAGCACTTTCTCCATGTTGTTTCTTGCTTGCTTTACAGTTAAAGTTCTTCTTTACAATTTTCCAGTGACATCTACTATCTGTTATTTTACTATCCACATTATTACTGATGAGTAAAATACATCTAGTGGTAAGGCTATTCATTACTGTATTTTTTGAAGGAAAACTTTGCCCCTCATAGACCCATAGTTTGGTTATACTTTGTTGATGATGTATTCTCCATTTGGCCACATTGCCTGGATGCTCTCAGCATATTTTTACCACGTCTACACAGTCAACATTTCAGAATCCAGTTCACTTTAGGAAAAAGAAAATAACAACAGTCTCCCTCTTCCTAGACACTTTAATTACATGTCAGCCTGCTGGATCCCTGTCATTCTCTGTTCATAGAAAGCACACACACACACACACTGGTAAATACATTCACAAGCAGTCATACCCCCTCCCCCATCTCTCAACATTATGAGATTATTAAAACTTTACATATCAGGACTAAATTAATTAGTTCAGGTAGCAGTGTCCTTTTAACAAAATCACATTCACAAAACTTTTCTAGCCATTGCTACAATTCTCACCATATCCAAAAAATATTACCCCCCCCCACACACACACATCTTTCTGGAATAGAGACCACATCAAAGCTATCACCATTCCACATATCTAATGCACATCTAAAAAGCTAACTAAAAATCCTAAAAAAATACAAACCTCCAATTACTAACAAACCATATAAAAAAATTAGTATCCATTATCTGCTCTACCAAAAGACCAGCCATAGTCTCTAGAGCTGCCAGGTGTCTGTCAGGTCCCTTTCTAAGGGACCTGATAAACACGTGGTTGTAAACCACCCTACTATTTTTAAACTACCCTACTATGGACAAACAGGCCTGGAAAAAGGCCACTGTACTCCATCACATCAAATATAAATATGAAAGACTTTTCCTTGAATCTGCTTCTGCCTTAAGAAACTACTTTAACCTTAACACATTTGGTTGCATGAAACTGCCTCAAATTTGGGAAGCTCTCATCTTCTGTACTTCAGCCCGCAAGCAAACACAGTAAAGAACGCCCATTTCAGTCACTAGAGGGGAACTATTTGGACTTATTCTCCATTTACATATATCTTTGTCCTCATTACTTAGTTTAGTGCCAACATGCACATATCATACTATATTGTGCTTCCCTCATGGTAATTTGACTTTGTTGAAATATTGGAAATATTAATTAATTTTATTTTTGTTATTATATTAATCGATGTTGAAATTTTCTTAAAAAAATAATTTAAATATGTCATGGCTGGTACAGTAGTTATTATTATTATTAACAACTGACCTCCATGAAGTCAGTGGGAGGTATACACTGTTACACAGAATACTCATCCAACCATGCCTTAAACTGATTCAATGTGTCTGAATTCACAATAAACTCAGGCAACTCCACTCACCAACCACACGCCATTCAAAGAATCTTCTCCTCACTCCTCTGCTCACACCCTCCTTATACAGTTTCCAGTGATGGTCCCCTCTCTCATTTTATGAAAAATCTCTTCCATCTCACCTGATAACAACCCCTGACTAGCTTATATGTCTCAATCATATCCTCCTATTCACGAGGCTCTGCAACTTACATTCTCTCAATCTGTCTTCGTACTCCACATTCCAAAGACCACTGACCACCTTTGTGAATCTACTCTGCACCCTTTCCAACATATCGTCACCATGAAAACACGGCAACCAAATATGTGCACAATAATCCATATGAAGAATGATCAAGGCCTTATATAGTGGCATCATAACCTCTATTTCTGCATATCAAGGTCTTCTGCATCATTGGCATTATCCGATGTGACATCTTCGTAACTTGTGCAACATGGCACCTGAATTTCAGGTCCTTGTTCAGCATCACTCCTAGATCTCTCACCTCCTCTACTTTTAGTATACACCAAAAGTATACTAAAATGGGATACAAAGTATACTAAAATGGGATACAAAGTATACACCAAGTGCATACTTTGTATCCCATCATTGTTTAAAAATATCAAAACCTTACACTTTGCAATACTGAACTGACAGTTTTAGTTACCTGCCCATTCGTGCAATCTATTCAAGTCCTCTTGTAAGGCATAACATCCGTTTGACTCTGCATTGCTCTCCTCAGTTTTGTATCATCTGCAAACAACTGCATATCACTAGTTAAACCCATCCCAATATCATTAACATACAAACTGAACAACAATAGTCCCAAAACCAACCCCTGCTGTACAGTGACCTTTCTCTTTTGGGATACCGCACCCCCACATACAACTTTCTGATACCTATCTGACAGCCAGTCACTGATAAAACTTAGAAGTCTGTTATCCAATCCCATCTGTTTCAGTTTATTTACCAGCTTGTCGTGTGACAGTCTATCAAATGCTTTTGCAAAATCCAAGTTCACCACTGTATATGCATCTCCCCTGTCCAAGGTATTTGTCACCTTGTTATAGTACATAAGTAAGTTAGTGAAACATGATCACCCTTAATAAAATAATGCTGATAACCACAGAGAATACTGCTGTTCTCAACCCATTTCTGTATTCTACCTCTCACTAATCTCTTCAGTACCTTCACTACAACTCAAGATATACAGACTATCCTATAATTTGAAGCTACAGCCTTATCACCACTTTTATGCAGTGGAACAATTTTGCCCTCCTTCCACTTCCTTGGAACCTGTGCTGTTGCAAGACTTTTATTAAACAGGCTTGGCAATTCCTTGGAACATTCCCTTAAGATGCATGGTGATGTGTAATCAAATCCTATTGTCTTATTGACATCAAGTTTATTTCCTCAAATACCTCCTGCTTACTTACAGTTAAGTCATCCCCTCCTATGTCCTCTACACTTGAGTTTCTCATGAATCCACCCTGATCAGGATGAAACACCCTTAAAATTGGTCACTGAATACCTCAACAATGTCTTCTACACCATTTACCATTCTACCACTTTCATCCATTAACTTCATCTAATAGAAGGAAGAATGATCATGATCATTCTTCCTTCTATTTGCCACATATCTAAAACACTCTCTAGGATTTTTCTTAGCCTGATTTGCTAATTTCTGCTCATACTCTACTTTTGTTTTCCTTACTAACTGAGTCACTCTCCTGGCTTATTCATTATACTCTTCATGTAACTGATTATTACCATTATTCATCTTGTACTTCCTTCAAAGTACCTTCTTTTTCCAGATTTCATGCTTGAGCTCCACATTCATCCATTTTACACTTACCTTATTCAGCCTTTTGACCTTTAGAATACTTTCACACATTGATGCTGTTATGTATTTCTTTGTCAGTTCCCATGCAGCATTTATTTCCTTATCGCTCAACTCCTTATTCCATGTGATAGCTCCAAGCTGCCTCCTAAGCTTGTCATAATCACCAGCCTTATAATTCCACATATATTCTTTCCTCACAAAAGTCTGCATATGACTACTAGCCACAACACAGGTGATCACTTCCACCAACTGGTGGAAAGTGTGAACCCCCCCCTCACAATTACATCCTCTGATGAAATGATCAGAAGTAGAACTCTCGATCCTCACATGCCCTCCTTCACGTGCTGGCGGAGATAGTCATCTCTCAAGAACTTGAGAAATTCCTTTTCCTTATACTCAAATGCTATCTCTTCATTACAATTTACACCACTATAATTAAAATCACCCATAATAATTACCCTTCCTTTGTTCACTAATCCAAGTTGTTTATACATTTCTTCATCACCATCCTCCACATTCCAAGGCCTATAGCAACCTCCACATTACACCACACTGCCTCATAACCATTGCCACTATTTCCCCCTTTCATGTCTACCTTATGTGGACTCAATTCCCCTTCTATCATTAGCAGTACTCCCCCCCCCCTCCTTCCTGCCCTTTCTATCCTCGCGAAAAATACAAGTATCCTTCCATTTCTATTCCTGTTACGATATCATCTTCATTCAATGTTTCACTTATTCCAATGATTTCGGGGGTGAATAAACTCAATCACTGAAACCATTTGATCCCCCTCCTTATTTCTGATATTTCTGGCATTTGTAAACAAACACAGCAGTTCATTTTTAGGTCTATAACCAATCCTATCCAAGCCTCTTGTTGATTGTGAGACTTATCCACCACACTTGTCCAATCACCTTTATCACCTCTTATCACATATATCTGCTTAGTCTTAACTTCCCCACCCACATCGCAATATACTTCATCTTCATACACACACTCACGGCACTTTCAACATCCACTCTCCTAATGCCATGTCTCTCTGTCCACTCAAGTGCACTCTGTTTCCCTGTTCCTCTTGCATTCCTGTACTCTCCCTTCATCTCTCACACTACTACTGTTTCCACTACCAAGCACTTCTGTCTCTTTAGTACCACTCTCCTAATTGTTCCCTTCATCTCTTTCTTCTGATCTCTTGCACATGTCACACACCATACTTTCACACGCTGTATTTCCATCCAACAACACTTTTTCCAGTACACTCACTCTAAAGTTATTCAAATGCAACCCATCATGCCAGTATAATTTCATTCTTCCCTCAAACACATGCTACTCATCCACAAACTGCACTCCCTTCTCTTAACACGACTCCGCTTGCATACCATTCATGATTTTGGTTCTCTGTCGCAACTCATCATTGTCATTCCTCGGCAACACACTGACAGCCTTTCCTACTATACTGTTATCATTCACTCTTCTCATTAGCTTTGTAATATTCATCCTCACATCCTCCTTATGTCTACTTTGATCATTTGTCCCATCCCCTCAATCAAGACTGACTCTCTTGCTCATTTCTTCCTCATGTCCACGTGTTATTTATCCTACTCATTCAGCCACCTGGATAGCATATTTTAATGGACTCTCTCTCAATAACTACTCCTCTAATTATGGAGTTTCCATATACTGCAATCCTGGAATTACTCACAGCCTCTTTTACTCTTTTTTCTTTCATTGTGTTCTCTTGCACACTTTTATTAGTTTTCACTAGATGTCTAACTTCTCTCTGCATATTTTGAGCAGGCGCTCGTGAGGCAAGCATGGTGGATGTGTGTAAGAAGAGCTCCGGATTGATATGTTATTCCTGAAATAATTAATTGTATATGAGCATTTGTTCGAGTAAGAGCTGCTATAAACGTTGTGCACTACTAGTATTATTAGTGTGTGGGATATTTTGCCTAAACTTAATTACGAATTCGTTATTATTAGACCTTGGAGTAGTAACCAGCAGAGGAAACATGGCAGCGGCTTTGTCATTCCATGACTTTAACATAGACTTCAGTCATGTTATGCTGGAATTAGCTGGAATGAGGAGTTAGCTGGAAAAGAGATAAATGCAGCTTGGGGAATTTTCAAAAACTATCTAGTAGATGCAATGTCTAAATGTATTCCAAGGGTGAGAAGGTTAAATAAGGTAGATGTGAGATGGATGAATAAAGAGAAAAGGGCATTATGGAGGCAGCATAAGAGAAGTGGAAATAACCAATTCCACGAGGTTTAGAAAGACCAGGCAAGGTGGGTGACTTGGTTGGTGACGGTAGCTAAAGTAAGGTATGAACAGCAGTTAGCTAATGAAGCCAAAAAGAATCCTAAGGAGTTCTTTTGATATGTAGCCAGCAAAAGAAAGAATGATTATGGAAGAATGACATTGATTGGAGAAAATGGTATAAAGACATCTGTTGCAAAATGTGTGGTGGAGATACTTAATGAGCAGTTCATAAGGGTCTTTCAAACTTGTGAATATGACTTCATGGAGAGATTGAGAGCAGTTGATGATGATAAGGAGGAGAGACTGACTGTAAGTGAGCAAGAGGTGTACGGGGAGTTGAGCAAACTAGATATTAATATGCTGAGGGACTTGATAATATATCACCACATATTATGAAGAAATGTGCCATGGAGTTGACACCTGCCTTGCCATATTTTTTTAATACGAGTCTTGCACTCGGTCAGGTTCCTAAAGAGAGCAAGATTGTACCACTTCATAAAAAGAGGTGATTGAATTTAAGTATTAAACTATAGGCCTATCTGTATGTCAGGTGTTGTGGTTAAGTTGTTGGAAAAGCTTATGAGAACTAGGATCAAGAATTGGGTTGACAACAATGGTATTATGTTTGATGGACAGCATGGATTTGCTAAAAGGAGGTCATGTTTCAGTAATCTACTTACTTATTACAATAAGGTGACAGCTTCGTTGGACAGAGGAGATGGATAGAAAGTAGTTATAGTTAGATTTTGCAAAGGCTTTTGATAGATTATCACATAATAAGTTGATAGTCAAACTAGAGCAGATGGGATTGGATATAGATTAGTGCATTAGATTGGAGACTGGCTATCTGATAGGTATCAACAAGTTGTGTATAGGGGGAGCGATATCCAGGAAAAGGAAAGTCACGAGTGGAGTTCCTCAGGGGTTTGTTTTAGGGCCATTACTGTTTAACTTGTATATTAATGACATTGGCAAAGATTTGAGTGGAGATATTCAGTTGTTTGTGGATGATGCAAATTTGGGATGAACCATGAAGAGTAGAGAAGATTTGTGTCCTTACAAGAAGACTTGAGTGATTGAGTGATTGGAATAAATTGAGTTGGAATAAATTGATTGGAATAAATTGAGTGATTGGACATGGAAATGGGGATGCGAGTTCAATTTTGCAGAATGTAAGGTTTTAAAATTTGGAAAACAAAGATGGGATGCAGAATTTATGCTTGGTGAGGATATATTGTCAGAGGTGGAGGAAATAAGAGATCTGGGGGTGATAGTGGATAAGGATCTGAAATTTAGGGGGGACATAGCCAAAATTGTGAAAACAACACAAAGGCTTCTGGGAATGATGCAGAGGACACTGACTTGTAGAAGTAGGGAGATTCTTGTTCCATTCTATAAGGCTTTGATTAGGCCACACATGGACTATTGTGCCCAGATTTGGTCACCTGTTTTTCAGAAGGAGGAAGAGATGTTGGAAAGGGTACAGAGGTGACTGACTAAGGGTCCAAAGGTGATTCTAACCTCTGCAATGTTGAGTATGAGGAAAGATTGAGAAGATTCAATTTGCAGAGTCTGGTGGACAGGAGGAAGAGGGGAGATATGATAGAGACCTACAAGTTAGTAAGGGGTTGTTATAGGATCAATGCTGGAGAAGTTCTACAGAAAATAGTGGGAGATCGGGAGAGAACCAGAGGTCATCCCTGGAAACTGTATAAAGAAGGTGTGAGTAGGGGAGTGAGAAGCATGTTTTTTCGTGCAGAGTTGTAAATGATTGGAATGCCTTGCCTGAGAGTGTGGTGTGTACAAGGAGTTTGAGTGTGTTTAAGACAAGGTATGATGAGCTGTGTGTGTGTGTGATAAAAGGACCTCCCAGATGAGTCTTTGACTCCATGAAGTGTTTGGGTAATCGTCATCATCATGCGTATCAAGGATTTGGGCCTAGCATGGCCTGTTCCGCCTTAGAAGTTGTTGAATCATTTTGAGAGGACGTCCTGGTTTTCTTTTTCCTAATTGCTTGTACTTTAAGTATTGTTTTGGTAATCTTTCTGTTTTCATTCTTTCTTTCAGGACATGGACTAGATATTAATGACACCATGTTCACATAAAGATGTGCACTAATTCACATAGAAAAAAGAAAATTCTAACTGACTGTGTTATTTTCGATAGTGATACCTTCATGCTGGTTCAGGACACAAGAATATACAGGGGATCTGAAATAGGAAGTAATCACCATTCAGTTTTGAGTAGGATAAAAATGAATATCATACTGAAAAGAAAAACGTACAAATGTTTTAAAAATGAATCAAAGTGAAACAGCTTTCAGATGTGAATAACAGCATTAGATACTGTATAGAAATATTATTATTGGAGAAAACAAATGAAAGAGGTTTAAAACAATAATCAAATATTGGAGACTCAGTGGTATACTCTGAATAAAACACTGATTGATTCAGCCAGAGAAGTGCAAGGTAAAGTTGTCTGCAAAACAACTTTGCCTTGCGGACTCGCGGAAACTCTGGTAAGAATGCAGAAGATAAACATCAGGAAGGTAGTAAAATGTTTGGGAGTCTATTTGAAAAAAATTAAAAATGAAGTAGAGATGAAGCAGAGGGGGTACAGTAAAAGAGTATACTATAGAAGAAATCAGAGAAGTACATTAAAAGAGTATACCGTAAAAGGAATCAGAGGAGTACAATACTATAGAAGGAAGGCTGATATAAAAACTGAAAATAAAGATATCTTACAAGTTTAGAGTAACTAGTTTGAAAGAGTTTTAAATGAAATAAGAAGTGACAGAATAGTACTAAAAATATTAAAAAGGAATGCAATCAGAAGTACACATTATTACTTGAGGTGGAAAATAGCCACCAAAAACTTAAATATGTGGAAAGGTAAGTGGAATTATTATTATTATGGACCCTTCCAAGGAGTCCCAGGACACTCTTTGCAGGAGGGCACTCTACTCCTACAAACATCTCACCATTCCCTCTAGTACTTAATTCTCCCACTAACACACAACTACCACCAATGCCATCTACTGCCCATCACCACCATCAACATGGTTAGAGTATAATAAATTTAGTTTAATCCTTTATCCAAGTGTGAGCAAACTCTGGTATATACTAGTCTGGGTAGTGGCCCTTCCCTTAATGCATAACATTAGACATATCCGCAAGGAGATGTGTTTTGCATTATAGGAGATACTGAGACAGGAGTGTTGATAGCTTGCTCCACCTTTGCAACGAGTTGGCCTGGTGTTGTACCACCTTACCCAGTCCTGTAGATACTTTCAGGCACAAACTTTGTTTGCTCACACTTGGATAAAGGATTAAACTAAATTTATTATACCACCATCAACAGGATTTTTTTGTCTGTAAATTGTGTGTGCTTTCATTGCTGATTTGCCTGTACACGGGATGAAAATCTGAGTTTCTGGGAGAAAAAACCCTACTACCTCCATTTGAGATCAGCTAACTCACTTTCAATTGAAAAAGCCCATATAAAAAACTCAGGCCCTTTCCAATTGAAGGGCACATTGTACCATTGTTCTTCCTATTGTGCTACAGAGGCTCTAAGAATAGATGATATTATTATCATTATTATTAAAACAGACCTCAATTCACTCATAAGACTCATCAAGAGAGATCCATCTTAGAAAACAGAAAGTAAATTATCTAACTCCTTAAAATTGAATTATATTTACCAAGAAATTATATTCTTGTTTAATCCATCACCTGAGTGTAAGCAAACAAGGAGTTACATATTGAGTACCTTCATATACTCAATTCATTTACTTCATGTAGTTACTTGTATATAGAGGCTATTGTATTGACTTCACATCGATTGCCTCATTAGAAAAAATATGAATTAGCAGTGGCTCCATTCAGTAAAATGCAATAACCAACACTAAGCAGAATGACTCTATTCCAAAGTAACAAGTCCAAAGATGAATATCATAAAAACATTTGTGGAAACCAGATCCAGAAAGATACAGAGATTGAATTAATGCAGGATTTGTATATTTTCCACATTCAAGTAACAAAATGTATATCACCTTATTATTAAACCACTCAGGATTAGAGAAAGTTTTGGAAAGCTTGTGGAATGGCTCAGATATTGCTGCTGTTAAATACCTTTTGATCAGTGCCAAAGCTGCATCTGTCTCCTTTACCACTCTGCTCCATTTAAATAGTTAATTGGTATTAGTGTTTTTTTTTAAAAATTTTTTGTATATTAGCATGCATTTTAATTTAAGTCTGTTTTATTTTTTCAGAGGATACATCACATGCACCTCACCCTAAGATTGATTTTAAAGAACCTATGCATCCAGTTCTAAATGGCTCATTTTCACTGGTTTGTTCTGTAGCTGTAGAACCAGAAATCAAATTATATCTAGATTGGAGTTATCCTATGAAAAATGTAAGTTTTATGTTTTCAAAATAGACATATGTTGGAAACAAATGAATTTTATAAATATATATAATATAACATATATTCAAAATTATCATTTTATATACTAAATTTCTGAGAGATAAGTATCTTAAGCAGCACGTGATTTGGTAATCAACTAGAGGCTTTGATGTTTTGTATTTGGTAATAACTTCACAAGATATAGTTGATAATGAGGTGTTAACACTGCCACCAGTTGGTGAGAGTGATCATGAGGTACTTGTTTGGGAAGTGATGAAACAAAAAAAGGTCACTGCCAAAAATGGATACATGTGGAAGTATAAAGCAGGTGATTATAGGATGCTCTGTAGTTAGTTAGTTAGCATCAGTATGTTGGGGTAGATGAGCTGAGTGAAAAAGATGTTGACAATGCATGGAAATTCATAAGGCAATGTATGACTGCATACTGAGGGTTAAGTGAGTAAATAGAGTGGGAGTGAAATGGATGAACAGCAAAATCAAGTGAGCTGTGCTGGAAAAGAAAATGTTATGGAGACAGTTACAAGACAGTTGGTGGTGATCAGATCCATGAAGAGTATAAGGTGCACGCTAGAAAGGTAACAAGCATGGTAAAGTAAGAAAAGGTGCAATATGAGAGGAGATTTGGCTGATCAGGCCAAGGTTAACAAGGGAATTTTTCCGCTACATGGCAAGCAAGAGGAAGAATAATTATGGCAGAGTAACATTGGTGGATAGTCATGGCAGCAGACTAACAACTGTAAAGGATATAGTGGAATTATTGAACAAGCACTTTATCAGCATCTATCATACTGGTATAAATTATCCAGTACAATATATAGAAGAGAGGCAAGTATTAGGAGACTTGGAAGTGAAAGAAACAGAGATATATCAGATGTTGGTTGGGTTAGATGTGAATAAGGTTGTGGGAATGGATGACATATCACCATGTATGCTTAAGGAATGTGCACCACAGTTGATTATGCCCTTGACCTGGTTAATTAATGAAAGTCTTGCAGTGGGTTGGGTTCCTAAGGATTAGAAAGAAGGCAAAATAGTACACTCCATAAGCATGGTTCTAAGACAGAAGTCTCCAACTATAGACCAGTCTGTATAACTGCAGTTGTTGTCAGGGGAATAGAATACAGAATTGGGTTGATGGAAATGGCATTCTTTATGATGGTCAGCATGTATTTGTAAAGGGTAGGTCCTGTTTCAGTGATTTACTTGCATTTTATGATAAGGTGACAAGTGTGTTAGATAAGGGAGAATCATATATATATATATTGATATTCTTAGACTTTGCAAAAGCGTTTGATAGATTATCACATGATAAGTTGGTCGGATTGATCAGAGATTGGCTCACCGAACGAATAGTAATAATAAAAATCAATATTGGAGATGGATTACCATTACAGGTAATCTAAGATTCATCATAAATAATTTTCTCCATTATTTATATTTTACAATTTTATTTTATTATTATTCCTATTACTAACATCAGACCTCTAGGGTATCAAAGGACTTATCACCAGATAATTCAAACTACCAGACAACTCAAAACCTAATAAGGACTTATTAGGTTTTGAGGTCCACACTCAAAAACAAACAAACAAAAAAACTGTTCAAACCCATCAAACTGTTCTTAAACCCATTCACAATTTACACACACTCTGTTGTCTCCTTCTTCTTCTTCCAGATTTCATGCTTAATTTTTTCATTCATCCATCCGTTTTACTCCTGCCTTATTTAGCTGTTCCTTTTAGTTTATATATGCAAGTATTATTGCTATTAAATAGTTTTTGATTATTGTTCAAACAGCATCTGTTCCCATTTCCACTCAACTCCTCTCTCCACTTTCCATACTATTCCATACACATTCTCATATTTATCACATAAGCTTTAATATTCGCCACCCTTATAGTTCCACATATATCATTTGAGGCAGCATCCAATGAATGGTAATAATCAGTCATGAGGAGTACAAATAGCAAGCTAGGAAAGCTCAACTTGTGGTGCAACATGAGCTGGAATTAGCTAATCAGGCAAAAAAAAAATCCTGTGGAGTTATTTTAATATGTGGCAGTTACCAACAGTCATCTTGAGTAGCCTCCACAGTGCTTCCTTTTCCAGATTTCGTGCTTAATTTGCTTATCTTTTCATTTACCCATTTTGCTCTTATCTTATTTAGCCTTTTCACCTTTTGAGTATAGACTCTGACATCGCTTCTGTTAAATACCTCTTGATTAATGCTCAAGCTGTGTCTTGTCTGCTTTCCACTCAACAGCTCTTTCCATGTTAAAGCTCCTAGTTGTCTTCTGAGCTCATCATAATCCTTGGTCCTAGTAGTTCCACATATATATCCCTTTTTCACAGAAGTTCTCATAAGACTATATACAACCCAGATGGTCACTTCCTGGTCACTCTCACCACATGGAGGGAAGATTAGACACTCCATTCACAGTCCATTCCTCTGATGATATAATCAGATCCAAGACTCTCAACTATCATGTGCCCTCCATTACATGTTGCCTAAGATTGTTGTCCCTGAAGGCCCTGAGAAGTTCATTTTCTGTATTCTCTGATGATCTTCATTTCAATCAATATTTCCATAATTAAAATCACCCATAATGATCATCTTCACTTGCTTAATTAGTCAAGTTGCCTATACATTTCTTTGTCTCCACCATTTACATCCTGACCTATAGCAACACTTAATTAAATATCTCATTCTGTCAACCTCCACCTTGTACTATACTTCTTCAAAATCACTGCCACTATTTTTTCCTCATATTTCAACCTTCAGTGGACATAATTTCCTTACGAAAATCATCATACCCTTCTCTTTCTATTCCCATTAGGATATCATTCTCTTTTGACTATGTTTCACTTATTCCAACTATCTTCATCTGAATAAACTCAATCAATGCAACAGTTTCATCTCCTTTATTTTGGATTCTCCTGGCATTCATAAATAAGCAAATAATGGATTTGAATGCATGGAGAGTAGTTGCACCTGGGAGGTACAGTATATGGGATAAATGGTAAAGGTGTGCAGAAGTCACAGGTGATGGATGACATGGATAGGACTGATTATAGACCAAGAAATGGATTATACACTCCTTCTTTATCTCACTGGCCAATCCCATTTCCCTGTTCAACTTTCATTACTGTTTGCACATTCTTATCTGTCATACTATTCTCATCTCAATTCACAGTCACTTTAGTCTCACTTGGTGCACTCTCCTGTTCATTATGTTCTGTTTACTTCATCTTAGACTTCCACCAATACTTTGTTTGCATGACTTGTTATACTTCCTTCCAGCAACACAACTTTTCCAGATGACACTCCAAAATCATTTAAATGTAGGCCACACTCTTATACAATTCCATTCATCCTTCAAACTCATCCCAAACATTCACAAACTGCACTCTTTCTCTTCACACATTTCTACTAGCATATCATTGACGATTTTTGCTCTCCATCTCTTTTTATCATTGTCATACTTTTGCAACACACAAATTATTCTTACTGCAACACTATTGGCTTTCACTCGCTTCAATAATCTCCTGATGTCCATTCTCACATTCTCCCTATGCCCAGCCAAATCATTCATTCCAACCACAACCACTAACTCCTTACACACTTACTTCTCATATCTGGAGTGTCTATCATCCCCTTCATTCTTCCTACTGGAACACTCTCTTATCCAACACACCTTTTATAATAGAACTTCCATTCAGTATCACACTTGAATGATATTTTATTTCCTTTTCTCTTCTATCTTTGATTTCTTCTTTTGCACTCTTCTGTTTATATCCACTCCAAATCAAATTTTAGTGATTGTTCTTGCTTTTGCTCCATCAGCCAGTCCTTATTCCATTCCCACACTCATGCTTGTCCCTGCTTCAGCAGTCGCTCACTTCATTTCCCCACACAATCATGTTCTCTCTCTCTCTCTCTTGCTTTGTCAGTCAAGATTACTTCTATTCCCACAAGAAAGCTCACTTTTGCTTTTTCAGTAATTTCTTTATTCACAATCACATTCTTTGCATTCATATTTTCTCCTCACTCTTCTGCCTGATATCATTCTCAGTGTTACGCTCCTCACTGCCTTTTATCTTTCATCTAACATTCTTCATTTCTTGTTCTTGACTTTCATTTAAATGACTACAGTCCATTAAAATATCACACTTTCTGCAGATCCTCTCAATCTCTTAATAAACACATCTGCCACATTTTATACTGCTGACAACAAATCAACTTACACTGCTCATGCACTTGAGTTTTGTGCCACAATCTAGTTGTTCTTGTTCTAACTCCCATTGTACCATCATTAATTATAACTTATTACACAAAATTCACTACATAAATACTAACAACCTCAAAAATTGTTATCCATTCAGTCTGAGTGTGACACTATGTTATTTTTATGAATATGTTTACAATATTGTGTCTTGTTATGAGTTGTAGTTGCTCTGATTTTCCTTTCTTGAAATAAAGACAAAATGGCTAAAGTATACACTAAAAATGTTTTAAAGGATACAGAAGAGAGTGCCAGAATTATGGATGTGTCAAAAGCACAATCAAATTGTAAATTCTAGTGTACTTAATTCAAAGGCCACTAAAAGGTGAATTTCCAAGATCATGAGGGTATGAATGCAGTTGCAGGAGTTAATGAAGTAGGGAAAAAGGTGACATGTAAGGTATTGATAACAACACATAATGATAAGAAAATAATATTTATTAACTTATTTGCTGCTATTTCACTGGCATTATATCCATCATCTTCAGAGCAGAAAAACGTTTATCACAGTATGTGAAACAGCAACTTGGTATAAAAGTAGGATTAGTTTTTAAAAAAAAATGTAATGGACAATACAAGGAATTAAAGTCCTAATTAGGTACCATCTATGTTGGAAAAAGAGAGAAAACCTTATGTCAAATTGCCAACCCTTATCCATTCACCTAAGGACAAACACTCTTCTTTATCACATCCAGGAGTTTATGATGTGCCCTGGCCTTGTGACCGTGCTTACTATGGACAGACAGGAAGAACTATTGATCCACCTTGGTGAACATAAAAAATACATCCGGTACTATTGTTGTGGCAAGTCGGGTCTAGAAGACCATGCTTTGGATACTACTTCACACAGGATCAATTGGAAGAAAACAAAAGTGCTTGGAATCAACAGAAGCTTTAAAACATACTCCAAACCTCAACAAGTATGACTGTATAAATTTACCAAAAATCGGAGACAGTCATTTTAAGATCTAATTAATATTTGTTTTCTCTCTTTTTCCAGCATAGATGATGTCTAATTAGAACTTTAGTTCCTTGTATTGTCCGTTACAATTTTTTTAAACTAGTCCCACTGTTATATCAAATTGTTGTTGTTTAGTATACTGTGACAATCTGTTTTTGTGCTCTGAAGATGCTGAATATAATACCAGTGAAATATCAGCAAATAAGTTAATTTGTTAATATACAGAAAATAAGTTAATATTATTTTCTTATCACCCTATGTTTTCATCAGTACTGTGAAAATAAATAACATGTACTGTGAACACATAAGCCTTTCCACACATTAGAGTAGAGATTATCCTAACTATTAGCCCATATTATGTGGCCGTCTGAAGGTTATCTAATGTACTCTGGTGCATAAGTACTAAAGGTACTGTAGGTACATTAATATTGACCTGAATGGCTCAATAAGCACAATGTAAGTAATTATCATCATTAAAGTCTTGATATGTAGCCTCAAGGGGTATAGAGATAGTATGATAGTTACTACATGATTAAGTTTACATTATTACTAACTTTGGATCAATAGTTTATTTCTGAATTAGTCTGTTATTTTTCAGAATTCCAGTATTGTCAGATCTTATATTTTATTTTCCTAAAGCATTTCTTATTGCATCAAATCCACCTTGATCTTAGTCTCCCCCCCCCCCCCCCCCGAGTTTTTTTTTCCCCTACCATCTAGCCATCATACAACCGTTTAGACTTTTCTCATTCTGTTTATATGACCATGCTACCTCCAGATTCCTGCATGTGTGCACGCACGCACACAAATTGCCAGCAGTGTCAAGTCCTTTACTAATATCTTTTTTTTTTTAATATGATTTTCCTGTCGAAGACATCTGCTCAATCCCTTATTTTTTTTCAGAACTTTCATGTGTGTAGCCTCTAGTTTTTTTTTTTTTTTTGACTATTCACTTTATTTCTAACTCAACTCACAGATCCATAAGTCAAAATTTGCTTGAAAACTGTTTCATATACTCTTAGTTTAGTATTTTGGCTAATTTCTCTCATATTTTGGCCTGGTTGGCTGAGTGGTTAGTGTACCCACTCTCCAACCAACAAGTTGCGGGGTCGAATCCCGCCATGGGCTTGTATGTTTGTATGTGTGTCTTTAGACGGGAGATGAATTTCATCACCCGATGTGAGACCACTGTCCTGCTTATTGAAAGCTGGAAGTGACTTAAAAAAGTTTGGGTCTCTGGAGTAGGGATTCTGGGCTATGTAAAATAAATTAAAATATATAAAAAATATAAAAAAAATCCCTTAGCCCACCCACCCATGGTACAAAGCTTACCATAGGTTAGCAAATAACCTTTCTTGGGTGGAACAACATAAAAAAAAAATGTCATAAAAATTTACTCAACTAACTCCCCATCATACCTTCGAGCATATTCTGTTATCTGTTTTCATATTTAATTCACCTCTCCACTAAAAAAATTGTGCTCAAATAGCTGAAATATACACTAAGTTAGTTTTGCATTAGGACCCCCCCCCATGGCAATTTACATATTTGATGCGATAACAAAGTACCACATGATATCAACATCATGTAACTACTATAAATGGACACACCCATTCTCTGTATATAATCAATAAACATTCCAGTAATGGAGAAATGTGGTGACGTAAGCCAATTTGACTGTAGGCATCTATATATATTTCAGCATCTAGAACATCAAGGATATCCTATTCTCATATCACTTCTCTAGAATCTTGAAGAATTTGGTGTTTTATGAGGTGTCAATGTAACTGGTATTCCACCCCATTGATGTAGTCTTTTTGTAATTTTTCTGTGTGTTGCTCACTAGATGTTTCCACAAGGATATCACTAGAATTAAGTTTTTTGACGGTTTTGGGAGATCATGCCAGTCCTTCCAAACCCTTCTGAAGAAAGAAGGAATGATCCTTCTTTCTTCCAGTTTACGATATATGTTTTATGACTTTAAATATTTCAGGAAATGACAACGTATACTAAAATATTAATTAAAAAACTATAATCAATACTTCCAGTATTTCGGCAATGTTACATTGCCATCTTGCACTAATAACGAGCAAGTGAGGCTAAAGAATATTTTTATGTTGTCGCTAGTGAACGTGGCAGTTGCGTTGAGTTGTGCTAGAAAACATGTTTTTAAATTAAAGTATAGTGTGGCTTTTTGTCCCAAATTGTGCTGCAGGTGTGCTTCAGTTGGATACAAGTGTTCTTCAAGTGTTACTTCAATACAAGTGTTATTGTTTGAAACTCTGTTGTATATATTGTGTTTTCACTGCTGTTTGTTTCACTACTTCAGCGTCTAAAGATGGTGTTCAACAAGAGACGTCAGTGACTCAGAGGACTTCTATACGAAAGTCTGGCTAAGTGTTGGATTTTTTGCAATGGATGTATTGCAGAAACTGCTATATGTATGTGCCGAAGAATGTGAGGAATCTGTGGACTGTTTGGCTAAATGAGAAGAATGAAAACGTCGACGTATTATTATTATTCAGGCCTCCAAGGAGTCAAAAGACTCTTCGAGGGGAGGTCCCCCCCCCTGAGAAACACAAAGTCTATCATACCACTCTTTAAACTCACTGACCGTTCTCGCTCCCACCACTCCATCAGGCATTGCATTCCAAGACTCAACCACCCTCCACACAAAGAAACCACTCCTTACCCTCTTGCTCACAGTTTCCTTTCGTAACTTCCAGGGATGGCCTCTTGTCATCACTCCTTCCAGCTGTTCAACCAAGCGAAAGAACTCCCCAGTGTCAACCCTGTAACCACCTCTCAACAGTTTAAAAGTCTCAATCATATCACCTCTCCTTCTTCTATCCACCAAACTGCAGTCCACATTCTCTCAGCCGATCCTCATAACTATCCTTGTACAGTCCTGAAACCATCTTTGTCATCCGTCTTTGTATCCTTTCCACAGTTAATTTATCCCCTTCATATCCTGGGGACCAAATCTGAGAACAATAGTCCAAGTGTGGTCTGATCAGAGACTTATACAATGGAATGATAACCCTCTTATCTCTGCAGGTCAGTGTCCTTCTCATAATAGCAGCAATCCTCTGTGTTACCTTCACCACCTTTGCAATATGTCCCCTAAACTTCAGGTTTCTATGTGAAGTGTTGAGATAGGCTGGAGTGATTAGGAATGGAAGCAGACGTTGGGAGGACCGTAGCAGAAGAACGTCAGCAGGAGTTCATGAAAATGAAAAGTGACCTTCATCTTCTGCAAGAGGAATTGAAAGTGCTCAGTAAGGAGGTTCTGGAAAATAAAATTAAAAGTTAAATGTGTTGAATAGAGAAATTAGGACTATGGAGATTACTTTAGGTGAAGTAACTAGAACAGGATTAAGTATGGGAGAGTCTTTGGTGATTGATGAAGTAGTAAATAGTATGGGAGTGATTGGGAGTCAACAGAAGTCTAGAAGAAACGAGATATTGTGAGAGTGAGTGTGAGTAAAAGAGCATTGAGAAATGAAACTGGGAGACTCATGCTGAATAGCGTAGAAAATGAGGCCATGAGTGATGCTTCTTTGGACTTGAATGAAGTTATGAGTGGTAAAATATATGGTGATTCTGTGATTAAGGGTATGGAGAGCAGTATGCTTGAGGAGAGCTTGGTTGGTGGAACAATAGAGAGAGAGAGAGTGGCTTTAGCACTAATGAGAAGGCATAATGCAGAAAAGATGATAGTTATGGTGAGTACAAATGACCTGATGGTAGTATAAATCGGGTAGCAAAAGATTTAAGAACATTGTTAGATAATTAAGGGGATACAAATCCCTTGTTGTTCAACTGCCCGTAAGCAAAACTCTAAGATCGAGAACTACGAATCTATGAGTTTCATATATATACCGAAAAACTATCGGCGAATCCAAGTGTAAATGACCACTTGGTAGTACAACACCAAGGCAACTCGAAGCAAAGGTGGAGCAAGCTCCCTCATGATCCTTGATATTTTCTCATAATGTAAAAACACAGCCCCTAGGGGATGTAATACTGTAATTACAACATGAGGAGAGGTCACTACCCAGACCGGTTTCAACATTTTTTGAGGTCTCATCAGTGAGGGTAGACCTGAAAGATAACAATGTTTAAGTGAAAAGAACTTGCATACCTTTACTATACGAATGCCATAAAGGTGTGTTTGTATATTATAACATAAATTGAAAATTTATGTTATAATATACAAACATATAAATATATAAATATATAATATTTATATTATATATATTATATATTATATATAAATATATTATATTATATTATATTTATATTATATTATATATAAATATACAAAATATATTATATATAAATATACAAAATTTATATATAATATACGGCTATTCTGGCATCCTTAATAATAATTAAGGGGATACAAATCCCTTGTTGTTCAACTGCCAGTAGGCAAAACTCTAAGATCGAAACTATGAATCTACGAGTTTCATATATACTGAAAAACTATCGGCGAATCCAAGTGTAAATGACCACTTGGTCATTTACACTTGGATTCACCAAGGCAACTCGAAGGAAAGGTGGAGCAAGCACCCTCACGATCCTTGATATTTTCTCATAATGTAAAAACACAGCCCTTAGGGGATGTAATACTGTAATTGCATTATAAGAAGAGGTCACTACTCAGACTGGTTTATACGAATCTATGAGTTTCATATATACCGAAAAACTATCGGTATATATGAAAAACGAAGGATTTGTATCCCCTTAATTATTATTAAGGATGCCAGAAAAATAGCCGTTTGGCTTTCAATTTATGTTATAATATACAAACACACCTTTATGGCATTCGTATGGTAAAGGTATGTAAATTCTTTTCACTTAAACCTTGTTATCTTCCAGGTCTACCTACTCACTGATGAAACCTCAAAAAAGGTTGAAACCGGTCTGAGTTTGTGACCTCTCTTCATAATGTAATTACAGTATTACATCCCCTAGGGGGCTGTGTTTTTAAAATCTAAGAAAATATCAAGGATAGTGAGAGAGCTTGCTCCACCTTTGCTTCGAGTTGCCTTGGTGTTGTACTACCAAGTGGTCATTTACACTTGGATTTGCCGATAGTTTTTCGGTATATATGAAACTCAAATTCGTAGTTCTCGATCTTAGAGTTTTGCTTACTGGAAGTTGAATAACAAGGGATTTGTATCCCCTTAATTGTTATTAAGGATGCCAGAAAAATAGCCATTTGGCTTTCAATTTATGTGTATCCCCTTAATTATTATTAAGGATGCCAGAAAAATAGCCGTTTGGCTTTCAGTCTATGTTATAATATACAAACACACCTTTATGGCATTCGTATATTAAAGGTATGTAAGTTCTTTCCACTTAAACGTTGTTATCTTTCAGGTCTACCTACTCACTTATGAGACCTCAAAAAAGGTTGAAACCGGTCTGGGTAGTGACCTCTCCTCATAATGTAATTACAGTATTACATCCCCTAAGGGCTGTCTTTTAACATTATGAAAAAATATCAAGGATAGTGAGGGAGCTTGCTCCACCTTTGCTTCAAGTTGCCTTGGTTTTGTACTACCAAGTGGTCATTTACACTTGAATTTGCCAATAGTTTTTCAGTATATATGAAACTCATAGATTCGTAGTTCTCGATCTTAGAGTTTTGCTTACTGACAGTTGAACAACAAGGGATTTGTATCCCCCTTAATTATTATTAAGGATACCAGAAAATAGCCATTTGGCTTTCAATTTAACATTGTTAGATCAAGGATAGTGAGGGAGCTTGCTCTACCTTTGCTTCGAGTTGCCTTGGTGTTGCACTACCAAGTGATTATTTACACTTGGATTCGCCGATAGTTTTTTGGTATATATGAAACTCATAGATTCGTAGTTCTCGATCTTAGACTTTTGCTTACTGGCAGTTGAATAACAAGGAATTTGTATCCCCTTAATTATTATTAAGGATGCCAGAAAAATAGCCGTTTGGCTTTCAATTTAACATTGTTAGATATCGTGAAGAAGAAAAGTATCAAAGGGAGGATACTGTATGTGCTGCCTCGTTTTAACAATTATGAGTTAAGTAGATGAGCGGTGATAATGATTGATACGATTGCAAGAATCTGCAAAAAAAGAGGTCTGGAATTTGTTGATGTCTAGAGTGTGTTTGAAGGCAAGACAGTTGTATGCAACAGATGGGTTGCATCTGAACATGGAAGGTTGATCGAGGAAGTTACTGTTTTCTTAACAAGTTGAAGTAATTGGGCAGGGAAATTAAAATTGAAAGGGTTGAGTGTAAGAGGGAGAAACTAAAGCAGTGATTGTATGTTTGTTGATCCTTATTCGGGGAATAAATTGCAGAATAGAATGGATAAAGATTGGCATGGGACTACTGAAATTAGTGACATGTATATCAGTTCTAAAGCTAGTACAAGAATTAAAGGGAAGCTGCAATTTTTTATACTAATGCAAGAAGCATTCGAAATAAGAGGTAAGAATGTTTGGCATTAGTCAGTGCAATCTCACCAAAAGTTGTAGGCATTAGTGAAACTTGGCTGTCAGCAGAAGATGTTGTTACTGGAATTGAATGTGATGGATACAGTATTTTCAGGGAGGATAGAGAAGATAGAATGGGGAGGAGTACTGTTGATGATAGCTGATGAGGTGCAGCAAAAGAAAGTAGTATATCAAGATGATAGACATGTGAATGATAGTGGTGTGAAATAGTGACCAACGCAATCAAATATACAGTTGGTTGCTGCTATAGGCTGGAGGGGGGGGGTACAGGGGTGATATTGAATTCATGCATCAGCAAATTAGTGCAATGAGTGCAGGGTTAGTGATTATTATGGGTGATTTTAATTATGGTGATGTCAATTGGAAGGAGGAAATATCACGTGGCAAAAAGGATGGAATATTTACAAGGAGAAAGGCGATCAGGCCTCAAGAACAGTACAGTACAGGCTTCAAGCTAATAAGAGTTCTTTTGCTATGTGGCAAGTAAAAGGAAGAATGACTTCAGAAGGATAACTTTAGTGGGTGCTTATGGTATTGAGGTGACAAATTCAGATGTAATTGTAGAGTTACTAAGTGATCACTTTTCAAAAGCTATCACCCAAGTGAGGATATCTCTGTACCCGTAGAAATAACTAATGTAAGAATTTAAGTTAATATATCAGATGTACTTAGTATATTGCAAAATTTAAATGTAAACACTACTGTAGGTTTAGATGGAATATCTAAACCTACTCGGGTGTTGCGTGAATGTGCAAAGGAATTGTCAATTCCTCTTACTTGGTTATTTAACTTAAGTTTGAACTCTGGTATGGTCCCTAGGGAGTGGAAGGAAGGCAAAGTAGTTCTTTTGCATTAAGTTGGTTTTAAAACAGCAGTAGTTAATTACAGACCAATCACCATCTCGGGAGTGGTAGTAAAAGTATTGGAAAAGTTGGTTAAAGACAAAATTCAAGACTGGGCGGATCAGGATATGATACTCTATAGGGACCAACATAGTTTTGTTAAAGGTCAATCCTGTCTTAGCAATTTATTAACTTTTTTTATAATAGAATGACATCTCCGTTGACAAAGGAAATGGCTACACAGTGGTACTTCTGGATTTTGCTAAGGCTTTTGACAGGATACCCCGTAGAATACTGTTGCGCAAATTGGAGCAGATGGGGATGGATACTACACTGGTGATAAGGATAAGAGAATGGCTTAGTGAGAGATTCCAGAAAGTGGCGTGGCTCTGTGCTTGGGCCGTTTTTGTTTAATTTGTACATAAATGATATAGGAAATGACTTACAGGGAGATATTCAGTTGTTTGCTGATAATGCAAAGTTGGGTTGTACAATAAAAAATCAAGCTGATGTTGAGAGTTTGCAGGATGAATTAAATAAGCTGGCAAAATGGGCAAAAGGTAATTGATGTCAGTTCAATGTGGAAAAATGTAAAGTTTATGGATTTTGTTATCTAAAGATTACCAGCTATGTACTCCAAGAGATTGATGAGGCTAGGGACTTAGGGGATAGGGAAATGAAGTTCAGGGGACACATTGCTAAGGTGTCTAAGATTGCACATAGAATTACTTGGTTACTGAGGAACACACTAACATCCAGAGATATAGAGTTATTATTCCCCTTTATAAAGCATTGATTCTTCCAAATTTGGATTACTGTGCTCAGGTCTGGTCACCTGGATTCCTTGGAGATGAGGAGGTTATGGAGAGGCTTCAGAGGAAAGTAACTAAGTTGGTGAGTGATGTAAAAAATTCTCCCTACATTGATAGATTGAGAGCTTGTGGATTGCAGAAGTTGGTTGATAGGCAGAGAAAAGGTGATATGATAGGAACATTTAAATTACTAAAAGGTTTTTGTAAGGTTGATGTAAGGGGAAATATTTTTGTAAGGGGAAATATTTCAGCTTTGCGATAGTGATGGAAGAACAAGAGGTCATCCTTGGAAATTAAGGAAAAGTGTGGTTAACAAGGGTGTGAGAATGAGTTTTTTCATCTGGAGGGTGGTGAATGAGTGGAATGCATTGCCTGACTCAGTCATGAGTTCTTTGTCTGTAAATGAATTCAAGAAGAGATATGATAGATATTGTTTTGATAGTTTGGGTCTCCAGCGTTGAGTCTACTGACTCCATGGAGATACCCATAATAATAATAATAGAAGGCAACTGGCGTTTGTCCTGGAGTCCAACACCAATGCCTAGAATCCAACTTCTTTGGGACTCTAGGACCAATGCCAGTTGCCTTCTTCAGCCTCATTTGCTCGTTGTTAGTGCCTGCATGCACGTATCATAATTTTATGTCCCCAGAAGATGGCAATGCAACAATTACCAAATATTGGAAGGTATTGATTATAGTTTTTTAATTAATATTTTAGTATATGTTGTCATTTCCTGAAGTCGTGTAATCAACATATAAGTTTATCTACAAGAATGAAGATATATGTTTTAGTATTGTATCCTGATGATGTCTGTATGGCAGAGACAAGATATTGAAATTAGCTATTAAATGAGTGTTTCATTTTATTCCTTAATGCTGTTTAATTATTAACTGCAAGATTATTACAGATAACCTTTCAGATACAAGTGGAAGCTATACCTTGTCAAATACAAGCCATTATTAGACATGGATCTTACAACATAATATAATTTTTTGGACATGCAATGCATATGGTGTTAAACAACATCTATATTTCTAGGAAGAAGGACATGGAGAACGAATCATCATAAGTAAATCAAAAAGTGAAGAAAAGCGGACTTTGCGGAACTTCGTGTATAAGCTTATTTCGTCTGAGATAACTGTGAAAAATGCTCAATTTAACGATAGTGGAATATATGAATGTACTGCTACAGATCACTCAGACAAGTCAGGTTTTACTGAAGTTAAAATCATCGTTTATGGTAAGTGTCAATTACACAACTAACATAAATATGTTATGAATGAATAAACTGATATTAAAATTATTAATTAGCATTATTAATTTATTTAATTAAGTAATACATTTGGTTAAAACATTTAGTTTTAAAATATAAAAAATATAAATCAGTTTCAAATTATAAGTTAGTATAAGATTAGAAATTGATTTAAAAAAAAATTAAAATAAATACTTTAATTCTTCTGTGTTCAAGTTTATACATTGATTATCACTTGCATTATCACTTGCATAGAAAGGAGATGACAATGTGGATGATATTATTATTTATTATTTTGACAACAAACTTCCATGGAGTTTACAGAGATTGTTAGAAGGCTTGTTCAGCAAAGAAATGTATTTATCATATTGGACCTTAAATGAAGCTGACCATATTTTGATATTCCCAAACCAGGATGCTTCTGTACAGGCCAATAACTGGTATGACAAATATATTAATATTGACTTTTAACTTTAAATTATTTAATTGTCATCAAAATAATTTTTCTTCCAAGCACGGTTCTTCCAAGAAAAGCAAACAAAACAGGTTTACTGTTAACTTAAAGAAATTAAAAGTATTTTATTAATTATGTATGTTTTAAATGTCTATTTTATTTTTTGGAATAAAACTGTTAAACTTCAAAAGTAGTTTTTAGTCTATGAATGTTGATGCGATTAATGATTATTTTAAACAATATTCATAATATTTTTATCCACTGTCTTTATTCCTTCTGAGCTGTAGTATACCACCATATTTATCACTTGAGTGAACCTTCTTTAAAAATCGTGTGTTGTTTTTTATTATGTCGTAGAACTGTATGCAGGTGAGTTCAGTATTAATTTTACAATACAACAGACTTTTAATAGTTGATTCCAATATTCTACTTTTTTTTTCTGACCACACATTGTTCATCACTGAAAATATTCTTTCGACTGGAGCAGAAGTACCAGGAAAGCAGAATATGTATTCTATCACACGAGAGAGGTTACACAAATTTATCTTTTGGCTCTTGAAATGGGAGTACAATCCAACCCACTTTTCTTCAATAGTCAAGTTTTCTTCTGTTTGCCTCCTATTTTCTTTTAAAAAATTCTTAGCCATCATCAGCTCATCAAAAAGATTATCCAAATCTATAGCTTCAAACCTAACTACCTCAATAACTTTTCTGCAGACTTTTCTACATCAGGCCATGATAAGGTATTATTGTTGACCCAAGCAAAGGATCTGGTGTCCTCACCAAAGCTGTTTTGCACGTTTCAATGTAAGAGATGCATCTCTCATAAAAGGTAGTAACTTCTTGCATGACAACTGTACCATTAATCTGTTCCTCATCTTCAAGTGATTGTAACTTTCTAGCCTTTCCTGAATATTTGTTCTCAGTTTTTCAAGCTCAATGGTTACTTCAGTTGCAGTTGCCTTCATTGTCTCCATAGCCAAAATGGTTTCATTGAAGAGATGGAGCTGTCCATGCACAAATCACAGGTACATTTCTCCACACTCACTGTTGAAAAAATTACTTATAATCACTGGACAGTGCTCTAGTGAGCAGAAGTAAGACTTCAGACCTTTATACATATGAAGAAATTGTTCAATAGCTGGGAGGAGGAGGGATAAGAATCTTGTATTTCCACGTTTCAGTAATTTCCTGTATTTCACTTGCACAAAGAATGATAGCGAAAGTTGGACGCATGTTAGTCCGAAAGTACGGAAACAAAGAAAGATAAATGAGAGTGAAAGTGAGAAGAATGATAGTGAAAGTTGGACGTATGTTGGACCGAAAGTACGGAAACAAAGAAGGATGAATGAGAGGGAATGTGAGAAGAGGGGGTCGAGAGTTAGAAAGTTAGAAAGATTTAATGATAGAGAGAATGTGTCGCGAGGTTCGGAAAGTGAATTAGATTGGATGAGGCAAGAAATGAAATGGATGCGGAATGAAATTAAGAGAATTCAGGTCAAAACTATTAAAATAAATCATGATGGCATGAAAGAGTTAACGAAAGATGAGCGAGTGGCGTTGTATGGCGACTCCATTATTAAAGGTGTGCTAGAGGATAAAATGCACAAGGTATGTTTTCCAGGCGGTAAAATAAGTAGAGTGATTGAGGCATTGGATATGAGGCGGGAGCGAGCAAAAGAGTTAATTGTATTAATTGGTACAAATGATTTGAGAGAGAACAAAGAGCATGTCAAAATGAATGTCAAGAGACTGCTTGGAAAGATAAAAGAGAATAGTGTGACAGGAAGGGTGGTCAGTGTGTTGCCTAGGTATGATTGTGGTGAAATGAGGCGGAGAGCAAGGATTATGAGTGGTATTCTGGCTGAAATGTGTGAGGAGATGGGTGTACAGTTTGTTAATGTGTGGAATGAGTTTGAGGGACGAAGTGAGCTGTATGGGAGTGATGGACTGCATTTGAGTGGTTATGGTGTGAGTCGCTTGGAGAGACTGCTGCTGGAAGGTAGAGAAGTGAATAGAGAAAATGAATCAGATCGAGAGGGGAGTGATGTGGAAGAGCAGGAGAGTAAGACAGGAGAGATTGAAGAAGTGGAAATGAATGGAGAGGTGAGTGGTATGAGTATAGAAAATGAGAGAATGGGTGTGCAAGAGGAGCAGGGAAACGGGAAGGCCCAGGGTGGACAGGGATACACAGCTTGAGAAAGGTGGATGCTCCAAGAGGAGGTGAGAGCATGTGTAGGCAGGAAAGTAATGGGATGACCAGGGATCAAGAGGAAACAGATGTTGTTGCAAAGGGTTCTAAAATGAAGAAGCAGAAAGAGAAATGGCCCCAGTCCAGCATGGAGAGAGCACATCGAGTGAATGGTATCAGTGGAACTAGCTGTAGATCCAGAAATGAGTTGTTGTGTTTGTATACCAATGCTAGAAGCATAAGAAACAAGGCGGATGAAATGGTTGCATTAATTGTGTCTGTGTACCCAGAGATTGTTGGAATAAGTGAGACATGGTTAGATGAGGACGACATCCTGACAGGAATAGAGATGGAAAGGTATGATGTCTTTCGTGAGGATAGAAGGGATAAAAAGGGAGGGGGAGTGCTATTGATGATAGAGAACGAGTTATGTCCATACAAGGTAGAGATGCAAGTGGGAAATAGGGCCAGTGGTTTTGAGGCAGTATGGTGTGAGATAGAGGTGAATAGAATCAAATACTTGGTGGGATGTTGTTATAGACCTGGTAATGTGGATGGTGGTGATAGTGAAATGTATAGTCAAATAAGCCAAGCAAATAAGAAAAGGGTGATCATTATGGGTGATTTTAATTATGGCAATATAGACTGGATTGAAGAGATAGCGACTGGAAGTAAAGAAAATGAGTTTCTTGAGTTTTTGAGGGATAACTACCTCAGACAGTATGTAACAGAGGGCACACGAGGATTAAGGGTCTTGGATTTGGTCATCTCATCGGAGGATGTAATTATAAATGAGGTGTCAAATCATCCACCAATTGGTGAAAGTGACCATGAGGTGATTACCTGGGTGGTTGCCAGCAGTGCAAGGACCCCTGTGAAAAAAGGGTATATGTGGAACTACAAGGGGGGTGATTATGAAGAGCTCAGGAGACAGTTTGCAGATGTAGCATGGAATGAGGAGTTAGCTGGAAAAGAGATCAATGCAGCTTGGGGGATTTTCAAAAACTATTTAGTAGATGCAATGTCTAAATGTATACCACGGGTGAGAAGGTTAAATAAGGTAGGTGTGAGATGGATGAATAAAGAGATTAAGCATGCAATACAGAAAAAAAAGGCAATTTGGAGACAGCATAAGAGAAGTGGAAGTAACCAATTTCATGAGGTCTACAAAGACCAGGCAAGGAGGGTGACTTGGTTGGTGAGAGTAGCTAAAGAGAGGTATGAACAGCAGTTAGCTAATGAAGCCAAAAAGAATCCTAGGGAGTTCTTTCGATATGTAGCCAGCAAAAGAAAGAATGATTATGGAAGGATGACATTGATTGGAGGAAATGGTATAAAGACAGCTGTTGCAGAATGTGTTGTGGAGATACTTAATGAGCAATTCATAAAGATCTTTCAATCTTGTGAATGTGACTTCATGGAGAGATTAAGAGCAGTTGATGATGGGGAGGAGAGACTGACTGTAAGTGAGCAAGAGGTGTTTGGGGAGTTGAGTAAACTAGATGTAAATAAGGCTGTGTGACTTGATGATATATCACCACGTATTCTGAAGGAGTGTGCCGGAGAGTTGACACCTGCCTTGACATATTTTTTTAATAAGAGTCTTGCACTTGGTCAAGTTCCTAAAGAGTGGAAGGAGGGCAAGATTGTGCCACTTCATAAAGGAGGTGATCGAACTCAAGCATCAAACTATAGGCCTATCTGTGTGTCAGGTGTTGTGGTTAAGTTGTTGGAGAAGCTTGTGAGAACTAGGATCCAGAGTTGGGTTGACAACAATGGTATAATCTTTGATGGACAGCATGGATTTGCTAAAGGGAGGTCATGTTTTAGTAATCTACTTACTTATTACAATAAAGTGACTGCTTCCTTGGACAGAGGAGAACGATACACAGTAATATACTTGGATTTCGCAAAGGCTTTTGATAGAGTACCTCATGATAAGTTGACAGTCAAACAAGAGCAGATGGGGTTGGATATTAGATTAGTGCATTGGATTGGAGACTGGCTATCTGATAGGTATCAACAAGTTGTGTATGGGGGTGCAATATCCAGGAAAAGGAAAGTCACTAGTGGAGTGCCTCAGGGGTCTGTTTTAGGGCCATTACTATTTAACTTGTATATTAATGATATTGGTGAAGATTTGGATGGAGATATTCAGTTGTTTGCAGATGATGCAAAGTTGGGACGAACCATAAAGAGTAGTGAAGATGTTGTGGCCTTGCAAGAAGACTTGAATAAATTGAGTGATTGGGCAAGCAAATGGGGATGTGAGTTCAATGTTGCAAAATGTAAAGTTTTAAAATTTGGAAAACAAAGATGGGATGCAGAATTTATGCTTGGTGAGAATATATTGTTGGAAGTAGAGGAAATAAGAGATCTGGCGGTGATAGTGGATAAGGATCTAAAATTTAGTTGACACATCGCCAAAATTGTGAAGACAACACAAAGACTTCTGGGAATGATGAGGAGGACACTGACATGTAGAAGTAAGGAGATACTTGTTCCAATGTATAAGGCTTTGATTAGGCCACACTTGGACTATTGTGCCCAGATTTGGTCACCGGGTTTTCAGAAAAATGAAGAGATGTTGGAAAGGGTCCAAAGGTGACTGACTAAGATAGTTTCTGACCTCTGGAATGTTGAGTATGAGGAAAGATTGAGAAGATGTAATTTGCGGAGTCTCGTGGAGAGAAGGAAGAGGGGAGATATGATAGAGACCTACAAGTTGGTAAGGGGTTGTTATAGGATCAATGGTGGAGAAGTTCTACAGAGAATAGTGGGAGATCAGGGGAGAACCAGAGGTCATCCCTGGAAACTGTATAAGGAGGGTGTGAGTAAGGGAGTGAGAGGCAGGTTTTTTTCGTGCAGAGTTGTGAGTGATTGGAATGCCTTGCCTGAGAGCGTGGTGTCTGCAAGTAGTTTGAATGTGTTTAAGACACGGTATGATCAGATGTGTGTGTAAGATAAAAGGACCTCCTAGATGAGTCTTTGACTCCATGAGGTCTTGTTTAATAATAATAATAATAAAGTCACAAAAATCTTTCAGCTGAGATACGTGAATGGTATAAATGTAAAAATACTTGTACACTTTAACGATCAAAACTTTATTGTCTATCGGAAGAACATCTGCAGTTTGTAGATAGTTGTGCACAATATGTGCCCCACAGCCAACACCAACAATGTTTCTCCCCAAGTCTTTCTTCAAACATACAAAAACATTATTTTCACCTTGGCATTTAACACCTCCAAAGTTGGTGTTGCAATTATTGCTACAGATCTGACAATTTTAGTAGACAGTTTGTGTTTCTTAATGACGGCATTAAGTGATTCCGTCACTATTTCCGATGTCTCACCAGGAAGTGTTTCAACATCCAGAAGTTTAACCTTTATTCCATATAGGGGCATGAAGTACTTCACAACGACTGACAGAAATATAATTTTTTTCCTGTTTGATGTATCTGTTGTAATTGTGACAAATTACATTTCTCTAAGTCCTTATAGAGTTCATCAATTACCATGGGTCCAATTATGTTCAAGACAATAGCCTCACATTTTGTTCTGGTAAGTGCAAATTTTGGTTCAAAAAGTTTCGAAATCAGTTTAGAAGAACAATCAGAGGTTCTGAAACTTACATCATGTGAAACGGAATGGAATGCAAATGTTGCTGCTTTAGCTGCGATTGCTAGATCCTTTTCTGCAGGATCACTGCTGTTGAAATATAAATACGTAGATAATGAAGAACAACCTGCCACCACTAACAAACCAGCTTTATCACTTTTAGAGTGGTCTTTAATGTCTGACTACCTGTCATGCACTATAGAGAAATCTGAGGCACAGTGATCCCATTGCATCTGATCAACTTCATCACAAATCTCTTAAGAAAAGGAAAGCCCTTTTGTAGTTCATCGGTGAACTTACAATTCCTTTTAGGCATGACAGGAATAGGAGCAAAGCAGAATTATAACATGAACTAAAACAAAACACTCTTGGCACACGTCTAATTCATGTCATGAATAGCACTTGAATCACTACTAGAATGGACGAACAGTGTTGTAAACACGCACGATGCTGTATCATGGACACGTGATTTGCATGCCTGTATAGATTCTGTGTGTGCACATAGTTTCATAGTTAGTAGTGGTCTAGCCACAATCGAAATGGCCTTGATGCAGATCAATTACATATATTCTAGAGTTTAGTGCAGCATCATTATTTTTATAAACTTAATTGCTTTTCTATTTTTACTTCCCTCGCACTCATGATAATGTACAATAGCAATATTATGTAATATTATGTTTTCCTGGGACAATTCACATATCAGCCAGGATCTTCAAATCGGGACGTATAGCCACCCTACCTTAAATTCATTCATACTTCTAGCACTTGCAATACATTTCAGCAAGGCATTTCATTTATCCACTGCATTAAAAATTTACTCTTGTCTTCCCAAGAGTAAATTTTTAATGTTCATTTCACCTTTCCACAAGATGTTAGAAAAAAGCAAAGCCATTTGGAGTTGTGGACATTAAGGTCACTTAGGAAGTTGAATTCATTGTTTAGGGTTGATTGCAGAGGATTGAGTTTTATTGATAGGGAAGATGAAGAGATCAGAGTGGTTTTCAGAATTTGGAGAACTACTGTAGATGAATGTTACTGAATGGAGGCAAAACAACTTGAGCCCTGGCATGGATCTCAAATTTCTCATTACCAAATTCACACTGCCTCTCAGGTTATTTGTACCAGCCTTCACTATTATCTCATACATGTTTTCACCTTTCTTCATTTTCACTTGGCACACTGTCTGCTGTCCCTCCAGGCAAATACTCCTTTAATAATTATATTATAAGTCATTGACCTCTGTTCAGTATGTCGTTGAATCATCATACATCACCGCCCTCACAGGTCCATTTATTCTTCCCTCACTGGCATCCATAACTCTTTCTGCTTACTCTCTCTCTCTCTCCTTCCTTTCAGCTCTCTATCCTTGCATTCATATTCTGTCCACTTTCTCTCATTCCTTCTCTTTCCCTTTCTCTCAAATTCTCTTGCCTTCCTCTGTCCATCACTCTCTCAGATTTTATCTTTTATTCTCATCTATATTGTTTTTCTCTTTGTACCAGTTAACCTCTCAAGTTTCATAATCTTTCCAGTCACTCTCTCCTCAATTCAGTCTTCATGCCTTCCATTTCCTTTCTTAACTCCAAACAATCTGCTTTCACTGTCATTCACTCATGCAATCAAGACCATTTGTCAAAACATTTCTCTCTGCTACACTGTCTAAGGTCACATCCATTGATACCTCTTTTCCATTCTCTGCTCAACACTCATATATAGATGTTAACACTTTCCACTTCCATATTACTTCCATTGCTGCTAAAGCCTGCTACTAATTATTCCGCTTCTGCTTACTTGAGCCTCCTTGACTGAGTTGGTTTTGATTAATCTTTTTTTGGTTGGAAAGACTGGGACTCAAATCCTGTTTATGACATGAAGAACCTTTATCAGGTCATCTGAAGTTAGCCCTTTTTTTTCCTCCAAGTTTTTCATTCAGACAAACAGGCAAACTGGGCAGAAGAGCATACACAATATATGGATATAGGAGACTATGAGAATAAAGATTAACCAACTTATTCCATTGGATTTGGTTTCAAAAGTCTGTATGGTACAGTGTCGGTCTGTGTGTGAGCATAAAACAAAACAGACCTTGCTTGCTAGTGGAAGAATTTCCTTTGGCATGACCGACCAATCTTTTGTCACATTGTGGTTTTCTTTTTCATTTTTGTGCTTGTCACATTTTTAGTCTGTAATTTATATTCCTGATGCATTTAATCGCTACTCATTATAATCATTTGCCTGCATAACAACAACCTTTCTTCTCCCTCTGCTTGCCTAATTTTGCTGTTTAGCCATTTTTCTCATACTTTATCTATTTAACTCCTACTTTATGTATTTCACTGTTTACCTGATTCTTGATAACCAGTTGTCCATTACTTGTGTCAGATTTACCCCAACAAATTTCCATGGTCTGTCGACTGACTCCCCCCCCACCCACCCTCACAGCTACTCATCTCTCAGTATTAATATTAGTAGACTATGGAGCTTCCAATACTTACTTTATATTCTTTTTTCACCACAATTTCCCCTATTTGATTTAGTCAGCATGTCATGGTTACTCTCAAAAAAGATGACAGTGCTAATTGTCTAATTCACATCCTGTGTGGCTACCACAAAATTTAAATATAATCCCATGTTTCTTCTGCAAATGGCATTCCTTCAATCTTTTCTCATACCCAACATTCCAGATTCCTTGCACCACTTTATTGACTTCTCTCTGGACTATTTCCAGTGTATCTTCATTCCCTTGCAAACCAGATGACAAAATTTGTGCAGTAATCCACATGGCCTGACCACGTGCTAATTTTGTTCTCACAGCTCTAGTAGTGTTGCTCATAAATATTAGATCCCTATCCAATCTCACTCCAGATCCTTTATTTTATCTGCCTTCTTCAAGATATTTCCAGTGAATACAACTGATGTTGTATTCACTGTCCCTACCTCATCAAGAAAAACTGAGGAACACATTCAGTATACTTGGATAATTCACTGTTGAAATGCTGTTGGAACTGGTTACAATGTGAAGGATCTTTCAGCGCATCAACATAATTTCTGTCTATGAGGTTTGCATCTCACTCTGCCAGACAGGTGTAGTCTTGATAGCCATGACAGAGTCAATAAGATAATTGATCCAATAGGTGTTAGTACTGATCAGGACTCTTCTCATAAGGACATCCTTATTATCATGAGCATAGACAGTCACTTAATAAAGCAAATGCTAATGATCTGAATGAGGATGTTTCTATTATTATTATTAACATTTGACCTCCGTGGAGTCAGAGTCTTATCATGGGAGGTACACACTATTGCACACAATGCTCATCCAACCATGCTTTAAACTGATTCAATGTGTCTGCATTCACAACATACTCAGGCAATGCATTCCACTCACCAACCACTCTCCATGCAAAGAACCTACTCATCACTTCTATGCTCACACCCTCCTTATACAGTTTCCAGTGATGGCCTCTTGTTCTACCCTCCTCTCCCATTCTATGAATAATTTCTTCCATGTCGACCTGATAACAACCCCTTACTAGCTTATATGTTTCAATCATATCCCCTTTCTTCCTCCTATTCACGAGGCTCTGCAACTTACATTAGCTGCATTTAGTGCTGCCCTGCAGCCCTTATGGACAAGTCACCACTGCTGACCACCTTTGTGATTCTTCTCTGGACCCTTTCCAACTATCGTCATCACCATGAAAACCCGGTGACCAAATATGTGCACAATGATCCACATGATGCCTGATCAAGGCCTTATACAATAAATAGCATCACAACCTCTCTATTTCTGCATGTCTGATGTGACGTCTTCCCAACTTATGCAGTGTGGCCCCCTGAATTTCAGGTCTTGTCCATCACCACTCCTAAATCTCTTGTGTCCACTACTTCCATTAAAGTTTTCCCACCAAGTGAATACTTTGCATCCCATCATTGCTCACCAAATCTTAAAACCTTATACTTTGCAAGGTTCGAGATTTGGTAAGCAACGATGGGATGCAAAGTATACACTTGGTGGGGAAACTTTAATTTAATGATCGTATGAATGGGAAAGTAATTGAACTGATAGTTCCACTTACTTGCCCGTTCATGCAATCTATTCAAGTCCTCTTGTAAGGCCATAACATCTACTTGACTCTGCATTGCTCTCTCCAATTTTGCTTTATCTGCAAACAGCTGCATATCACAAGTTAAACTGATCCCAATATCATTAACATACAAATTGAACAACAGCGGTCTCAAAACTGACACCTGTTGTACAGTGACCTTTCTCTTTCGGGATACTGCACTACCACCACATACAACTTTCTGATACCTATCTGACAGCCAGTCACTGATCCAACTTAGAAGTCTGTTATCCAATCCCATTTGTTTCAGTTTATTTACCAGCATGTTGTCTAGCAATCTATCAAAAGCTTTTGCAAAATCCAAGTAAACCACTATATATATGCATCTCCCTGTCCAGGGTATTTGTCACCTTGCTACACGAGGGTGGTCTGATCAGCCTCAATACTTTATCCAAGTGTGAGCAAACAAAGTTTGCGCCTGAAAGTATCTTCAGGACTGGGTTAAGGTGGTACACACCAGGGCAACTCGTTGCAAAGGTGGAGCAAGCTACCAACACTCCTATCCTAGTATCTCCTATAATCTCCTATAATGCAAAACACAGCTCCTTGCGGATATGTATATTGTTATGCATTAAGGGAAGGGCCACTACCCAGACCGGTTTCGACCTTTATTGAGGTCTCTTCAGTGGGAGCCAGGCCCAAGTCGAGATATCAGGCAGAAGCATTTGCAGGTCATCTCCACCTATAGGAATTGCCAATTGGTGTGCCACCCTTTTTTTAATAAATTACTCTGGATTTAGAGAAAGATGTTGAAAGTTTATTTTCCACTTGGTTAGAGTATAATAAATTTAGTTTAATCCTTTATCCAAGTGTGAGCAAACAAAGTTTGCGCCTGAAAGTATCTTCAGGACTGGGTTAAGGTGGTAAACACCAGGGCAACTCGTTGCAAAGGTGGAGCAAGCTACCAACACTCCTATCCTAGTATCTCCTATAATGCAAAACACAGCTCCTTGCGGATATGTATATTGTTATGCATTAAGGGAAGGGCCACTACTCAGACCTTTGCAACGAGTTGCCCTGGTGTATACCACCTTAACCCAGTCCTGAAGATACTTTCAGGCGCAAACTTTGTTTGCTCACACTTGGATAAAGGATTAAACTAAATTTATTATACTCTAACCAAGTGGAAAATAAACTTTCAACATCTTTCTCTAAATCCAGAGTAATTTATTAAAAAAAGGGTGGCACACCAATTGGCAATTCCTATAGGTGGAGATGACCTGCAAATGCTTCTGCCTGATATCTCGACTTGGGCCTGGCTCCCACTGAAGAGACCTCAATAAAGGTCGAAACCGGTCTGGGTAGTGGCCCTTCCCTTAATGCATAACAATATACATATCCGCAAGGAGCTGTGTTTTGCATTATAGGAGATACTAGGATAGGAGTGTTGGTAGCTTGCTCCACCTTTGCAACGAGTTGCCCTGGTGTGTACCACCTTAACCCAGTCCTGAAGATACTTTCAGGCGCAAACTTTGTTTGCTCACACTTGGATAAAGGATTAAACTAAATTTATTATACTCTATCCAAGTGGAAAATAAACTTTCAGCCTCAATACTATCAGCAAGTTTTTTTTTTTTCTAAGTTGGTACATCTGTCATAAGCATCCATGTGAAATTGCAAGTCATTCTATCAAGTAGTTTGTTTTATAAAGCTGTATGAAGCAAAAATGTTTGTCTGTATCCCTTGAAGTGGATAAAATTGAGTATCATGCAGTTATAAAATTCTTTGTAAAAGAAGGTTTAACGCCAAAAGAAATTCATTCGAAGTTCATAAACAGTTTATGGGCACTCTTTTCCTTCATTTTCGACAATTAAGAAATGTTTATTAGATATATGAAGAGCCAAAGGCTCTTCATATATCTAATAAACTCAATTCAAAATATGCTTCAATTCGGCAACATATAACTTGTTTAAGTTAAGGGATATTATATCCCATATTGTTTCTTAGCCGAATAAGAAACTAAAGGAGTTTCGTGCTGAATATAGTAGAAACTATATTCGGAGATCAGGGGAGAACCAGAGGTCATCCCTGGAAACTGTATAAGGAGGGTGTGAGTAAGGGAGTGAGAGGCAGGTTTTTTTCGTGCAGAGTTGTGAGTGATTGGAATGCCTTGCCTGAGAGCGTGGTGTCTGCAAGTAGTTTGAATGTGTTTAAGACACGGTATGATCAGATGTGTGTGTAAGATAAAAGGACCTCCTAGATGAGTCTTTGACTCCATGAGGTCTTGTTTAATAATAATAATAATAATAAAATCCTTCTGTTTCTTTTTTAATATTCCCATATTGTAACCATTGTCACGTCTTGTTCACGTGAATTTTGTCCTCAGTATCTCGAAGAAATTGGACATGCAAGTGTTTATTTTTCCAGTGCACATATCGGTTATTTTGTTGTTCCTTTTTGTAATCGTATTTGTTTCCTGTTGCTTTTAGAAGGCCCTCTTATGTAATTGCTTGAAGCATTAGCTCAGAGCTATTGTCGCTGTAACTTCTTAAACTAATTTCTTCTTCCTCTTCCATAAGTTTGCAAGTCTATCTCACTTTCAGCAGACCCCATTCACCCATTCTCCTTAGTAGGTATAACCAGTCAAGATCACTTCGTGGATATAATGTATGATGCATAGTCATTAATTTTCTAGTTTTGCAGTCCAGTTTGTCCAGGTCTTCTTTTGTCCAATCTATTATGACAGCTGTATGTCGGATCACTGGTATAGCAAAAGAATTCATTGCTCTAATTTTGTTTTCAGAATATTTCTAACTCTTTTGATGTATTCTGATGCTGCTTGTTGTTTAACTTTTGAGTGGAGAATATCACTGGCTTCTTCTTATTATTATTATATGAGTTATCTGAAAGATGTTATCTGAATGAGTTATCTGAAAGGAGAATTAAATGAAATAACAAAAAAATTTAAAATGAAAATCTCTAAAACAAAAGCTATGACAATGTCTGGAAACACCATTGAAAGAGTCAAAATTATGCTTAACAATAAAATAATAGAATAAGTTGCAGAATTCAAATACTTAGGAAATATAATCTTGCAATACAATACTGATTCACAATTTGAAACAAGACTACAAATTTACAATAGAATGAATGGCATAATTAAAAGAAATTTTGGAAAACAAATGACCAAAGAAACTCAATTAAGATTACATAATATGACCTCTAAACCATCTCTCAAATTTGGAAGTAAAACTTGGATTCTAAAACAAAGAAACAGACAAAGATTGAAAGCAGCACAGATGAAGTTCCTAAGACCTCTCCTGGGACTCACTAGATTAGATAAAAAGAAAAACACAGAAATAAGAGAACAATTAGATACAAAAAACATCATACAAGAAATAGAAGAATACCAACAAAATTGGCTATATCACATAGAAAGGATGAGGATGAATAACAATAGGATTCCCAAACTAGCATATAAATATAAACCTTCAGGAAGAAGAGACTGTGGACGTTCAAGATTAAAATTGAAAGATCAACTTCATCTGCAGAGCAGGAACAGGACATAAAAAAGCCTATACCTGAATTTCTCAGATGACGACGATGATATGAGTTATCTCCATATTATTATTATTATTATTATTATTATTATTATTATTATATGAGTTATCTGCATGGAGTCAAAAGACTCTTGCTTAAGACTCACACTAACCATTATTCGTACAATACCTGTCTTATCTCTTTAAACTTATTTACCATTGAGGCCTTGAAACTACCTCTGGCAATCTATTCCACTCATTTCTCCAAACAAAGAACCTACTCTTAATGCATTTATACAACTCCCAGAAGTGACTCACTTGTTCTTTGCTTACTCTTTATGTATTGAAAAAAAAATTGTATGTCAATCTTATCGAATAGCTTTAGTATCATGTTCCCTCTCCTCTGCCTAACACCTAAACCCTGCAACCCACACACCTTCCATTTGTCCTCATAGGGAGCATTCCACAGAATTGTCACTCGCTTGATAACTCATCTCTAAATCCTCTACATCTTTGTATCCACAATACTGGTTAACCAAATCCGTACATTATAGTGAAGATGCTGCTGAATGACAGTGTTATAAAGAGTGATAATAACATTCCTATCTTTATTTGTCAGTGTATTCTTCAGCATCCAAATAGTCTTTTAAGATATTTTTCCAACTTTTGTAATATCCCCCTTTGAAGTTTACATCTCTGTCCACCATCACCCCCCCCTCCAAATTCCTTGTCTTATCATTTTCCTGTAATCTTGTACATTTATATGATACAGGGTATGTGAATTTTTCATCCCAAAATGCATTATAAGAGGGACTGAAAAGTTCTGATAAACACCTAGAACAAAAATAATATTAAAGCAACTGATATAACCACAAGAAAGATGATGGCCCACACCTCTGATGGCCACAGAGGTATGGGCCATCATCAAGTTTTTTGTGCTGCTAGAAAAGTGTGCAACTGAGATTCACTGAAATTTGTGTGTGATACTCAACATTCCAGAGATCAGAAACCATTTTAGTTGCCTCTAGACCCTTTCCATTACTACTTCATCCTTTTGAACATGAGCTGACTGAATCTCTGCAGCAGCAACAGTCCATATGCTGCCTAATCAAGGGCTTATGTAATGGAATCAGAGTGTCCTTACTTCTACAAGTCATTTCCCTCCACATTATCCACTGTCAGAATTCACTGTCTCACCCTTGCAATTTTAGAAATGTGGTCTATCCACCATCACGCCCATTTCTCTTATATTCTTCACTTCTTCCAGTATATCAATGCCAAGTGTACATATACTCTACATCATTATTTTTGTTTTCCAAATTTTGAAACTTTACACTTTGCAACATTGAACTGGTAATCCCACTCTTGTGCTCATTCACTTAGTCTATTCAAGTCCTCTTCTAAAGCCACTATATGTGCTCTGCTTCTCATAGTTATTCCAAACTTTGCATCATCAGCAAACTAAATATCCCCATTCAAACCATCCTATCTCCATCCCCATTCAAATCTCCAATCCAATGAAATTCCAGAATAAAAGAAAGCAATGGCCCTAAAACAGACCCTTGTGGCAAGTGACCAATGATTTTCCTCTTCTATGATATTGTTCCCCCATACACAACTTGCTGATACCTATCAGAGAGCCAATTTCCAATCCAATGAACTAATCTGATATCCAACTCATGTTCTAGTTTAACTATCAACTTATCGTGTGGCAATCTATCAAAACTCTTTGTAAAATCTAAGTATACTAATGTGTATCCATCTCCCTTATTTAATGCACCTGTCACCTTATTGTAATAAGTAAGCTTATTTTCCCTCCTCCTTTTTCTGTTGCATCTATTAATAGAAAAGCAGCAGCTGCTCAAACACCCCTTTACTGTGCAACTGCAACCCAATGAACATTATTTTCTTCTTCCTCTTTTCTTCCATCTACTTCCTTCCTTCCTCTGCTACAGCATACCACAAGAAGTATTTCCAAACAGCTACAACTGCAACTCTTCCGAAAAATAAAAATCAGTAAACTTTTTTATGACTCCTCATCTACACTTCAGACAAGATGCTAATGTGCTTATAAATTCTTTGACCTCTTATCTATGGGATCAATATATATATATATATATATATATATAAAAAATCAGAATACTAAAACATGACCCTTCTTTAATAAATCCATGCTGTCCATGAAAGAATTATACCAGTGGTGTCACTCAACCCAATTCTTGATCCTGGTTCTTACTAACCCCTCCAACACTTTAACTACAACATCTGTCGCCTCCCTTATGAAGCAGTACAATCTTGCCTTCCTTCCACTCCTTTGGAACTTGACCCAATGTAAGACTCATATTAAACTAGCCAAAGCATGTGTCATCCATGGCACATTCCTTTAAGACACTTGGTGATATATATCATCAAGTCCCATAGGCTTAGTAACATCAATTTTGCTTAGTTTCCCCATATACTTAATCTTCACTCACAATATCTACCCCCATCCATCCATTGCTCTCAAACTCTTCATGATATCACATTCACAAGGATGAAACACCTTTATGAATATTTATTTATCTCACCAATATAATCTACAAAGGTGACTAACAAAGATTTTGGAAAGAAATCCTTCCATAATTATGGAAGAATTTCTGCTGCTGGTTATATGTTGAAAGAACTCCCTAGAGTTTTTGTTTGTTTCATTAGCTAACTACTGCTCATACTGCATCTTTGCTTCATTCACCCTCCTCATTTAATTGATAATTACCACTCATCTCATGTTGCCTCAATAATGCCTTCTTTCTCTTTATTGCTTGCTTACTTTCTGTATTCATCTGTTTCACACTCTCTGTATTTAACCTTCTGACCTGCAGAATGCATAGAAACATTACATCGAAACATTGCTGGCCTGGTTGGTGAAGTGATTAGTGTATCCGCTCTCCAGCCAAAAGGCTGCTGCAGGTTTGAATCCCACCATGGGCATGGATGATTGTGATTGTGGGAATACTAGTGGTGGTGATGGGTGGTAGATTATTATTATTATTATTATTATTATTATTCCGGGCAACTCCAAGGAGTCGACAGACTCATCGAGGGAGGCCATAACATCATATCAAGAACAACTATTCGACATTCACACAGTATCTATCATACCTCGCCTTGAACTCATTTGCAGTTGTAGCATCCATAGCAGACTCTGGAAGCTTATTCCACTCATTCACCACTCTCCAAGTAAAAAACCTAGCTCTAACACCCCTGCTAACCACATTCTTGCCCAGCTTCCATGTATAGCCCCTAGTCCTCCCACCACCAGTCCTATTCTCAAAAATATCTTCTGGATTAATCTTATAGAAATCCTTCAGTAATTTGAATGTCTCAATCATATCATCCCTTTTCTGCCTATCGACCAATTTTTGCAACCCACAAATCTTCAACCTGTTCTCATAAGGCTCATTCCACAGACCTGCTATCATCTTAGTGACTCGTCTCTGGATCTTCTCCACCTCCTCCCCATCAAGAAGAAACCCTGGCGTCCATATCTGGGCACAGTAGTCTAGACAGGGTCTTATCAAGGCTCAATATAGAGGAACAATAACTTGTTTGTCTCTGCTTGTTAAAGTATTTTTCAGCAACCAAGTGATTTGATGAGCTGATTTAGCCACTTTTGCAATGTGCCCGCTAAACTTCAATTCCCTATCCACCAACACTCCCAAATCCCTGGCCTCATCAATCTCCTGGAGTACAGTTCCACCAATGTGATATACTGCTGCTATTCTTTTCACCCCAAAATGCATAACCTTACACTTTGCTACATTAAATTGACATCCATTTTCCCTATCCCAGTCCTCCAAACTATTCAAATCATCCTGTAAAATTTTGACGTCCTGTGCACTCACAATTGCTCTAACCAACTTTGCATCATCAGCAAACAAGTGAACACTTCTTCTCAGATCCTTTCCTATATCATTGATGAACAAATTGAAAAGTAGTGGTCCAAGAACAGAGCCCTGTGGCACACCACTAATCACAAGCCATCTTTTGGACTCAACTCCTGAGTAAACCACTCTCTGGTATCTCTCCATCAACCACCCTCCTATCCATCTCACCAACCCTATATCTATCCCCATCTGCTCCAGTTTACTGATTAGAGTTCCATGTGGTATCCTGTCAAAGTCCTTTGCAAGGTCCAGTAGAATCACTGTAAACCCATTACCCTTATCCAGTTCAGCCATCACTGTGTTATAAAACGTGAGCAAGTTACTGAGGCATGATCTACCCTTCACAAAACCATGTTGTCCCCCATACAATATCCCATTTTCATCTATCCAATACTGTATTCTTTTCTTGACTAATTTCTCCAAGACCTTGACAATGATTCCTGATATGCTAATTGGTCAGTAATTTACAACAGCAGTCTTGGAACCTCCTTTATGCAGTGGAACTATTTTCCCCTCTTTCCACCCCCTCGGGACTAACACAGACCTGAGACTCGAATTAAACAAAATGGTCATGGGTACTGACAATTCTTTAGCCGCTTCATGTATGACACGAGCTGGTATGCCATCCAATCCCACAGATGTATTGATATTGAGGTTATGCAATAGACTACTCACCTCCACTTCATTCACCACAATTCCCGTATAATCTATTGGTTCATTCATTTCTGCAATGTCACCACCTGGATGATATACTCTTGCAAAGTGCTCACTCAGTAATTCAACTATATCAACTGATTTGGTTTCCTCCCTATCATCAGCATTCTTTAAAATCATTCTGCCATATACATTTTTTTTTTACTTAAGGAGAAACTGTTTGGGATTCTCTTTAGCCTGTATGGCTAATGTTCTTTCATAATCCGTTTTTGCTTTTCTTACCACACTCGTTACCCTTCTGGCCTACACTTTATACCAATCATGTGCCTGAAGGTTACCTTTCTCCTTAAATTCCCTTCATAGTTGTTTCGTTTTATTTGCAGCTCAAGCTTAATGGCGTTATTCATCCATTTAACCCCAACTTGATTTATTATTCGGAGGATTTATTATTTAACCCCAACTTGATTTATTATACAGGCAGCCGTTGCCTCATGCAAACACTTCTTAACTGCCTCCCATGCACTATCAACATCTAGCCCTCGCAGTTTTACATGCCATGGCACTGAACCAATCAAACTATTAAGGTTATCATACTGACCAGCCTGATAATTCCACATGTACCCTGTCTTAATTGTAAATTCCACACATTTAGCCACCTCCCAAGTCAAGACCCTATGATCACTCTCACCAATTGGTGGCAACGTGGTCATATTCGTTACAGCCAAATTCTCAGATGCAATTACTAAGTCAAGCACTCTTTGACTCTTAGTATTTTCCATTACATGCTGTCGCAGATAGTTACTACCTTTAATAAAATCCAATTCCTTCCTCCCATGTGTCCTCTTCTCACTCCAATCAATGCGATCATAGTTGAAATCTCCCATAATAATTACCCTCCTTCCACTCATTTCTTCTATTTGCTTGTGCATACTATCTCCACCATCTTTTCCATCACCTGGTCTATAGCAGCACCCAATTGTATATTTTGTTCTGCTAGCCACAATCTCACACCAAATGTCCTCAAATGTGCTCTTTTCTCTATCCTGCAATTCAACTTCTGTTCTTCTTGGCTGCAGCTCATCAGCTATCATCAACAATACTCCTCCCCCAATTGCCGTTGGTGTAGTTGCGGTTAGTCATAGTTGGTGGATTTCAGTGGTGGAGACAGAGAGTTGTAGAGTAGATTCCCTCCCTCGACGAGTCTTTGGACTCTCTGGCGATGTTATGTAATTATAATAATAATAATAATAATAATAATAACAACATTGAAATTAGATAATTATTGAATATCACCCAAGCAACATTGATCTCCTTTTCACCAATGTGACAGCTGCAAGCTATCTCCTGCTTTTCATAATAACCAGCCTTGTAGTTCCACATATATCCCTTCGTCATAGAAGACCTCACATGGCTGGCAACCACTCTGGTCCATGTTATTATGCAAATTTATGTCTTTGTTCAGCAAAGTTTTTATGCCATGGAAACAGAAGAATCAGTGACACCATCTTACATCCTGGATATTACAAATGTAGAGCTCTGCTTTCCATTAATTGAAACAGGTATAGCATGTCTTATTTCTTAATTTATATTAAACTAAGAATCTAACAGCATATTTCTAATCATATCACTATAAGGTAGTAGATGATATTGACTATGTAAGGATGCTGCTTAATACAACAAGCTTTCTGTAATTATACAATTTAATAGGAGCTACATGAATTTGAAATTTCAGAACTCTTAAAATGTTTCCGAGTTCAAATGTTTTCTTCACAATGTTTTTTTTTTCTAGTTCCTGCTTTATGATGCTCGTCATCTATTTAATTAATTGTTAATTCATTAAATGGAATGCAGGTTGATGCTGCTTCTTTCAAACAATCCCTGACAAGTTTATCATAATTAGCAGCTTTGTAGTATTGTGTGTGTGTGTGTGTGTGTGTGTATCCTTTCTTAAAGAGAACTCTACATTTTGGAAACCTCTCCCCATAATGAAACTGCATGGTCACTTTCTCTGAATAGAGGCAGAATTAACCAAGGAGGTGGAGGCTATCTTGGTTTCATATATATATGTTATGGTTAAAGTGATAAATTCGGTTATTATTAATAATTACCAGTTAAAGTGAATAATTTACAAGAATTAATCACTTTAACCGGTTAAAGTGAATAATTCCAAGAGGAGTCTGATAAATGTAATAAAAACATGTTTATAGGTTTTATATGTAGGTTTTCATTCATCTTAAGATCTCTATGATCATGGTAGTTGGTTCAAAAACCACTCTGATGTTATCATAACACCACTCTGATGTTATGAGCTTTTAACATTCTAGCTAATTTTGTGGATACTGAACTGATATATGGAATCACTGCTGTGGAACATATTGGGAATCAGTTACGTTGTTGGAGGTTGTCTTTGAATAGAAATTTAAAATGTTGGTGGGTATCCATTCAGAGATAGTCTTAGCTATTTGCGACAGTTCTAACCGTACATCGTCTTCTTTTGAAATAAACTTTAAGGCTCTATTGCGGAGCATATGAATGATGCTGCGTTTTTGTGCTCGATGATGGTTTGACGAATAATGTAGATATTTTCCTGTATCTGTGGGTTTCTTGTAAATGGACAGTTGGACATTGTTATATTCTCTCTTCACCAGTATGTCAAGAAAGGGTAGTTTATTGTTCTTCTCTAGTTCTATAGTAAATATGATCTTATTGTATTGTGTTGATTTTATTAAGAAACACTAGAAGATTTTCCATGGTATCTTTCCATATGATGAACAAGTCATCGACATATCTCCAACATATCGAAGGTATAGGTGAAATGTTGGAAAAAAATATCTTTTTCAAGTTTTTCCATAAATAGGTCTGCGCATGGTGGTGACAGTGGGCTGCCCATGGCTAGACCTTCTGATTGTTTGTATACAATGTTATTTACTATGAAGAAATTTGATTTCAGGCAATGATGGAACAAATGGGTGATGTCCTGAGGGAAGAGATCCTTTACAATGTTGACCACCTCATCAACCAGAACGTTGGTGAATAGGTACACAACATCTAGACTTGTCATAATGTCAGTTTGTGAAATTGTGACTGTCTTAATTTTTTCAACAAATTGTTGAGAATTTTTAATACAGGTCTCTGTTTGTCTGATATGGCCTTTTATTAAATTTGCAAGATGTTTTGCTAGTAGGTAGGTAGGTGAAGATCTTTCATCCACAATTGGATGAAGTGGTATGTTTGTTTTGTTAATCTTTGGCATGCCATAAAGGCATGGAGCAATGGGGTGTAAGGATTTGAGTTATCTTTTTAGTTCTTCCGACCAGCTGGTCATGTTTTGGATAAGAGTGTTTGTCTCAAGATGATTACTCATGATGGGATTCTTATCTATGACTTGGTAAGTGGTACTGTCCGATAGTAACAAGTTGATCTTATTGAAGCAATCTTTCGAGTTTAGAATGACTGTTGAATTGCCTTTATTCGCTTTTGTGATTATAATATCTTTGTTGTTCCGTAAATTGTGAATTGCCTTTTTATCTTGTGGTATAGCGTTAGGTACTGGTGGTTTTGCCGAAGCAAGAATAATCGTACTGTTAAATCTGATAGCATTGGCTGTGGCCTCTAGATGATAAAGACTTCTATTTCTATCAGATTCTGACTAAAGCATGTGCACGTCCAAATGAGAATTATCAAATGTAATGGCCTAATAGGTCTAACGCTTCTTTATTCATGTAACTTGGTGCATTTGTATTTACACCAGTATAGCCTTGATAATGCTAGACAGTAGCTAGTGAAACTGGTAGGCAATTTGTATTTTATTCATTAAATCGTATGGTCTCTTATTAATAAAGTTTTCAGTTTTAATACATTAGACCAATACGAACAATTTAAATCATCTTCTGTTAACCAAATCGCACTGATACATAATTTTTGGCACTCATATATGTGTATTTCAGTGCATTGTACTCCTTTGAACATGCATACCTTTGAACCATAAATTACCTTAGAATGATGTAATTATCAACTCATTTAGATTCAAAACCAAGGAAAATACATCATTCCATGATCGTTCTGTTTTCTGTATTCACAGTCATTTGTCCCAAGGGAATAAATCTATCTATCTATCATCAGACTATCTATCTATCTTAACTCTCTTACTGTTCAATTTCACTTCTTCCAGTGAAATTGAACAGTAAGACAGCATATTTCATCAGTGCATATTTCTCACCTTTTGAATCATTCATGTCTGCCAAAACAATCAATGCTTTTACTTTTCCTGTCTGCATACTAAGAGGTTCACTTGATCTACATTGATGTATCTTCTGAACTTCGTGCTACTTATTGATAACTTTTAAATCTCAAACCTGGTAGTTGGTGATGAGGTTTGTGATTTAGGATGTAGTGCTCAGTATTCCAGAGTACTGCACTTCTTAATGTTTAAACTGCACCCCCCCCCTTCTCATTTATCCAACCTAATAGTCTATTTAAATCTTCCTGAAAAGAGTTAATATCAGCATAACCTTATAACTTTTCTTAACTTTGCAACATCAGCAAATAACTGAACTTTTTCCTGAGCTGTTTGCTGATAGCAACTGATGTTCACATGAAATAGCATTTAATGATGATATTTCATGTAAAATCATATAATATGTCATTATGAAACAAGAACAGAACATAAGACATGGGACTCTTCTTCTGGGACTCTACTTCCCATACACAATTTATTGGTATTGCTTAGACAGCCAATCCCCCACTCTTTGACTAGGCTCTCTGACACTAATCCATTTCATCAGATATCTCTGCTTGGACTAATGTTTACCTCCATTCTCTCCTGGTATAAACACATTACATCAGTAGCTTCCTCAGCATCCAAAAAAATTGACATTCTCTATCATTTAAGATGCTATTTTCCATGCAACCAATCCTAACTTTGTATAGAAAAGCTAAGGTAGTTTTCATTACCCATAATAAAGCTTAATGGTATAACTAACACCAAGAAAAAATGCATTCATTAAATTCACTAATATTTTCTCTTACAGATTCACTTCAACTTCAATCTCACAGATGAGGAAGGCTGTTCCAAAGGACAGAGATGGACGGAATAAAAGAGGAAGAGGAGAAGCAGGTTTTGTGTGTTTGTATTTGTACAATAAAGGGATGAGAGCACATCATCAGAGCACAGTTTCATTATGTTTCAATGATGCTGGGTAGAAAACCAGTGAAATATTAGTGAATTTAATAAATGTATTTTGTTCCTCTTGGTGTTAGTTATACCATTAAGCTTTATGATGGTCAACTCTTAACTATATACAGATCCCAAATTCATCCATTCTTAGAATACTGCTCACATGTTTGGAGTGGTGCATTTAAAATTGAAATTGTACAGGGGAGAGCAATTTGTCTCATAAATGATTCCTATCTTGCAGATTCACTTCAGTCCTATCTCACAGATGCAGTGTTTCAGCAGTCTATTCTACAGGTATGAGGGCTGTTCGATAAGTCTGTGAAGAGTCTAAGAGATGGTGCCACCAGTACATGTTTAGATTATTTTTAGTTGCTGGCAACTGTTGGAGGATTACACACTAAGTTTCAGTCAGATAGATCTATTACTCCGTGTTTGGCATTCATTTAAATCAATCAAGTACCGTGATTTGTGAAAAATGGATGAGAAAGAATTTTGTGTAGTGATTAAACATTACTTTTTGAAAGGCAAAATGGCTCAGGAAACCAAAGCTTAGCTTGATAAACATTATGGTGAGTCTGCACCTTTGATTAAAATGGTTTATAAGTAGTTTAGTAACTTTCAAAGTGGCCATATGAGCACAAGTGACACTGAACGTTCTGGATGCCCTGTTGAGGTCACTACTCCAGAAATTATTGAAAAAATCCACGATGTGGTGATGGATGATAGAAGAGTGAAGGTGTGTGTGAAATTGCTAAGTCTGTGGGCATCTCAAACGACCATGTACTTAATATTCTACATGAATACTTACATATGAGAAAACTATCCGCAAGATGAGTGCCGCATTTGCTCACACTGGATCAAAAGCATCATGTGAACTGTTGTAAGGACAGCTTGAAGCTGTTTCAGCAGAATCCAGAGGAATTTTTGGCTCTAGATTTGGCTCTCTCAGACTACTATCTGTTTCCAAACATGAAAAAATGGCTGGCAGGAAAGAGATTTTCATCAAACAATGAGGTGATTGCCGAAACAACTGCCTATTTTGAAGAGTTGGACAAATCACATTATATGGATGGGATCAAAAAACTTGAGCATCATTGGACTAAGTGTATAGACCTCAAAGGAAACTATGTTGAAAAATAAAAAATGTTTGTCCCAAAAAAATTATGTTTCTTCATTTTTGCACAGGCTTATCAAACAACCCTCTTACTTCAATATTAATGTTCTGGTGAACTGGCTACCATCATTCCTCCACTTTCTGTTGCAACTGTCTGTCATCCCTTTACTGTACAACTGCAAACACACCGAACTTGCTTCTCCTCTTCCTCTTTTGTTTTTATTCTGTCTACACCTCTGACACCTGTTTATGGCAGGGGGACCTCCCATTAATGCCTCTCTTCATTTTTCCTCTGTTTCTATTATTTTCTTCGCATGTTTCTTAACATAACTCTACTTCTTTTGAGTCTTTTTTAGTTTCCTATCTTACAGATTGCCATCACTGGGATCTAATATCCTGCCACTCTGTTTGCTTTGTAATGCAACTTGTGGACATCTAGAAAGTGAGATCTTGGTGATCACATATTGCTTTGGTCAGTGCTTCAAGAAGACAGACAGTCCAGAATGACATGGCTAGGATCAACAGCTAGTTGGCTTACCTGCAAGGTTAACAGTGTTGCTGTAAGTCTCCTTTCCCATGGAGCAGCCTTTAAAGCTTGATGTGGTGCCAGTTTGACATCTGCAGTAGCCTTGGCATTTTAATTCTGAGTGTTGAGAAGCTCTGGCACTGAATTCTCCCTTTTCTTGAGTATGAGTTTTTCATTCCCCAGCTCATCAATAGGGCCTCAACAAGCCTTAGCCAAGTTCAGAAACTATTGCCACATCAACTGATAGCAAAAACAAACAACAGAAATCCAGTTAGATAAATATTAATGTACCTCCTAATAGTCATTTAACAGATAAATGTCCTATTAGGAAAATGTCACCCTTCTTTATCCAGAAGCTTTTAAAAGAATTTACAGGATCCCCAAAATCTGTTAAAAATCTCCATTCTGGAGACATTTTAGTTGAAACATCTTGCTAGAAACACCTTTGTACAACATCATTTGGGAGGAATACTAATTATCGTAATCACCTACAAAACTTTGACCTTTTTGAGGAGAGTGATATCAGAGTGGACCTCCTCAAGGTTGCTGATAAGGGGATTTACTTAGAATTAGGTGATGAGGGAGTGACAGCAATATAAACAATTCTCATACCTAGACATCCTTAGTAACTGACTAGGAATATCATTCTTACATATAACATTCCAACATAAGTGAAGCATGGTTTCTCAATTATCCTATCAGATTCTATATCCATGTTTGCACTGCTTCAGGTGTCAGTAATAGAGGTATGTACATGCCGCTTTTCATCGCTTTGCCACCTCTGTTCCATGTGACAGTAAAGAGCATGAAAATAAAGATTGCAAATGTAAAACACCCGAATGCATTAACTGTGATGGAGAACACGACATATTCCTGAGCAGGCCAAAACTGAAAGGAGGAGAAAGAGATTCAAAAGACCAAGAGACAGTGAAGAACATACTATATCATTGAGGAGGAAGAGGAGTATACCACAAGTAGTGGAAAATCTTACACGGAGAAGGTAATAGTAAAAAAAATTATCTAAGTGAAGATTAACATGAATGATTGTTCTACCTTCTTTCTATTACATACTCACTGAATGGTATAATTTACTCAGAATCTGATTAGAATGAATAGAAGAAAAAAAAAAAAGAAAGGAATATGGCTTATCACCTGTATAAGCCATATTCCTTTATAATGGAATATGGCTTATAATGGAACAACCTCAAAGAATCAAGGATATGCATCCAGACATACTAATAGATAAAATGGGTACCTCTCTACCTGCAGAGGATTCCAAAACTATTTAAATACCCAGTATCCTGTACAGAGCTGAATTTGATGATGTTTTGGATATTTCTCCAGAGAAAGAAGAGGTGGACACATGCCATCCAAACTTCCCTAAAAAAAGGAAAAATCCAAGACACACAATACCTTACAGGACTGGAAGCCAAATTGATTTACCAAAAATACATGATAAAAGCATTCCTACAATGGAATAGTTATGTATCCCAAAATATCAATGACACTAAATTATCAAGGCCTCCTGCAAAAACATAAACTAGTAGGTCTTTGATACAGGAAGACATACTTGAAGCTTAATGAAGATGAAGCCAAGGTAGACACTCTGCCTCCAACTCTGGAGAGTGACCTTGCAGTCTTGTTCTGGAAAGTCTGTTAAGAAAAGATTTATGTTGAACTATAATGGTGGTAATTATGGCAGACTTAGAAGGCATTTTAGAGATGCCATGGCTTGAGAAGCTACAAGGGAAGAATGTCAGTAGTGCCAGACTACATGCCCATAGTCAGTAATAAACTATATGGGGATTAAGTGGATGAGTAGAGATATAAAGCAAGATCTGGAAAAAAAAACTGTGCAGGAAATATGAAGAAAAAGGTGATCATCATACTCATGAGTAGTACAAAGTGCATGTAAGAAGGATGACTAGTATGGTAAGAAAGGAACAAATACCAAATCATATTATGAAAGAAAATTAGCTAAACAGGCCAAAGTAAATCCAAAAGAGTTTCTTTGTTATATAGCAAGTAAGAGGAAAATGACTATGATAGGATGACTTTAATCAGTGCTGATGATAGGAAGGTGACAGAGGCAAAAGAAATAGTTGACTTTTTGAGTGATCATTTGCAAAGATGTATCATCAAGGTTTGCAGTAGCTGATGTGACAGAGATGCACGTCAAAATTGAGGTAGATAAACAGGAGATGTTTCATCATATTGACAAATATCAACATGAATACATGTTGGACTGGATGGTACATCAGCCCATATACTATGTGAATGTGCAAGAGAATTGGCATTGCCTCTGATGCAGTTGTTCAACTTAAGTCTTAGCTCTGGTAAGGTTCCATGGGAGTGGAAAGAGGGTGAGATAGTCCCATTATATAAAGATGTCTCCAACCACAGACCAGTTAATATATCAGGAGTGGTTGTTAAAGTATTCAAAAAATTTGGATAAACATAAAATCCAGCAGCAGGTGGATAGGGATATGATACTCTATGTGGGGGGGGGGGGGGAGCTTGGCTTTGTAAAATGTCAGTCCCATCTTAGTAATCTATTCATATTTTATGATAACCTGACAGTGGAATTTGATATAGGAAATAGGTTACACTATGATACTGTAACGAAAGCTGTCTGCTTTATTATTTTAATATCTTCTTTTTTTTCTTTATTACTAATTAGCAGTGCACGCTTTACCTCTCGTAACCTTTTTCACTTACTCTACTGCATATTATGTTTATCCACTTCCGTATTTACTAGTTGTATGCCTATGAACACTGAAAAATTTATTTGTTAGACTGCACCATCCAATATATCAATATTCAGCATAAGACTCAATAAAACATCCAGTGGATCTCTCTCTCTCTCTTACTAGCATAAAGTCCTTCAACAAAGTTTATATAAACAGTCGTGGTTCTTTAATTACTTAAACTGCACTTTTAATGCCTTAGTTGTTTCCCACTCAAAAGTCCGATTTATTTAGGAAAAATGCAAATTATTATTAATGATAATTATTGAAATTAAGGGGATATTTAATCCCACATTATTTCAAAGCTTAATAAGAAACTCTAAGATAGAAATGAAAGAGTTTCATGCCGAATATAGCAAGCTATAAACGTTTGGTGAGTCCAAGCATAAGCAAATACCTGGGTAGTACAATACCGGGCAACTCGTAGTAAAGGTGGATAAAGCTAGGATCACTATTCTTAGTATTAAACTTAATGTAAAACTCATCCCCTAGGACAGTGGCGTTCAACCCTTTTTACTACGCGAGCTACTTTTCTATTAAAAGTTATTCGGTGATCTACTCTCTTATATAATCAATAATTATTATTATATAGATCACGTTTTTCCAATCTGATATCTGATTATGCACAAATAAACAACTAAAAAAAATACACAACTAAAAACTTTATTTGTGTATTTAAAAATTTATTTATCACTTTTAATTATTTTAATACAACAAATATTTTAATACAACAAAAAAACAACAACAAATATATTGGAATAAAATATTTATTTCTCTATTTTGGAAAACCAAAGTTAGGAAAAAAACAACAGATTGATTACAAACTCAAAAGTTACAGGAAATGCTGGTTGATTAAAAAAAAAAAAAAAGTTAATGTGAAATTTGGCATTGTTTGGACCTCACGATATTTTATCATACTCAAGTCAATATGAAGAAGTGGCCAATCCCAGACAATCATCCAAATGATCATTTGTAATTTGGTTTCTTAATTGATTTTTTATGACGGTCATGTTTGAAAAAGCGGATTCTGACAAGTATGTCGATCCGAAACACTACCAAATTTTTCTGCAATATCAGTTAATATTGGGAATTTTTCATGTGCATACTGCCAGATGAATTCATTGTTTATTGATTTTAAATGTAAACTATTCTGAATGTTTATTATCTCAAGTTCTACTTCAGCTTGGTTTATATCAAACAGCCCACTAATTTTATTTGAAATTTCTGTGATGTTCAAGTTTTCTTGAAATGGATTATTGATAAAAGATACAATCATTGCAGTTTTACTAAAATCTTAAATCTTGAATTTATTTCTTCCTCAACTAATTCTATTTCACGAATAAATTCTTTTAAATCATAGCGAAGCATTTCTTGATTTTGTTCAAAATATTTTATATGGGAGATGTCTAAATTCATGGTCATTTATATTTTTCTTTAATAAAAGTAAGTATTGTTGGAAAGTTTTCATTGAACTTAATATGTCAATTAAATTTTTATCTCTACCTTGTAACTCTAAGTTTAAATTGCTTAATTTCATACAGAAATCTACTAAAAATGATAAGTGTAACAACCATCTTTTATCACTCAATTGTGGATAAATATCTCCTTTTTCATCAAGAAAAATGTTTATATCGTTAATTAATACAAAAATCTTTTTAAAAATTGACTTCTGCTGAGCCAGCAAACATTATTGTATAACAGAAGTTCCCTAATCATCATCTGCCTGTAATTTAAATCACCGCTGTTGCAGGGCTTTTCCTTGAACAGAATTTACAATTTTAAATGTAATATCCAAACCCTCTTTTGCGTTTAATCTTTTACTGCACAGTACTTGTTGGTGAATAATACAGTGGTATGTTAAAAAATCTAGATATTTATCATCATTTTTACATAATGAAACGAAGCCTGATTTATTACCTATCATTGCAGGAGCACCATCAGTAGTAATAGACACAAGTTTAAAAAGTGGAAGTTTGTTGTTTCACAAATTCATCAAATGCCGAAAAAATGTCTTCTCCCCTAGTGCTTCCCAATAATGGTATAATTTTCAAAAGTTCTTCTTTATTTGAATAATCTTGAAATGCCATGCAAATAAATACCATTAACTGAGCAATATCAGTGAAGTCGTTTGATTCATCAAATTGTAATGAAAACGCGACACACTGGTGAATGTCTGATATTAACCTGGCCAGGAAATTTTTCTCCAGCTATTGGAACTCTTCCTTTCAGCAATTTGAAACCTTGTCTGTGGCCCAGTAGTAGTCTCTCTCTCTAGCGACATCTCGAACCGAGAAGCTCCTTTCTGTAAGTGGAAAACTCCTCTCTCAAGCAACATGGATCTGGGCAGTCTCTCTGACTGTGACTCTGGACCGGGCAGCCTCCTCTGTGATAGCAATTCTGGAACCGGGACCTCTTCTGCTTGCTTCAGTCCCTTTTTATTAGGCCTCCTCTGAGACCTTGCATGAAGTTTGGCAGCCCCCAAAGAATCGGTATGAGTCTTTCATCTTAAGTTTCAAGTTCGGCACGCCTTTTGTTCTCCTATGCTTCCTTTTGATTGTAAGTTGCCAGCCATCGGAAAGTTGTTTGAACTCTTTCTGACTGACTTCAGAGATATTTACACTTATAGCCTGCAAGCCTTTCTCATACATACAAGTTTCAATAACAATCTTTCTAATACCGCCATGTACAGCTTCGGCGACAAAAACATTGCCTTTGTTTTTAACACTAACATATTCTTATTAAAGCAGTATATACAGTTAGCTTAAAAAGAGTTATTTACAAAAACATCTAATACAAACTATACTGAGACAAACAAAGTTTATTTTTTACAATATTCACATGGGACTTAACCTAAGTAAAAAATCGATGTAATGTGCTTTGGAATGGATGTTAACTTAATGTGGCAAAGTGTAAGGTTATGCATTTTGGAGTGAAAAGATTAGCAGCGGTATATCACATTGGTGGAGCTGTACTCCAGGAGAATGATGAGGCCAGGGATTTGGGAGTGTTGGTGGATTTGAAGTTGGGGAGTTGAAGTTTAGGGGGCACATTGCAAAAGTGTCTAAATCAACTCATCAAAATCACTTGGTTGCTGAAAAATACTTTAACAGGCAGAGACAAACAAGTTGTTGTTCCTCTGTATCGAGCCTTGATAAGACCCCATCTAGACTACTGTGCCCAGATATGGGTGCCAGGGTTTCTTCTTGATGGGGAGGAGGTGGAGAGGATTCAGAGACGAGTGACCAAGATGATAGCAGGTCTGTGGAATGAACCTTATGAGAACAGGTTGAAGATTTGTGGGTTGCAAAAATTGGTTGATAGGCAGAAAAGGGGTGATATGATTGAGACATTCAAATTACTGAAGGGTTTCTATAAGATTAATCCAGAAGATATTTTTGAGAATAGGACTGGTGGTGGGAGGACTAGGGGCCATACATGGAAGCTGGGCAAGAATGTGGTTAGCAGGGGTGTTAGAGCTAGGTTTTTTACTTGGAGAGTGGTGAATGAGTGGAATAAGCTGCCAGAGTCTGTTGTGGGTGCTATGACCGTGAATGAGTTCAAGGCGAGGTATCATAGATACTGTGTGAATGTCAAATAGTTGTTCTTGACATGATGTTAGGGCCTCCCTCGATGAGTCTGTCAACTCCTTGGAGTTGACCGAAATAATAATAATAATATTTAAGCTACAATCGAGTTTTTACACTTCTTATAATCGTATTCACTCAGCTCGCTGTTTGACTTCCACTGATCCAAATTAATTCATGTACCCGGACTTATAAGAAAATTACTGATTTGACAATTTTAATGAAAAATAAATAAACAATAGCAATACACTTAAAGTGAATTAAAAATAATACAAAATAATTATAAATAAAATATTATATTTTCAGTTTTAATTAAATTTGTAAGTAAGCAGGAATACACAAGAGATCGACCAAAAATTGCTCCACGTTTAACCGGTTGATCGCGATCGATGGGTTGAACACCCCTGCCCTAGGAGATGTTATGTTGTTTTACATTAAGGGAGATAAGTCACTACCCAGACTGGTTTCAACCTTTATTGAGGTCTCATCAGTAGGTAGACCAATAAATACGAAGATTGTAGTGATAATAGCTTTAATACTTTATAGTACAAGTTGTTAAAGAGGTGCACAAATAAATTAATGAAATAAAGAGCCAAAAGCTTCACTTCAGCGATGTAAAAATTATTTAAATTAGAGGATATTTAATCCCACATTATTTCAAAGCCGAATAAGAAACTCTAAGATAGAAATCAAAGAGTTTCATTCAGAATATAGCAAGCTATAAAAGTTCGGCGAGTCCAAGCGTAAGCAAATACCTGGGTAGTACGATACCGGTCAACTCGTAGTAAAGGTGGATAAAGCTAGTACTTAAGCTATAAATAAAGCTAATAATAAGAATAGTGATCCTTAGCTTTATCCACCTTTACTATGAGTTGCCTGGTATTGTACTACCCAGGTATTTGCTTATGCTTGGACTCGCCAAGCTTTTATAGCTTGCTATAAAAGTTCGGCATGAAACTCTTTGATTTCTATCTTAGAGTTTTTTATTCGGCTTTGAAATAATGTGGGATTAAATATCCCCTTAATTTATATAATTTTTACATCACCGAAGTGAAGCCTTTTGGCTCTTTATTTCATTAATAATAATAATAAAATTCCATCTAGTTCCCCTTCTTTATAGACATTTAGTGTACTTATTTTTTGGAATACATTCTCTTCGTTCACTTTCAACACGTCACGATTCCTTATCCTTCTAGGAATACAGCCTGTAGTATCAGGATGGAACACTCTAATAAAGTGATGATTAAATAACTTAACTATGCCATCTGCTTTGGTCACCTGATTCCCATCTCCATCCTGCAAGATTATCCATTCACTATACATTTTTCCTCCTACTTGACACATACAGAAAAAACTCCTTGGGATTTTTCTGTATGTGTCAAGATGCACTGTAATCCAAGGATTTAGATTACAGTGCATCTTCTCTTATATTCTATTTTTTTCTCTCCTTACAACACTAGTCACTTTCCTAGCCTGAGCCTTATATTTCTTATGTAACTGTTCTTCACCTCTCTCTTTATATGCCTTCCATAATCTGTTTATCCATTTGACTCCAAATTGCTTTGTCTTCTTCACTCAGTTTATACAATCTATCATTGCTGACAACAATTTTTTCTTAAATATCTCCCATGCACTAACGACCACTATTTCTTTAAATTCTTTCATCCATTGCTGGCTCTGAGTCTATGATAGTCATCTGCCTTATAATTTCACATAACTTCCTTCTGTTTCGTTGGAAGTTTATTTTTTACCTTGGTTAGACTATAATAAATTTAGTTTAATCCTTTATCCAAGTGTATTGCACCTGAAGTATCTTCAGGACTGAGGCAACTCATAGTAAAGGTGGACCAAACTCTCATCACTCCTTGTGATGAGAGCTTGACCTCCATGACCTCCACGGAATCACTCATCGTGGGAGGTACACACTATTGCACATAATGCTCATCCAACAGTGCCTTAAACTGATTCAGTGTGTCTACACCCACAACACACTCAAGCAATGCATCCCACTCACCAACTGCTCTCAATGCAAAGAACCTACTCCTCTCTCCTCTGTTCACATCCTCCTTATACAGTTTACAGCGATGGCCTCTTGTTCTACTCCCCTCTCCCGTTCTATGAAAAATCTCTTTCATGTAGATCAAATAACAACCCCTGACTAGCTTATATGTCTCAATCATATCCCTCCTCACTCTTCCTCTGATTCACGAGGCTCTGCAACTTACATTCTCTCAATTTCTCCTTATACTCCACATCCAAAGACCACTGACTTCCTTTGTGAATCTTCTCTGGACCCTTTCCAACATATCCTCGTCACCATGAAAATCCAATGACCAAATCTGTGCACAATAATCCATATGAGACCTGATCAAGGCCTTATATAATGGAATCATAACCTCTCTATTTCTGCATGTAAGGGTCCTCCAAATCATTGCCATTATCTGATGTGATGTCTTCACAACTTGTGTAATGTGTCCCCTGAATTTCAGGTCCTTGTCTGCCATCCCTCCTAGATCTCTCATCTCCTCTAATTCTGTTAAAGTTTCCCCACCTAGTGTAAACTTTGCATCTCATCATTGCTTGCCAAATCTCAAATCCTTACACTTTGCAACATTAAACTGACAGTTACACTTACCTGTCCATTCATGCAATCTATTCAAGTCCTCCTGTAATGCCATAATATCTGCTTGACTCTGCATTGCTCTCCCCCAATTTTTTATCATCTGCAAACATCTGCATATCACTAGTTAAACCCATCCCAATATCATTAACATACAAATTGAAAAACAATGGCCACAAAACTGACCCCTGCAGCATACTGCTAGTGACTTTCTCTTTTGGGAAACCACATCTCCATATACAGCTTTCTGATACCTATCCGATAGCCAAAAGTCTATTATCCAATCCCATCTGTTTCAATTTATTTAAGAGCTTGTCATGTTGTAGTCTATTAAAAGCCTTTGCAAAATCTAAGTACACCACTATATATGCATATCTCCTTTCCAAGGTATTTGTCACCTCGTTACAGTACACAAGTAAGTTAGTGAAACATGATCTTCCCTTAACAAACCCATGCTGATAACCACAGAAAATTCTGCTGTTATCAACCCATTTCTGTATCCTACTTCTCACCAATCTCTTCAGGACCTTCACCACATCTCCAGATATCAGAGTGGCCTTTAATTTAAAGCTACAGCCTTATCACCACCAAGTGGAACAATTTTACCTTCGTCCACTCCCTTGGACGAAGATAAAATTGTTGTAAACATTGCTGTTGTAAAACTCTTATTAAACAGGCATGACAATGCTGCCAGTTCTCTGGAACATTCCCTTAAGATGTGTGGTGATATGTCATCAAATCCTATTGCCTTATTGACATCAAGATTATTTATTTCCTAAAATATCTCCTAATCACTCACAATGAAGCCACCCCTCCTATATCCTCTACACTTAAGTTCCTCATGATTCCACTCCGATCATGATGAATATAAATTGATCACCGAATACCTCAACAACATTTTCTTTAACAGTTACCCTACCACTTTCATCCATTAACATCATCTTAACATGATCATTTTCCCTTCTACTTGCCACATATCTAAAAAACTCCCTAGGGTTTTTTTTACCTGATTTGCCAATTTCTGCTCATACTCTACTTATCTTTTCCTTACTAAATGAGTCACTCTCCTGGCTTGTTCTTTATACTTTTCATGTGACTGATTATTACCATTATTCATCTTGCACTTCCTCCACAGTACTTTCTTTTTCCAGATTTCATGCTTAAGCTCCACGTTCATCCATTTTACACCTACCTTATTCATCCTTTTGGCCTTCAGAATACATTCACACATGATGCCGTGATGTATTTCTTTGTCAGTTCCCATGCAGCACTTATTTCCTTACTGCTCAATTCCTCATTCCATTTTATAGCTCCAAGCCATCTCCGAAGCTTGTCATAATCACCAGCCTTATAATTCCACATATATCATTTCCTCACAAAAGTCTTTATAGCCACAACACAGGTGATTACTTAATGATCATTTTCATCAAGTGGAGGAAAGTGTGAACCCCCTCCAACTCCATGTATTTGAAGGGAATGTGTTATGGAACTGACTATGCCATTAGCTTGGCTGTTTAATGAAAGTCCTGCAATGGGGTAGGTTCCTAGAGAGTGGAAGGAGAGTAAGATAGTACCATTGCATAAGGGTGGTGGTGGTAAAATGGAGGTATATCAAACTATAGGCCTGTTTGTATTTCTTCTGTAGTTGTTAAGATTTTGGAGAAATTGGTAAGAACTCATATACAGAATTGGGCAGATGAGGGTATTATTATTTCTGCAGGCCATCATGGATTTGTTAACGGACACTCTTGTTTTAGGTAATCTGGTTCCCTTTTACAATAGAGTAACAAGAGCAGTGGATGAAGGTTCATCACAAATCCAATCCACTAAACTGATATCCAAATCCATATGATGCAACTTAAAAATCCACTTGTCATGTGGCACCTTGTCAAATGCCTTGGAAAAATCCCAAAATAATGGCAGTATATGCCAGTTTAGTGGATTGGATTTGTGGTTGTGTATGGGGAAATAGTATCAGGGTGTAAGAAGTTTATAAGCAGAGTTTCACAGGATTCAATTCTGGGACCATCACTGTTCAGTTATTTTGTCAATGATATTGTCACAGGATTACAGGGAGATGTTCAGCTGTTTGCAGATGATGTGAAGCTTGGGAGGATTATTAGTAATAGTGCTGATATTTTTGGTTCTTCAAGAGGATTTGAATAAGCTGAAAGGGTTGGCTCTGACATGGGGATGTCAGTTTAATGCAACTAAATATAAGGTTTTAAAATTTTGGATCCACAGAAGGGGTGCTTTATACTCACTTGGTAGAGTCATACTGGAAGGAGTGGAGGAACCAAGGGATCCTGGGGTGATTGTGGATAGAGATTTAAAGTTCCAGGGACATATTGCAAAGGATGTGAACACATTTTAGAGAATTGTGGCAATGTTCAGGAGAACATTGACCATGAGAGATAAAAGTGTGCTGGTCCCATTGTATAAAGCTTTAATCAGTCCATATTTGGATTTCTGTGCTCAGATCTGGTCACCAGAATTTGAAAGGGATGAAGTAATGGGGAGGATACAGAGACAGATAACAAAAATGATGTCCTGACTATACAACATTGATTATAAGGATAGACTGAGGGCATGTGGACTGCGGAGTTCGGTGGATAGAAGGCAAAGGGAAGATATGATTGAGACATTTTGAACTGTTGAAGTTATTATCATATTAACACTGAGGAGATTTTTCATATGGCAGAATGAGGGAAAGGAACAAGGACAAGAGGTCATCCCTGGAAGTTGCAAAAGGAGGTGAGTAAAAGGGTAAGAAGTAAGTTTTTTTGCATGGAGAGTGGTAAGAGAGCATGGAATGCATTACCTGAGAGGGTGGTGATTGTGCAGACTGTGGATAATTTTAAGGACTAATGATTGACTTTGTATTCAATAGTGTTGACCTCCCATAATGAATCCTGTGACTCCATGGGGGTCAGGAAAATAATAATAATAAAAAAGTTTTTAATTTGATGCACAGTGTAATTTATAATATGTTTTAAAACTGTTTTTGTTTCTCTTTACAGATAAAGTTCAACCGAAATATGTCAACTTTACAACTGATATAGATATTAGCAGACCTGTGATTCATCTTGCTACTGATTGTGCACAATTTGTTTTTACTTTTCATGCATTTCCAAGAAATGAGGAAGTAATTTTTCATTGGGAGAAAAATTCACAAAAGTTGAAAAATGACAGTCATTATCAAATTAGTGTTAGTGCAACTCAGGTTATTCTAAATATTTCCCAGTTGAATCACTCTGACTGTGGAGTGTATACACTGTTTGGTGAAATAGATAATATGATAAACAACATAACATTTACTCTACTTGTAAAAGGTAAACATTACTGTTTTTTTTTTTAACTAAAAGAATAATTAGGTTTTTATTTATTGCTGAAAGGTGTATTTTTGATTACTTTTGATTAATTGTTAAGAGTGGCATTTCTCAGACATTTCATACATATTTCAATTCAATTTGTATGTATTTATGGACTATGAGGAGGAATGAAAAGAATGAGATCATTATGGTGTATGAGAAGTGTTATTATAGACTGTGTGTTACAAAATATACATATATTGTGAGTGATCTCAAAGTAAGAAAAAACAGGTGGAAGTATTAGTAATGGAAGGAATGAAAAGAGAATTGAAGAACATGGGCAAGAGTGAGTGAAATGAAACATACGGAGGATGAAATTTTGTTCTTTCATACATTTGATGCTTTAAATAAAGTGATCAAGAGGGCTGCAGGTTCTGATAACTTTTTTGATTAATTACCTGTGTAAATTATACTTGACAAGAAATTATATACTTGCTTAATCTTTCACCCAAGTATATGCAAACAAAGTTTGTGCATGAAGTATCATCATGACTAGACGACTTATATATAGAGGCCATTGTCTTCACATCAGTTGCCTTAATATCTCATAATGCAAATTGCACATTTGCATTATGGGATATTAAGCCAGTGTACACATATGGCATGTGTACTTTTTTGGCCAGTGTACACATATGGCATGTGTACATTGGCCAAAAAAGGAGCACACACACACACACACACACACACCTAGTAACTATACACAAAATGTAAATTACAAAATTACAATTTGTAATTTACAGTTTTTGATATTTTTGATATAATTTTTGAATGCACTATAAAAATAATCATATGATAAATCATACTTATTTGTCACTTATTTTATTTAGTAATTTCTCCAATATTCCATTCAATCCCATCGTTGTATTCATATTCAGATTTCATAATATTCTAAACAGTTTCAGTTTGTCTGTTACTCTTCCTACATCAGTTCTTGTCACATCAATGACAGCATTATCTCCACTTAGTTGATACCATAATTCAAAACTATTTCTTTTGCTTCTGTTGCTTACCTTCATCCGCTTTCATTAAAGTCATCCTTCTATAATCATTTTTCATTTTACTCACCACAATGCAAGAATGCTTTGGGACTTCCTGTGACCTGCTCAGCTAATTTTCTCTCATAATCTGATTTTGTCCTCTTTCTCATTCATATCATCCATTTTGCTTGTGCTTTGTACCATTCATAAGTTTAGCAATTCCCCTGATATGTTTTTTTAGTGCTTTAATAAAAAGCTGCTTTAATGATGCTTTTTATTCATTTCATACTCATATAATTTACCTTCCTGACATTGCTTTATTTAAATACCCTTGAACTTTATCAATGCACTGAGTGCTTCCTCTGCAGTTTCTTATGCCACTGTAAGATACCATAATTCAAATTCACTTTCATTTCAGTGACCTATGCAAATTCAGATATATTCCCTTTTTAACTGACAATTTTTCCATATTACTAGTCACTTCCCACATCAAGACTTCACAATGATTCTTTTCATATGGAGGCAGAATGGCTGCCTTAGTTATGGACAAACAAACCCTGTGATGTCATTGCCAGAGCCAGCACTTTTAAACCCTTGGTCCTCTCCATGACAAGCTGCTTCAGGTTATTATCTTTTAGTAGCTGCATAACTTCGATTTCCTCTACTCATGTGCATCCTTAACTCCTTTCAGTTTATGTCTCTGAGGTTGAAGTCTTTTGTTAATGGATTGCCAGTTTTCTCTTGTATCAATCACTGTATGTTATGGTGGGGGGGGATGCATTCTCTTCAGATTTTCCTATCAATGCCAGTGTTCATCAGGGCTATGCTATTTCATTTTGGAACACTGCTCTCATATTTTTGATGGTGTACTACTAAAACCTCTCTAAAGAGGTCAGTTTGGTTAATTGACCCCCCCCCCCCCTCCTCACAGATTATCTCCAGCCAGTTTCAGAGCTGATCAGTTTCCACACTAGGTTTCTTCTACTCTAAAATTGGCATCCATCATGCTCTTATTTGTGCCAAACCTACAGTAACCTGTGGCCATAGATATACTTACATACACATACATATACTTCAGTTTTATGACCACAACTAACTCTTCAAATAAATATCAACTGATTACTTTTCTCATTATCCATGTTCACACACACAGCATTGATTTGCTGTAGACTTTGGAGTTTCAAGTGTGTGAGAGTGATATAAAAAAAATAATTCATGCTAAGTGCTCAGTGAGATAATTTGATGAGAGGTGCCATCTGCATCCTTCTTTGCATTCCTCACACTCAATCCTGTTGCTGAAACCAAATATTAATTTTTGTCCTATTGGCTTCTATTCCACACACCAGACAGGCTCAAATCCACTGTCTCCCATAAATTTACCATCATGATAAATGTTTATTCTTCTTTGTGACAATTCTTCTCAAACATTAACAGTATCTTTCTCCTTATTGTTTTCTCTATCTTCCTGTGGAAGTACAATAACCCTTACATTCAACATTCACTCTCTAACCTTATCCTCATTCCATCATCCAAGTTTCTCTGATAGCCTATAATTTTTGTCCAAGTACATAACAAACTCATAATCTCCTTAGTTCTGTATTTCATTGTCCTCATTGTCATAATCCATCATGCAGTCCTCATAGTTTTAGTTTGTTCTCTAAATTTTAGTTCCTTATCCACCATCACCCTCAGCTCTTATCTCCTCCTCCTCCTCTAAGATATATCTACTAGCTGTATACTCTACATCCCATGTATTTTAAAAAGTCACACTTTAAACTGATGACCAATCATTTGACCCATTCACCCAGTCTGTTCAAATCCTCTTGTAAATCCAGACCATTAACTGTTCTTCTCATATTTCTTCTCAGCCTGGTAAAATCTGCAAACCAATCCACATCACCATTGAAACCATAAGTTAAACAGCAACACCCCCAAAAACAGACCCTTGGGGAGTACCACTCATGACTTTCTCCTTCTAGAATATTGCTGATACTTATTGGATAGCTAATTGGCAAACCAATGCAACTTGTCATATGGCAACATATCAAATTCCTTTTCAAAATCTAAATATATTATTGTGTATCCATCTCCCTGGTCGAATGCATTTGTCACCTCGTAATTATTATTATTATTACGTAACGCCTCCAGGGAGTCCAAAGACTCATTGAGGGAGGGCACCTATTCTACAACTCTCTGTCTCTACCATTCAATTCACCAACTACAATGAACAGCAACCACACCAATGCCACCTACTACCACCACCACCACCACTACTACTACTAGTATTTTCACAGACAATTACAAACATCCATGCCCACAGCAGGATTCAAATCCACAGCCTTTTGGCTGGAGAGCAGATACGCTAATCACTCAACCAAACTGGCTGGCAATAATAAGTAAGTAGGTTGCTAATATATAATCTTTCATGCTATCCATGAAAGAAAATGCTGCTATTGTCAACTCTGTTTAAATCTTGATTTTCCCAAATATCTTCAGCATTTTAATAACAATTCCACACACACACACACACACAGACTGACCTGTTTTAATACAAAATTCCCATCTTATTGCCTCCATTATGTAGCAGAACAATTTTGTCCTCTTTCACTCCTTTGAAACTTAGCCCTATCTAAGACTCATATTAAAAACTTATGTCAAAGCTGTTGTTAACTCCATGGAGCATTCTCTCAAACCATGCAGTAATATATCATCAAGATATAAATTATATATTTAGTTTAATCCTTTATTAATCCTTTAAAACTTCCAACATCATCAAGTTCTACAGCCTTATAAATATCAAGTTTACTCAATTCACACATATTTCCTGCTTAATCACCATCCCCCCCCCCTCCAACACACATTCCACCATACTCAAGTTCTGCTTGATGTCACATTCATGAGGATGAAATACCTTTATGAATTGCTCATTTAATATCTCAACTATATCTATCCTCCACTGTGGTTATTATTCTACCATCTTCATGAATGAATATCAGCCTTCCATAATCATCATCTACTTACTATGTATTGAAAGATCACCTTCCTCCATTTTTTTTTTTTTTTCGTTTGTTTGTTTTGGCCTCATTAGCTAACTGCTACTCATGCTGCACTTTTGTTACTCTTAAAAAATAAGTCAACCTTCCCTGCCTGCTCTTTGTACTCATTATGCAAGTGATGATTACCACTCATTTTGTGCCTGCCTCTGCAATACTGTCTTCTTCATCTCAATACTTCAGATTGCATATCTCATCTTTTCATTCATTTGTTTTACACCTACATTATGTAACCTCATATTGGAGACTTAATGCAGTATTAACAGCACTGGGAAAGGATTAAAAAGTTATTTTAATTCTTCCAATATTTTGTCTCAGTTGCTGAGAAATCTATAGGAAGTACAAACTAGCACTTGTAAGACACACACACACACACATGCACATACACACACACACACACACAAAGCAACACAATACTAAATGAAACATACAGATATAACACTAAGGTCCTATCTAGGTGGGATGTTCGAGGATTAATGTTTCCCAAATTATGGGAAGTTTCTTGTACCCATATTTATTTAAATTTGGTTAATTTCTGAGGTCAGCTGCAGATTCCAAAAACAGTCTTTCTTTTCTAAATTTAATATCCATGGTATTCAATGCATGGTCTGCAAAAGCAGATTGATCATCTATGGTCAATCTAGGCTTGCAAAAAATCATTTAAATGCTGTCTATTTCTCTTATATAGATCATCTATCTCTCTATCATTTATTTTTTTTTAAAGAGTTGGATGGTTACATCAAACCCACAATGACATCTATCTCTCGAAATCATCCCATGCATGTTCAGAAACTGCTCTTCTTTCTTCTCACAGCTTCACTAGCATTCATAATCTTTGCTCACTATCTCAACTTATCACTCTTATACCCAGGAACACACTGACTACCTTTTCTAATACACTGTTATTTTTTACTCTTCTGAACCTGCTGATATTCATTCTTTCATTCTCCTTGTTTCCAACCAACTAATTCATTCCTTCTACAACTGCCAACTCTTTTGCTTACTTACTCCTCATATCCAATTCTGCTTCAATCACTCTACTCATTCTACTTCCAGGAAAACAAACCTTATGCACTTTCTCATTCACCACACCTTTAATAGTCAAATCTCCATATGGTATGTCTTTTAAATCATTTGTTTCCTGTTTCACAGGAAACAAATGATTTAAAAGACATGCCATATGAAGATTTGACTATTGTGTGTCATTTCACACTATAGTGAAATGAAAGCTCACTTCCATTTCACTATTCCTCACACTTCAGTACATATCTATAATACTCCTAATTTCACTCGGTATATGCTTCACTCAACTTCATCAACTCTGCTTTCATTGCTATGCATTGTGGGTCACAATGTATAGCAATATACACATCTAAGTGGTTGTGAATTATGGGATACTAGGATAATTTGATAATTCCTTGGAAAGATACTTCACATGCAAAGTTTTGTTTGCTTATGCTTGGGTGAAGGATTAAAAATAAGAATATAATTTCTCGTCTAGTATAATTTACTTAGTAACCAATCAAAAAAAAAAAAAAATGAAACTTTCTAAAACTATCTTTGATGTCGATTATTTTAATAATATGGTGATACACCATGTTGCTGCTTGTATTTCACTCTTATCCACAATGAACGAATCCAAAATAACAGCCTATGCAAATGATGTAGTAGGTAACTGTAGGGACAGTGACTCTGTTAACAACCTCTTCAAAATCTTAGAGAAATTTAAAGTAAATTTCTTAAATTTAAAGTTTTATCACATTTAAAGTAAACAGCTTAAATGTGATAAAACTCAGTTTAAACTACATGGAGATTGTAATCCAAGCAACACTCTCTCTGTATTAGTCCCTAAGAAACTGACCATCCTAGTAGTTCCATTTCTAGGTTCTTCTTGAACTTCACATTGACAAATTTACAGAAAAAGCACTGATAGTCTCAAGATCTGTTGCTTTTTTTCGGAACTACTTAATAAACATGAGAAGTCTGGTTTAGCACAAGATGAGTCAGTGCTGACTCCAAAATCTTCTGATTGAGAACTCATCTACTTCATCATTTCCACTACAAATTTGAACACTTGTTTAAGGAGAGTACTGAAGCATTACTACACCATTTAAATTGAATTGTAATCACTGCCTCTCATTACTAAAAATTTGAAAAAAAATCTAATTGTTATCAGTTATAAGTAGTACTACGCTTTTTTTTAAAAATCATATTGCACTTCCTAATATGCCATAATAATAATATTATTATTATTATTATTATTATTATTATTATTGTTCCGGGCAACTCCAAGGAGTCGACAGACTCATCGAGGGAGGCCCTAACATCATGTCAAGAACAACTATTCGACATTGACACAGTATCTATCATACCTTGCCTTGAACTCATTCACGGTCGTAGCACCCACAACAGACTCTGGAAGCTTATTCCACTCATTCACTACTCTCCAAGTAAAAAACCTAGCTCTAACACCCTTGTCAACCACGTTCTTGCCCAGCTTCCATTCATGGCCCCTAGTCCTCCAACCACCAGTCATATTTTCAAAAATATCCTCTGGATCAATCTTATAGAAACCCTTCAGTAATTTGAATGTCTCAATCATATCACCCCTCCTTCGCCTATCGACCAATTTCTGCAACCCACAAATCTTCAACCTATTCTCATAAGGATCATTCCACAGACCTGTTATCATCTTGGTCACTCGTCTCTGGATCCTCTCCACTTCCTCCCCATCACGAAGAAACCCTTGTGCCCATAACTGGGCACAGTAGTCCAGATGGGGTCTTATCAAGGCTCGATACAGAGGAACAACAACTTGTTTGTCTCTGCCTGTTAAAGTATTTTTCAGAAGCCAAGTGATTTGGTGAGCTGTTTTAGTCACTTTTGCAATGTGCCCCTAAACTTCAATTCCCTATCCACCAACACTCCCAAATCCCTGGCCTCATCAATCTCCTGGAGTACGGTTCCACCAATGCGATATACTGCTGCTATTCTTTTCACCCCAAAGTGCATAACCTTACACTTTGCCACATTAAATTGACATCCATTTTTCCTAGCCCAGTCCTCCAAACTATCCAAATCATCCTGTAAAATTTTGACATCCTGTTCACTCATAATTGCTCTACCCAACTTTGCATCATCAGCAAACAAGTGAACACTTCCTCTCAAATCCTTACTTATATCACTGATGAACAAATTGAAAAGCAGTGGTCCAAGAACAGAGCCCAGTGGCACTCCACTAGTCACAAGCCGTCTTTTAGACTCCACTCCTGAATAAACCACTCTCTGGTATCTCTCCTTCAACCACCCTCCTATCCATCTCACCAACCCTATATCTATCCCCATCTGCTCCAGTTTACTGATTAGGGTTCTATGTGGTATCCTATCAAAAGCCTTGTGCAAGGTCCAGTAGTATTACTGTAAACCCATTACCCCTATCCAGTTCAGCCGTCACTGTGTTATAGAACGTGAGCAAATTACTGAGGCATGATCTACCCTTCACAAAACCATGTTGTCCCCCATACAATATCCCATTTTCATCTATCCAATCCTGTATTCTTTTCTTGACTAATTTCTCTAAGACCTTGACAATGATTCCTGATATGCTAATCAGTCGGTAATTTACAACAGCAGTCTTGGAACCACCTTTATGTAGTGGAACTATTTTCCCCTCTTTCCACCCCCTCGGGACTAACCCAGACCCGAGACCCAAATTAAACAAAATGGTCAAGGGTACTGACAATTGGAATGGTATACCACGAGCTGGTATACCATCCAATCCCACAGATGTATTGACATTGAGGTTATGCAATAGACTACTCACCTCCACTTCATTCACCACAATTCCCATATAATCTCCTGGTACATTCGTTTCTGCAATATCACCACTTGGATGATATATTCTTGCAAAGTGCTCACTCAGTAACTCAACTATATCAACTGATTCAGTTACCTCCCTACCATCGGTATTCTTTAAAATCATTCTGCCATGTACATTTTTCCTTTTACTTGCTACATATCTAAAAAACTGTTTAGGATTCTCTTTAGCCTGCATGGCCAATGTTCTTTCGTCTTTTTTGCTTTTCTTACCACACTCATTACCCTTCTGGCCTGCGCTTTATACCGTTCGCGTGCATGCCGGTCACCTTTCTCCTTAAATTCCCTCCATAGTTGTTTCTTTTTTTGCAGCTCAAGCTTAATGGTGTTATTCATCCATTTAACCCCTAGTTGATTTATTATTCAGACTCTAGGTATACAGTCAGGTATACAGTATACTAGGTATCTAGGTATACAGTTATATAGGTATCTATACAGTATATGTATATGTATATGTATACCTAGATACCTATATATACAGTTATATAGGTATCTAGGTATACAGTTTGCATGAAGCCATTGCTTCATGCAAACACTTCTTAACTACCTCCCATGCACTATCGACTTCTAGTCCTTGCAGTTGTACATGCCATGGCACCGAACCAATCAAACTCCTATGCTTGTCATACTTTCCAACCCGATAATTCCACATGTACCCTGTCTTAATTGAAAATTCTACACCTTTAGCCACCTCCCAAGTCAAGACCCTATGACCACTCTCACCGATTAGTGGCAATGTGGTCATATTTGTTACAGACAAATCTTCAGATGTAATTACTAGGTCAAGCACTCTTTGACCCCTAGTATTTTCCCTTACATGCTGTCACAGATAGTTATCCCTTAATAACCGCATAAAATCCAATTCCTTCCTCCAGTGTGTGTCCTCTCCTCACTCCAATCAATGCGACCATAGTTGAAATCCCCCATAATAATCACCCTCCTTCCACTTATTTCTTCTATTTGCTTGTGCATACTGTCACCACCATCTTTTCCATCAGTGGAACTATATTGGGTGCTGCTATAGACCCAATGGAATTGGGTCTATAGCAGCACCCAATTGTATATTTAGTTCTGCTAGCCACAATCTCACACCAAATGGCCTCAAATGTGCTCTTTTCTCTATCCTGCAATTCAACTTCTATTCTCCTTGGCTGCAGCTCATCAGCTATCAACAATACTCCTTCCCCCATTTTATTCTCCCTGTCATTCCTGAACACACTATACCCATCACATTCAATCCCACTAGCTATATCATCTACAGTCAGCCATGTTTCACTAATACCAATAACCTGTGGTCTGGAAGTGCCAACCATGGCCAAAAACTCTTCCTTCTTGTTCCTAATACTCCTAGCATTAGTGTAGATGAATTTAAGACTCCCATTAGCCCCAACCCTACCTTGATGCCTTACATTAACTATCCCACTCTGATTTGTTGTTCTTATTTGCTCGGGCATATTATATTCATTCTTACATTCAACTATCTCCCTAAGGACTGTATATCTACTCCTCCCCCCCCTATTAAATCTAGTTTCCCTGAATTTGCACATCCACCACATTCAGCAACACTTTCTCAAGTCTTCTTACACCGTAACCATTCAAATGCCAGCCATCTATCTTATATAGATCCTTTCACCCATCGAACTCACTCCACACGTCCGCAAATTCCACACCACTCATCATACATAACCCACGCATAAAGTTTTTCCCACCAGAGGTCAGGCCAACAATTGTGGTAGCGGTTAGTCAGTGTCTTTAACGAACCAGTATGATTGTAGTATAGCTTGTTTCCTGTGTATATTTGTACGCTCCAGAAGATGACCTTGACATAAAGGTCGAAACGTCGAATTGTAAAATTTTAGTAATAGTAAACTAAAGTTTTTATTCAAACACGGTAGTTGTCTCCATAATTTCCAAAAATGCATTCGGATCACCGTGCAAGCCTAAAAGAAAGGCACGCATAAAGTCATTTGCAATTATGGCCCTCCTTTTAAACATTTCACTGTCATACCGTGGGAAAAGACTAATCATTCTAACTTTCTCACTCTTTTCTTTTGCTACCTCAAACAATTCATTCAGGTCTTCTATCATTTCCATTTTGTCTCCTTTCAAATCATTCATACCTACCACAACAATCATTTCTTTCACCCTTTCCTTTTGCTCTCTAATAGACTCAGTTACATCCTTTATGGTCACACCAGGTTGGTACGATTTTGTCAAATCCTCTACTATCACACCTCGTACTAACGAGTCTATACTAGTACTTATACTAGCACATGGCTTGTATCCTTTTGAAATTCATTCTTATTGTTCTGTCTGGTTTGAAAGGTCATTGCACTGAAAGTGATCTGTTATATTCAGATCAAAATATCTGTTAATAAAGTTTTTTTTATTAATTTTTGTATCTGTATATTTTAATAGATGATAACCATGCCTTTTTTTTTTAATGCTAGTCCTCTCCAATGCAAAAAAGTTCCTCTTCTTGCAGTTTCCACCACTTCTAAGCACCAGACAGAGAATCATAAACTTTATAATGATTGAATTTTAATTCATATCTGAAAGGTCAGAAAAAATGCAAATAACTCAGTTCTCCAAACCTGCTGGATTTATACTGAATAGTTTTATTTTGTTTCTGTGGTTTGGTATGGTGCTTCCTAATGCTCAAAAAAGGGAATCTAGATGAATTCAGATTTAAGATCATGTGGTTCACTCCAGCATCCTATGAGTGAACCATGAGGAATGGAATCATTATGCTTTGCCTTTTTTTATGCTTAATAACATCCACCTATTAACACTAATTACCACAGACCTTTGGCTAACCAGGACCATTTTAGTTTGTTTCATGGTTCATTACAAAGTTCTCTCTGGGTTCTTACAGTAGGGATGATTTGGAGATGAGCTTTGGGCAGTGCAGGTCAATTTGAGATAGTTTGCTTAGAAATGGCCAATCACATGGGTGCCAGTTACCAAACTTGCTAGACTGTTTCTGAAACTTTCTTGTTCATGCTGAAGTTCAATTGAGTAAGGTGAAAAGTAAGAAACAGATAGCACTGAAAGAAATGATGAGCTGAGGCCTTATTCCTCCTACCCCCAACTACTTTCTCTCTTCATTTCTCTTCCCTATTACTAATGGACATGCTTTCCCCTCTTTCAATATTCATATTACTCTTAGAATAACGATATGACTCTCATTTCTTTATCATACCTCAAAAGTTGAAACCAAACTCGGTAGTGACTCTTCCCACAATGCATAGCAATGTACATCTCAGAAAAAAACTGTGCTGTACATTATGAGATACTGAGGCAATGGATATGAAGTCAACAGTTTTTGTGTACAATAGCATATTCATGAAGACATTTCACATGCAAATATTTGTTTGGGCAGTGTATAAAAGAGTATAATTTCTTGTCTACGGGTATTATTATTATTATTATTAACATTTCGAGTCAGAGACTCATTATGGGGGGTACACATTATTGCACACAATACTCATCCAACAGTGCCTTAAACTGATTCAGTGTGTCTACACCCACAACACACACTCAGGCAATGCATCCCACTCACCAACTGCTTTCCATGCAAAGAACCTACTCCTCACTCGTCTATTCACATCCTCCTTATACAGTTTCCAGTGATGGCCTCTTGTTCTACCCCCTCTTCCATTCTATGAATAATTTCTTCCATGTCAACCTGATGACAACCCCTTACTAGCTTATATGTCTCAATCATATCCCCTTTCTTCCTCCTATTCATGAGGCTCTGCAACTTACATTCTCTCAATTTTTACTTGTATCCCACATTCCAAAGACCACTGACTACCTTTGTGAATCTTCTCTAGACCCTTTCCAACATATCCTCGTCACCATGAAAATCCAATGATCAAATCTGTGCACAATAATCCATATGAGACCTGATCAAGATCTTATACAATGGAATCATAACTTCTCTATTTCTGCATGTCGGGGTCCTCTGATTCATTGCCATTATCCGATGTGATGTCATCACAACTTGTGCAACGTGGCCCCTGAATTTCAGGTCCTTGTCTGCCATCACTCCTAGATCTCTGATATCCTCTACTTCCATTAAAGTTTCTCCTCCAAGTGTAAACTTTGCATCCCATCGTTGCTTTCCAAATCTCAAATACTTATACTTTGCGACATCGAACTGACATTTACACTAACCTGTCCATTCATGCAATCTATTCAAATCCTCTTGTATGGCCATAACATCTGCTTGACTCTACATTGCTCTCCCCAGTTTTGCGTCATCTGCAAACAGCTGTATATCACTAGTTAAACCCATCCCAATATCATTAATATATAAATTGAACAACAATGACCTCAAAACTGATCCCTGCAGCACCCTACTAGTGATCTTTCTCTTTTGGGATACCGCACTTCCCATAATAATAATAATTCACTACTTCTTGAAAGCACATGTTATTGCAGGTTTGATATATTATTATTATTATTAGAGACCTCCAGAGAGTCACTGATTCATCAAGGGAGGCTGCACATCAACCATGCCAGCTGTTATACTTTTTTTAAATGTTATTCATAAAAGATGTATTCACCACTTCACTGGGCAAGCTCTAGCTTTCATTTCTTTCTTAACTGCTTACAAACTCACCTTCCACAGATGTCTTCTTGTCCTCTCCTTGCCTTCCTTTATAATGAAAAATCTCATTAACTCATATCCTATAACAACCTTTCAGAAGTTTATAGGCCTCAGTTATATTACTCCTCTTTTTGCTATTTACCAGTTAACATACTTTCAATCTTTCCTTATAATCTACATTCCATAATCCCAATATTCATATTTGTAACTCTTCTCTTTACCCTTTCACAGCTTCTTTATCGTCTCGTAACCCAGGAGACTAAATCTGTTCATAATCATTGGTTGCATCAAGGCCTTGTCAAGAAGCAAAATAACATCTTTATCCTGACATGTCATGTTTATTTCAACATCACATTTATCTGCTGCAACCTTCAATTTTCTATCTACCATAACTCGAAGATCCTTAACCTCATCAGTTTCTCCAAGCATAATCCCAGCAATATAATATGTCATTGAAAATCTCATCACCACAAAATCATAAATTTACACTTACTAACATTGCATCGATAGCCAATTATCATTTACACACAGTTCCAGCCCATTCAAATCATTCTGTAGGTGCTGTATATCATTCTGCAGGTTCAAGTCCTGCCTTTGGCATGAATGTTTGTGATTGTCTGTGAGAATATTAGTGGTAGTGGTTGGCAGTAGATGGTTTCGGTGTAGTTGCGGTTCATTGTAGTTGGTGAATTGAGTGGTGGAGACACAAAGTTGTAGAGTAAATGCCCTCCCTCGATGAGTCTTTGAACTCCCTGGAGGTGTTACGTAATAATAATAATAATAATAATTTTTTTTTACATTTTATTATTTCTCAGATAAATTACATACATACATACAATAATATTTTTTTTATATATAATATTTATAATATATTACATGAACACAACTGTGCATAACAGATACTTGCACATACATAATATTTTTTAAAATAATAATAATGGTAATAATAATTTACACAAATGTATATTATTATAATATTAATAATGATGATTATTATAGATTTTTTTTTTTTGCATTTTAACACTCTATATATACAATAGCAATAGATATTATTTCTTTATATAATAATTTTTTTTGTATCATCATACAGAGTATTTATATATGTACAATTAAGACATATTTTCTGCTCTGTACAAAATTCTGTATGCAGTTTAAAGTACCTTATTTCTTTTTAATATTTTTTCCTTTAAACATAAATACACTTTTTTTTTTTCATATCAGTATCATCATTTATTATTATACATGGTATTGACATACACATTATAATAATTTCCAGTCTATGATTATGAGGATTAGTTGTATGAGGCAGACTAATCCCCCTACTTCTAAGCTAGGGTTAGTTTTTATGAAGAATGTAGGATTAGCCTTTACTTACTAAATAGCTTAAGGAAATTACAACGTACAATAGAATATACATTAAAATAAATTTTAATACACTTCCAATGTTTCAGCAATGTCACGTTGCCATTTTCACAAGAACTTAAATACAAGACACGTGCATGTAAGCACAACACACAGTAAATGAGGAATGAAGCAGGAAGCTATTCTTTCTCCTAAAAGTCCTGATGGTGCCCCCCCCCCCCCCCCCCCCAGCGGGCAATGTTGGTATTCTTGGCCGATTGGGCTGAAGGCCTTCTGATGTAGGTTTACCAAATTTGGGGCAGTCTCATGCACTCAAATTTGTTTAGGTTGGGATTGTTTCTTAGGGCTGAGGCTGATTCCATGAATAGCCTTTTGTATTTGAATTTACTGCAGTGTATTATCGTGGCTTTCTTCCACCGTATTCTATGGCAGGGATCCAGGAATGGTCTGCAAGACCAGAGTGGCTGTATTGGTGAAACCGGATGTAGTGTGTTCTGAAATTCTGAGATTTAGCTGTCCTGCCTGTTTGGCCAAAGTAGGACAGCTTACAGCTGCAAGGGACTTGGTATACACCAGGTAGGTCTGGGGGGGGGGGAGGTTGGTCTTTAGTGGAGCGGATAAGGGATGCCAATATTTTATAAGGTCTGTAACAAGAAGTTGAGTCATGTTTTTTTAGGATTTTTGTAATTTTTTTCTGAGGTGCCTTGGATATAGGAAATGGTGATGGATTTAGAGTAATCCTTGTTGCAAAGGGGTGTGGGTTATTGGTTTCAATATTTTTTGGATTTTTTTTGGTGGGTAGCCATTGGCTAAGAAAGTGTTGAGAATGTGGTTTAGTTTTGTGGTTAGGGCATTGTCATCGGAACAGATAAGTTTAGCCCTATTGTGTAGTGTCTTAATGACTCCATATTGTTGTGAGGGGTGGTGGTGGGATTGTTGGTGAATGTATCTGCCTGTATGGGTGGGTTTTCTATAAACTGAGAAAACGAAGGTTCCATCAGGCTGGCAGGTGACTAGTGTGTCTAAGAAAGGAAGGCAGTTGTTTTTTTCTTCTACCAGGGTGAACTTGATTCTGGGGTGTTGGTTATTTAAGTGTGTTAGGAAGTAGATGAGTGCATCGGAGCCATGTAGCCAAATAGTGAACACATAATCAACATAGCGAAGCCATATGGTTGGTTTTTGTGGAGGCAGAGTTTAAGGCTTTCTCTTCAAAAGTCTCCATATAAAAGTTGGCCAAGGGTGGAGAGAGTGGAGAACCCATGGCTGTCCCCTGTATTTGTTTGTAGAATTTTTCTTGTCAAACAAAATAGCCTGAGTTCATTGTGAAATAGTTCACTGAAATAGGACTGTGATATCGGGAGGAAATTTAGCTTGGATTAGCTCTAAGGATTCTTTGAGTGGGACATTTATGAATAGGGAGGAGACATCAAAACTGACCATTACATCAGTGTGTTTGAGTGTAAGGTTTTTTCTATGCTGGCTTTGAAGTTGGCTGAGTTTTTTATGTGTGAAGGTGTGTTGCCAGTATAGTGTGAGGGCTTTGGCCAAATGTTTAGCTAGTTTGTGTGTGGTGGGGAATCAATGCCATCCACTATGGGATGTAATGGCACATTTTCTTTATGCATTTTTGGGAGTCCATGTATATGGGGGAGGGTTAAATGGTTTTAATTTGTTAGTGACTTCTACAGGCCAAGAAGTGACCTTAAGGAGCCTGTGGAATTTTCTAATTTGTGAGTTGGTGGGATTGCACTCAATAGGGAGGTAAGTAGCCCGATCTAACAATAGAGCATTCAGCTTACCTGTGTAATCCTTTTGGTTAAGCAATACTGTGGCGTTTCCTTAATCCACTTTGGTGATTATTATTTCCTTGTTTTTCTTTAATTCTTGCAGAGATTTAATTTCCTTATTGAGCATGTTGGTTTTTGGTAGTTTGGTTTGGTCAGAACACAAACAAAAGCACAAGAACTCAGGCTTTGTTTGACAAGGAAAATTCTACAAACAAATAGAGGTGACAGCCATGGGTTCTCCACTCTCCCCACCCTTGGCCAACTTTTATATGGAGACTTTTGAAGAGAAACCCTTATACCCCCCCCACAAAAACCAACCATATGGCTTCACTGTGTTGATGATCTGTTCGGTATTTGGCCACATGGCTCTGATGCACCTCTCTCCTTCCTAACACACTTAAATAACCAACACCCCAGAATCAAGTTCACCCTGGAAGAATTAAAAAACAACTGCCTTCCTTTCTTAGACACACTAGTCACCTGCCAGCCTGATGGAACCTTCGTTTTCTCAGTTTATAGAAAACCCACCCATACAGGCAGATACATTCACCAACAATCCCACCATCACCCCTCACAACAATATGGAGTCATTAAGACACTACACAATAGGGCTAAACTTATCTGTTCCGATAACAGTGCCCTAACCACAGAACTAAACCACATTCTCAACACTTTCTTAGCCAATGGCTGCCCCCCCCCCCAAAAAAAAATCCAAAAAATATTGAAACCAATAAACCACAACCCCCTTCCCCCTTTGCAATAAGGATTACTCTAAATCCATCACCATTTCCTATATCCAAGACACCTCAGAAAAAAATTACAAAAATCCTAAAAAAACATGACTCAACTTCTTGTTACAGACCTTATAAAAAATTGGCATCCCTTATCCACTCCACTAAAGACCAACCTCCCCCCCCCCAGACCTACCTGGTGTATACCAAGTCCCTTGCAGCTGTAAGCTGTCCTACTTTGGCCAAACAGGCAGGACAGCTAAATCTCAGAATTTCAGAACACACTACATCTGGTTTCACCAATACAGCCACTCTGGTCTTGCAGACCATTCGCTGGATCCCTGCCATAGAATACGGTGGAAGAAAGCCACGATAATACACTGTAGTAAATTCAAATATAAAAGGCTATTCATGGAATCAGCCTCAGCCCTAAGAAACAATCCCAACCTAAACAAATTTGGGTACATGAGACTGCCCCAAATTTGGTAAAATTACATCAGAAGACCTTCACCCCAATCGGCCAAGAATACCAACATTGCCCGCTAGGGGGCACCATCAGGACTTTTAGGAGAAAAAATAGCTTCCTGCTTCGTTCCTCATTTACTATTTGTTGTGCTTGCATGCATGTGTCTTGTATTTAAGTTCCTGTGATAATGGCAATGTGACATTGCTGAAATATCGGAAGTGTATTAAAATTTATTTTAATGTATATTCTATTGTACGTTGTAATTTTCTTAATCTGTGTAGTAAGAATGTATAACCAACATCTAAGCCTTTCCACAAGAAAAGCAACATTAGGCAACAACACACTTGGTAATAGATAATTATATCAAGGTTAACAATCAAATTAAAAACTAAAACTGAAATTTTTAAGACTGGGTAAAAATTGGATGAGATGAAAATTGAAATATTATTATTAACATCTGACCTCTATGGCATCAGAGACTCATCATGGAAGGTACACTCTATCACACAGAAAGCTCATCCGACCATTGAGAAGATGCAACTTGCAAAGTCTGGTGGACAGGAGGAAGAGGGGAGATATGATAGAGACCTACAAGTTAGTAAGAGAGTTGTTATAGGATCAATGCTGGTGAGGTTCTACAGAAAATAGTGGGTCATAAGGGGAGAACCAGAGGTCATCCCTGGAAACTTATAAAGAGCAGTGTGAGTAGGGGAGTGAGAAGCAGGTTTTTTTCATGCAGGGTTGTGAATGATTGGAATGCCTTGCCTGAGAGTGTGGTGTCTGCAGAGAATTTGAGTGTGTTTAAGACACTGTATGATGAGATGTGTGTGATAAAAGGGCCTCCCAGATGAGTCTTTGACTCCATGAGGTCTTGGGAAATAATGATAATAATAATGTGTCTACATTCACATTACACTCAGGCAATGCATTCCACTCCCCAACCACTCTCCATGTAAAGAACTTACTCTTCAATCCTCTACTCACACTCTCCTTATACAATTTCCTGAGATGGCCTTTTGTTTTACCCCTGCCTTCCAGTCTGTGAAAAATTTCTTCCATTCCAACCTAATAACAATCCCTGTCTAACTCATATGTTTCAATCATATTTCAATTCTCCTTCTCCTCCTGTTCACAAGGCTTTGCAATTTACATTGTTTCAATCTGTCTTCATACTCCACATTCCAAAGACCTCTGTAAACTTTCTCTGGACCTTTTCTAAGATATCCTCATCACCATGAAAAACCCCATGAAGAAATCTGTGCCCAATAATCCATGAGTGCTTATACAATGTAATCATAATTTCTATTTCTGCACGTCAGGGTACTCTGCATCATTGCTTATCCAATGTGCCAACTTCATGACTTGTGTGATGTGCCCTGAATTGCATGTCCTTGGCCAGCACTACTTCCAGATCTCTCATCTTCTCTATCCCTTCATCAAGTGTATACTTTGCATACCATCATTGCTTATCAAAATTCAAAACCTTAGACTTTGCAACATTGAACTGATAGTTCCACTTACCTGCCCTTTCATACAATCTATTCAAGTCAATAATGGCATAATATCTGCATGACTCTGCTTTGCTCTCTCCCAATTTTTTATCATCTGCAAACAGCTGCATATCACTAGTTAAACCCATCCCAATATCTTTAACATACAAAGTGAACAATAATGGCCCGAAAACTGACCCCTGCACCACACGACTAGTGACCTTTCTCTTTTGGGATACTGCACCTCCATATACAAATTTCTGATACCTATCCAACAGCGAGTCACCGATCCCGTCTGTTACAATTTATGTAAGAGCTTGTCATGTGGCAGTCTATCAAAAGCCTTTGCAAAATCCAAGTACACGACTGATATGCATTTCCCCCTGTCCAAGATATTCGTCAACCTTGTTATAGTACATAAGTTAGTTAGGAAAACATGATCTCGCTTTAACAAACCCATGCTGATAACCATAGAGAATACTGCTGTTATCAGACCATTTCTGTATCCTACTTCTCACCAATCTCTCCAAGACCTTCACCGCAACTCCACATTTACAGATTAGTCTATTATTTGTCGTCACAGCCTTATCACACCTTTATACAGTGGAACAATTTTACCTTCTTTTCACTCTCTTGGAACCTGTGCTGTTGTAAGACTCTTATTAAACAGACATTGCAATTCTACTGCCAATTCCCTGGAACATTACCTTAAAACGCATGGTGATATGTCATTAAATTCTATTGCCTTATTGACATCATGAAGTTTATTTATTTTCTGATATACCTCCTGCTCACTCACAATTAAGCTATCCTCTCCAGTGTCTTCTATACTTGATGTCTCCTGCAGCAGTTACCATTCTACCATTTTAATCCCTTAACATCATCTTAATGTGTCTGTAGAGGCTTAAGTGCTGTGAGGACATCATGTTGGAGGCTTAATGGATTTTTTACAACACTCAAAAAGAATTAAATTAGAATTTAATACTTCCTATATTTCGTCCTAGTCACTAGGACATCTATGGGGATTACAAAAACAATTAATGTAACGTGCACACAAAAACTTACAATACTAAGCCCAACCACATGGGTGACACTAGAGTCCTATCTAGGTGGAGCGCCCTCTAAGGGCGGTAGTAGGTGGCCTGGAATGTAAGGTGGGACCTCTGGTGATGAGTGTTTCCCAAATCTTCGGAAGCTTAATGCAACCGTATTTATTAATCTAGTAGTAAGACTTATACGTTGGTTAGACATAACTGGTAATTAATTTACGGAATTAACAATGCATATGAAGTATTTTAATTAAAGATAACTTTAATGAATCACTTCTATGTTTCGGCAATGTCACATTGCCGAAATATAGAAGTGATTCATTAAAGTTATACAATATCCTCAAAAAATATGACCTTACTTCCTGTTACAGACCATATTAAAAGTTGGCATCCCTTATCTGCTCTACCAAAGACCAACCACTTCCCCTAGACCTACCTGGTGTATACCAGGTCCCTTGCAGCTGCAAATTGTCCTACTTTGGCCAAACAGGCAGAACAACAAATATCAGGATTTCAGAACACCAAGACTACATTCGTTTTCACCAGTACAGCCGCTCTGGGTTGGCAGACCATGCCTTAGATACCCATCATAAAATTCGTTGGAAGAAAACAAAAATAATCCATCGCAGCAAGTTTAAATACGAAAGATTATTCAAAGAATCTTCAGCAGCTCTAAAAAACGTTCCTAACCTCAACAAATTTGGGTGCATGAAACTGCCCCAAATTTGGGAGACTTTCATTATGAGAACTTCAGCCCAACTGCCAAGACTACCAAATTAGCCTGCAAGAGGGCACCATTAGGACTTTAGGAACAAAAGTAGTTTCTTACTTTCTTCCTCATTTGCTTTGTTAGTTCCTTAGTGCACATACCATATCTTTATGTTCCTGAAGATGGCAATGTGACATTGCCGAAATATAGAAGTGATTCATTAAAGTTATCTTTAATTAAAATACTTCATATGCGTTGTTAATTCCGTAAATTAATTACCAGTTACGTATTTATTAAGATTGTTGGTTTCTGAGAGCTGCTGCTTCTAAGAAAAGTCTCTCTTTCTTGAATTTGCTGTGGTGGAGCATCGTAGTTTTCTTCCATGATACTCTGTGGGTGGTGTCCAAAACATGGTCAGCCAAGCCTGAATGGCCATAGTTGTGTTTAACGATGTAAGACTTGTGTTCCTCCATGCGGATGGATGCTGATCTGCCTGTCTGTCCAAAGTACGCCAGCTTACAGGAACAGGGTACTTTGTAAACTCCAGGCAGAGAGAGAGAAGAGGAAGCTGATTTTTCGTAGAACTGATAAGGGTAGCAAGTTTGTGGTAGGGCTTATATGCTGTGTGTAGGTTGTACTTTTTTAGTATCTTGGCTATTTTTTCCGAAGTGCCACGGATGTAGGGTATGGTGATGGCATTTTTAAAATCTTGCTGACGAGAAGGACGGAGAATGGGGGAGGAACCGATTTTTTTTTGATACTGTGTTCACTGTAGCCATTGGAGAGGAAAGTTCTGTGTATGTGGTTAAGCTCAGTAGTGAGGGCAGTTCCACTGGAACAAAGATTGTGGGGGGCTCTCTTGGTAAGAGCTTTAATGATGCCATATTGTTGCGAGGGGTGGTGGTGGTGGTGGGAGAGTTTGTGAATGTATCTGCCTGTGTGTGTGTGGGTTTTCTGTATACAGTGAAGGCAAGTGTATCATTAGGCAGGCGTGTGACTAAGGTGTCTAGGAAGGGTAAACAATTGTTCTTTTCCTTTTCCATAGTAAACTGGATTCTTGGATGTAGGCTATTAAAATGACTGAGGAAGGAGGTCTAACGTGTCTGGGCCATGAGACCAAATAGAGAACACATCATCTACATATCTTAGCCAGATGGAAGGTTTGAGTGGGGCTGAGTCTATGGCTCATTTTTCGAAATCTTCCATATGGAAATTGGTACTCTATTCTCATTTACAATTACTTCAGTCTCACCAGTTCTGCTCTCCTGATCTCTTGCTTCACTTCTTACATTTTTTTGCTTTCTTGCTCATATTACTCGTTCCTCCTAACTGACTCACACCAAATCTATTCAAATACAGCTTTTGTGGCATTGACTTTTGTACATTTCCATTTTTCTTTCAAATGCATCCCACACATTCACAAACATCACTCCCTCCTCCTCATGCAGCTCTGCCAAAATACCATTCATGATCCCTGCTCTTCGTCTTAACTCATCATTATATCTAGGTAATGCACTGACCACCCTTCTGACACTGTTATGGTTCACTCTCTACTCAACAATCTACTGATCTCCATTCTTACATGCTCTTTATGTCCATGTACAAGTCATTTACTCCAACAACCACTAACAGCTTGAACATCTGTTATCTAAGACATCAATTATCCTGCTAATTCTCTCTCCTGGAAAACACACCTTATGGAATCTCTCATTTACCACACCTCTAATAATGGAATCTCCATACATCGCTATTCTCAAGTCATTTGTCACCTCTCTTTCTCTGCTTTCCTTCATTCTAATCTTTTGTACTCATCCATTCTTATTCACCAAACTTCTCACCTCACTATGCTAATTTTCCATTTCACTTTTCATTTTTCAAGTCTTGCATCCTGGCAATTACACTATCTGTTAGTCTATCCCTCATTTCTTTTATTTTCTCATTCTGAAATTCCTTCACTTCCACAGTGTCAGGTTTCACTTCTTCAGTTATAATTTGTTTCACTTGCGTCCATTCTGTGATTCATACAGCCATTTGCTTCCTCAATTATGTACTCTTTATTCTATTGTCAACCAGTTTTGTATTTGCCAATGACTTGTAGTCCAACGGAATATCACATTTTTGACATATCCATACCCTCTCTTGTCTCATGTTCAGTCTCTCCACAGTCTTTGCATTCTGCCACATATATGTGCTGCATTCATGTCAATGTACCATCCTTGTAAAGTCCACGGTAATTATGTTTCATTTTCGTGCAGTCTGATTCTCCCAAATTTCTGATCTCATTTATACTGCTATTTTGTCATTGTCCACCAAGCTTAAAAATAGTAAAAATAAAAGCCTGTTTCAAATGCACAAATAGTCACTATCACTCATTTACTCTAATCTATAAAAAATAAACAAAACCATCAAATGGCACTTTACTACAAAAATAAAACATATTTTCAGCAGCAACTTTCACCAGCCTTTCACTAAGTGGCACTCTCATGATTTTAATTATCTTTAGAAGATTTTAAAAGGAAAAGCGGGAGTAGCCATAGTATTCAACACAAAATATGAGGCTAATCTTCTTGAATGGCAGGCAGTCTCAAGTAGAGTGATGTGGGCAAATATCAGAATGCGGAATTGGACATTGTGAATGGCATTTTTGGAAATTATGGAGACAACTACCGTGTTTGAATAAAAACTTTAGTTTAATATTACTAAAATTTTACAATTCGACGTTTCGACCTTTATGTCAAGGTCATCTTCTGGAGCGTACAAATATACACAGTAACAAGCTATACTACAATCATACTGGTTCGTTAAAGACACTGACTAACCGCTACCACAATTGTTGGCCTGACCTCTGGTGGGAAAAAAAAAAAAATTATACATCAATGCTAGAGTCCTATTATTTGTGTTGTCTACTATATACATATATTAACATCATTCCATCCAGTTGGAGTGGAATGGTTTCTAATACTAGCGGATTGGCTAGAGTCCTGACTTATGTTGAATCTTTCATATTAGGTTGGCTGAATGTGTGCCATCCAGATCCTTGGAATTTTCATACCATCTTTATTGTTGATATTTGGGTGGTTTATCAGAATTTCGCAGGATTCTTTAAATTTTCTTTCGTACCATGTTTTTGTGCGGTGTAAGGAGCAGGTGCTTTTCCAGTTGATTTGGTGTAAGGTGTTAAGTGCATGGTCTGAGAGGCTTGCTTCACCATAATGGTTACATTTAATGTGTCTAATGTGTTCTTTCTTGTGTATAGGGATTGTCCGTCCTGTTTCACCAATGTACGGTAAGTTACAGGTGCAGCGGATGCAATAGACTCCAGGATGTGCTAATGGGAGGAGAGGATCCTTAGAGGAGCTGAATATGGTTTTAAGTTTAGTGGGTGGTTTAAATGTGGCATTCAGGTTATAATGTTGTAAGATTCTGTTGATTTTTTCTGATAACCCTTTAATGTATGGGATGGCTATGGTTTTACTGTAATCTAGATTCGTTTTTGTTGTTTTTTTATAGAGTATTTTATTGACAGTATTTTTGTTATAGCCATTGTTTATGAATGTGTCACTAATGATTTTTAGTTCTTGTTTCAGGGCTTGCTGGTTAGAGCAATTAGTTGTGGCTCTGTTTTTAAGGGTGTTAATCACTCCATATTTTTGTGCTGGGTGGTGGTATGAATTCGCATGTATGTATTGGCCCGTGTGTGTCGGTTTTCGGTAGACCGTGAAGGATAGACTGCCTGAAGGAAGATGTGTAACTAGTGTGTCTAGGAACAGGAGCGAATTTTGGTTTTCGATTTCGATGGTAAATTGTATGCGTTCGTGTTGTTTGTTTAGGTGGCTGAGGAATGTGTTTAGCGTTTGTCGCCCATGCGGCCAGATCGCAAACACGTCGTCAATGTATCTGAGCCAGATTGTCGGTCGAAGCATGGCGGAATCAAGAGCCCTTTGATCAAAGGTTTCCATGTCGAAGTTCGCGATTGGGGGGGGGGATAATGGTGAGCCCATGGCTGTACCTTCCTTTTGTAGGTAGAATTTGTTTTGCCACACGAAGTAACCGGACTTTAGTACGTGGGCAAAGAGGGCCGTAATGTCGGATGGAAATTTGTTCTGTAGTAGGAGAATTGTGTCATTGATGGGGACATTAGTGAAAAGGGCAGAAACGTCAAAACTGACTAATAAGTCGTCTTTGTCGAGTGTTATGTTTTTGATTTTGTTTATAAAGTGTTATGTGTTTTTTATGTAGGAGGGGGAATGACCTACCAACTCCTTGAGTGTTGCCGCTAATTTCTTGGCTAGGTGGTAATTGGGACTGTCTATTCCTTCCACTATTGGTCGAAGGGGCACATTTTGTTTGTGTATTTTCGGAACCCCATATATTCTGAGGGGGGGCGTAGTGGGGTTTAAGTTTTTTAACTGTGTCTGGTGGCCAAGAAGTGACGGACTTTAGTAGTTTTTCTGTTTTGTCCTTTATCCTTATTGTTGGGTTATTTATCATTTTATATGTGTTGTTATCGGCTACTAGTTGGTTCATTTGCAGTATGTATGTTGTCAAGGACAACAGTGGCACTGTTGTCCTTGACAACAGTGCCACTTTATCAGCTTTTATCAGCTTTCGTTATTATTATGTTTTGTTTGGCTTTTAATGATTTAATTGCTGCTAATTCTGTTTTAGTCAGGTTGTTCTGTATGGTTTTCTTGGTATTTAGGACATTGCTCGTTTCTAGTCGTATTTTGTCTGCTATGTTGTTAGGTAGGGATCTGATGCCTCTTTCAATGTGGTAGATAAAATCCAGTTTGTTTACCTTTTTAGGCGCTATTGCGTAGTTCAGTCCTTTATTCAGCAGCGTGAGTTCGCCATTATTCAGGGTGTGGCTTGATATGTTAATCACATGGTTCTTGCTTGTCGGTGGTTGGTCGCTCCTTGTCTCCCTTGTTTGTTGTTCATTGTTGTTTCTCGGGGAGGAAGTCCTCTGATTGGCCGCCATATTTTGCCGTTGTTTCAACCTGTGGAATTTTTTTTTCTTGAGTTTTTCTTTATTCTTTTCTAGGGTATGCACCAACTGAAGCTATGAACCAACTAGTAGCCGATAACAACACATATAAAATGGTAAATTATAACCCAACAAAAAGGATAAAGGACAAAACAGAAAAACTACTAAAATCCGTCACTTCTTGGCCACCAGACACAGTTAAAAAACTCAAACGCCACTATGCCCGCCCCCCAGAATATATAGGGTTCCAAAAATACACAAACAAAATGTGCCCCTACAACCAATAGTGGAAGAAATAGACAATCCCAATTACCACCTAGCCAAGAAATTAGCGGCAACACTCAAGGAGTTGGTAGGTAATTCTCCCTCCTACATAAAAAACACACAACACTTTATAAACAAAATCAAAAACATAACACTCAACAAAAAAGACTTATTAGTCAGTTTTGACGTTTCTCCCCTTTTCACTAATGTCCCCATCAATGACACAATTCTCCTACTACAGAACAAATTTCCGCCCGACATTACAGCCCTCTTTGCCCACGTACTAAAGTCCGGTTACTTCGTGTGGCAAAACAAATTCTACCTACAAAAGGAAGTTACAGCCATGGGCTCACCATTATCCCCCCCAATCGCGAACTTCGACATGGAAACCTTTGAGCAAAGGGCTCTTGATTCCGCCACGCTTAGACCGACAATGTGGCTCAGATACGTTGACGACGTGTTCGCGATCTGGCCGCACGGGCGACAAACGCTAAACACATTCTTCAGCCACCTAAACAAACAACACGAACGCATACAATTTACCATCGAAATCAAAAACCAAAATTCGCTCCCGTTCCTAGACACACTAGTTACATGTCTTCCTTCAGGCAGTCTATCCTTCACGGTCTACCGAAAACTGACACACATGGGCCAATACATACATGCGAATTCATACCACCACCCAGCACAAAAATATGGAGTCATAAACACCCTTAAAAACAGAGCCACAACTATTTGCTCTAACCAGCAAGCCCTGAAACAAGAACTAAAAATCATTAGTGACACATTCATAAACAATGGCTATAACAAAAATACTGTCAATAAAATACTCTATAAAACCACAACAAAAACAAATCTAGATTACAGTAAAACTATAGCCATCCCATACATTAAGGGGTTATCAGAAAAAATCAACAGAATCCTACAACATTATAACCTCAATGCCACATTTAAACCACCCACTAAACTTAAAACCATATTCAGCTCCTCTAAGGATCCTCTCCTCCCATTAGCACATCCTGGAGTCTATTGCATCCGCTGCACCTGTAACTTACCGTACATTGGTGAAACAGGACGGACAATCCCTATACGCAAGAAAGAACACATTAGACACATTAAATATAACCATTATGGTGAAGCAGGCCTCTCAGACCATGCACTTAACACCTTACACCAAATTAACTGGAAAAGCACCTGCTCCTTACACCACACAAAAACATGGTACGAAAGAAAATTTAAAGAATCCTGCGAAATCCTGATAAACCACCCAAATATCAACAATAAAGATGGTATGAAAATTCCAAGGATCTGAATGGCACACATTCAGCCAACCTAATATGAAAGATTCAACATGTCAGGACTCTAGCCAATCCGCTAGTATTAGAAACCATTCCACTCCAACTGGATGGAATGATGTTAATATATGTATATAGTAGACAACACAAATAATAGGACTCTAGCATTGATGTATACTTTTTTTTTTCCCCCCACCAGAGGTCAGGCCAACAATTGTGGTAGCGGTTAGTCAGTGTCTTTAACGAACCAGTATGATTGTAGTATAGCTTGTTACTGTGTATATTTGTACGCTCCAGAAGATGACCTTGACATAAAGGTCGAAACGTCGAATTGTAAAATTTTAGTAATATTAAACTAAAGTTTTTATTCAAACACGGTAGTTGTCTCCATAATTTCCAAAAATGCATTCGGATCACCGTGCAAGCCTAAAAGAAAGGACAATGAGACTTATTTGCACCTATGGTTCCACAGAAGGTTCTACTAAGGTAGAAGTGGAGGAATTTTGTGATGCTTTAGAAAAAGCAACTGACACAATGAAAAAGGAAAAGTTGGTCCTTGTTGGGGATCTAAATAGCAGAGTAGGAAATGAGATTGTCTGCAAGGATAGAAAAATCAGAACTCTATGGTGGACACAGGAAGTTAAAGAGGTAGTGAAGGAAAAAAAGAAAACATATCAAAAGTTCCTGTCAAATACGTCAGCTTGTGCTCTTAGAAAATACAGAGACAAATGTAAGAAAGCTAAACACTGTGTAAAACTAGCTAAACAAAAGTCATGGGAGGAGTTTGGCAAGAATATAGAAAATAAATATCAAGAAGGTGGCAAAATATTCTGGAGGTTGTTGAAGAAGCTTAGAAATGGAGGAAAGAATGCTGTAAAAGGAGTTAGAGATGATAAAGGTGACATGAAAACAGGAGAAAAAGATATCCTTGAAGTATGGAATTAATTACTTTGAAAAACTGCTAAATGAAACAAGCAGTGATGACAGCACAGTGGTAAAAAAACACTGACCAGGCATGCAGTCAGGAATACATATCCATACTTGAAGTAGAAAAAGCCATCAAAGGCTTTAAATGTGGAAAGGCAGCAGGAGTAGATGATATTCGACCAGAAATGCTGAAGTATGGTGGTATAAAAGTCTTACAGTGGCTGCACTGCATAGTTCAGAAAGCCTGGACAGAGGGACGAATTCCCAGTGATTGGAGTAGAGCTCTAATATTAGCCATATATAAAAAGGGAAATAAAACTGAATGTGAGAATTACAGAGGTATTTCCCTACTGAGTGTTCCTTTCCCTACTGAGATCTATGCAAGTATACTTGAGAAATGGTTGAGAAGAATTGTGGAAGAAAAGCTTGGTGAAGAACAAGCTGAATTCAGGCCAAATAGAGGCTGTCAGGATCAGATCTTCACTCAACTATTACGACAAATAGTTGAGAAAGCATGGGAATATAACAAAGATCTGTATTTAAATTTTGTCGATCTGTAAAAGGCATATGACAAGGTGCCAAGAGAGAAGCTATTCAATACGCTACAGGTATATGGTGTCAATGGGGCATTATATCAAGCAGTACTTAGTCTGTATTTGAGTTGTAAGTCATCTGTTAGAATTGAAGGAAGTACAGAAAGATGGTTTAATGTTAAATCTGGTGTGAGACAAGGATCTACATTATCCCCTCTGTTATTCATTATCTATATGGATCACATTATGAAGGAAAGTGGTATTAAACATGATATCAGAATTGGAGATGTTAATGTCAGCTCTTTGCTTTATGTGGACGATGTTATACTTCTAAATAAATCCACTACAAGTTTGCAAGTTTCGCTGACTAAATTGAATAACTCTTGTAATAGATTTGGTATGAAGGTCAGCATTAAAAAGACAAAGACAATGAAAATAGGTAGAATTGTTGAAAATGTGAGCTATGTTGTGAATGGGGAACCTGTGGAACAAGTAAAACATTTCGGCTACTTAGGCATGATTTTTACTGAAGATAGTAAATTAAATATGGAAATAGACAACAGAATTAACAAAGCTGGTATGGTAGGAAGTCAATTGAATAAATTCATATGGAATAAGAGAGAAATTAGTCGGACCACTAAATTAGATGCATACAAGACAGTGTTCAAACCAGTTTTAACTTATGGATCTTAGAGCTGGTTCAGAAGTAAAACACTTCACCAAAGACTAGAGACCGCAGATATGAGAGGCGTGAACAGATGGTATCAATGGCAATATCATATTAAAAATGAGGATATTAGGAAAGAACTTGACATTGTCAGCATCCAAAAATGCATTAGCAGAGCTAATCTCAGGTTGTATGGTCACTTAAACAGAATGGGCAAGGAAAGATTAGCAAAACAATTGTTCTCTGCCAGGTGGGCAGGAAAATGACCCAGAGGAAGACCAAGATATATTGTTTTAAGGATACTTGCGACATAAGACTGAATGATATAATCACGTAATCACAAGAAAGATATTTATTTAACCAAATATTTCGGTCTGGAAATAGCAGACCATCGTCGGTGGTATTACAAGAACAGTTTAAAAAATATACAAGCTAGAATACTAACAATAGATCGTTGAAATTAGAACATGCCGCGTGATGTTATATCACTAAGTATGAAACGAAATATTTTGAAGTAGAAACATGATTGAATTTGCTATTAAAAAAAAAAAAAAAAAAAAAAAAAAAAAAAAAAAAAAAAATTAATGAGTAATCTTGATTAGGCTTTCCCAGATTTTTGATATAGATATGCAGTCATTACGATTCAGGTTGGGATGATGGAGCAAGGCCTCCACGCTTTCCTTGAACAAACGTTCGAACCTGTAACGGGATCTATGTAAGAGGCGCGTCTTGGACCAAAGGATGCTGTGGTCAGTTTCAATCCCGTGTTGAGCCAAACCAGACTTTTCAGGTTTATTGTGAAGAATGGATGATTGATGTTCTTGGATTCTTTTTTCAAGAGAACGTCCAGTCTGTCCAAAGTAAGAGAGATCACAGTTGCAAGGAATTTGATAAACTCCAGGAAGAGATAAAGTTGAGCGTTTGTCTTTAGGAGAAGGAAAATGAGAAGACAATTTGTTAATAGGAGAGTACGTAGCTGTTAAATCATATTTCTTCAAAATTCTTGCGATAGGTTCTGAAATACCGGAGATATAAGGAATAGGTACTCGACGTATTGAATCTTTGTTGTTTTGTGGGGGATTATAAGATGTAAGAAGACGTTGAATACTTTTTTCAGAAAAGCCATTGAGTTTCATGTGTTGCTGGATAGTAGAAAGTTCTTTCTGTAGATAATCAAAAGTAGAACAATTAGTTTTGGCTCTTTTGATGAGACATTTTATAATTCCTGTTTTATGACATGGATGATGGGCTGATTCTTTCAGAATATAACGACCTGTGAATGTTGGTTTCCTGTATACTGTAGTTGTAAGAATATTTGAAGATGATCGGATGAGGAGAACGTCTAAAAAAGATAACTGGTTGTTTTCTTCTAATTCCATAGTAAACTTTATGCGATGATGTAAGGAATTAATACTGTTTAAAAAGGAAGATAAAGTGTTTTTACTGTGAGGCCAAATAGCAAATATGTCATCTATATATCTTACCCAAAAAGATGGTAGAGGGAAACTAGATGTGAAGAGGACTTTTTCTAAATGTTCTAAATAAAAGTTGGCTAAAGCTGGAGAAAGAGGACTTCCCATGGCTGTTCCTTCTACTTGGCTATAAAATTTGTTTTGACATATGAAATAACCAGAATGTATAACGAAATCGAATAGTTTTATAATATCTTGAGGAAAGATGTCAGCAAGTAGTTTTAAAGTTTCCTTAAGAGGTACATTGGTGTATAAAGATTCTATATCAAAACTAACCATAAGATCTGTAGGTTGTAATGAGACATCTTTTAATTTTTCTAAGAAATCTGAGGAGTTTTTTAAAAAAGAACTCGAGTTGCCAATGTAAGATTTCAGTAATTTAGCTAGATATTTGGCTATACGGTAAGTAGGAGAATCAATGCAATCTACTATTGGACGAAGAGGATAGTCAATCTTATGGATTTTTGGAAGGCCATAAAATCTAGGAGGTCTTGCAAAATGAGTTTTAAGTCTTTCAATTGTGTCTTTATCTAAACTGATGACTTCATCAAGGAGAGAATTTAATTTCTTTAGTTGTCTGTTGGTTGGATTATAATCAATTTCTTGATATGTGGAGCGATCTCGAAGCAAAAGAGAAAGTTTTCTTCTGTAATTTACTGAGTCCATAACTACTGTTGCTTTTCCCTTGTCAGCTTTAGTGATAATGAGGTGATTATTTTTTCTCAAGGACTGTAAAGATTTCATTTCAGAAGGAGATATGTTAGAAGGAGGAAGTTTAGCCTTAAGTAGAGAAGAAGCGACTTCTAGGCGAAGAGCATTAGCTTTATCGCTGGTTAGATGATTAAGATTCCTTTCAATGTTAACTAGGAAATCTAGATATGGTATTTTATTTGGAACAATAGAAAAATCATGTCCTTTTGAAAGGATGAGGGTTTCGCTTTTAGTCAAAGGACGTCCGGATATATTTACAATCCAATTATCTGGAGTTATGAATGGCTTGGATTGTTTAGACGAAAGAGCCTCATATTTACGGTTACGATGTTGACTTAGTTTATTATAAGCACGTTGAGTAGAACGTTTAGCTACATTTAGAACTATGTGAGAAAGATGTGGATCCAAATTTGTGGATATATAGGTGCGTAAATCAGAAGTCTGATGACTGTGAATAGCAAGATCACGTTTAGCAGCTTTAAGTTGATTACGGATTAGAGATAAACTTGTGTTCCGGTAAATATTATGAGCTCCAGGAGATTTTATTGTTTCTTTAATCTTAGCGAAATTGGGAATAATCTTGTTGTCGCGGCACTTTTTTAAGAAATTAATCTTTGCTCGTAACCTACCTTGTATAACTGAAAGTTTTCCTAATTTACCAGTTATTTTGGTAGCATTTTCCCCGTGAAGGATAAGAATTTGTTGTTTTAAGGATACTTGCGACATAAGACTGAATGATATAATCACGTAATCACAAGAAAGATATTTATTTAACCAAATATTTCGGTCTGGAAATAGCAGACCATCGTCGGTGGTATTACAAGAACAGTTTAAAAAATATACAAGCTAGAATACTAACAATAGATCGTTGAAATTAGAACATGCCGCGTGATGTTATATCACTAAGTATGAAACGAAATATTTTGAAGTAGAAACATGATTGAATTTGCTATTAAAAAAAAAAAAAAAAAAAAAAAAAAAAAAAAAAAAAAAAAAATTAATGAGTAATCTTGATTAGGCTTTCCCAGATTTTTGATATAGATATGCAGTCATTACGATTCAGGTTGGGATGATGGAGCAAGGCCTCCACGCTTTCCTTGAACAAACGTTCGAACCTGTAACGGGATCTATGTAAGAGGCGCGTCTTGGACCAAAGGATGCTGTGGTCAGTTTCAATCCCGTGTTGAGCCAAACCAGACTTTTCAGGTTTATTGTGAAGAATGGATGATTGATGTTCTTGGATTCTTTTTTCAAGAGAACGTCCAGTCTGTCCAAAGTAAGAGAGATCACAGTTGCAAGGAATTTGATAAACTCCAGGAAGAGATAAAGTTGAGCGTTTGTCTTTAGGAGAAGGAAAATGAGAAGACAATTTGTTAATAGGAGAATACGTAGCTGTTAAATCATATTTCTTCAAAATTCTTGCGATAGGTTCTGAAATACCGGAGATATAAGGAATAGGTACTCGACGTATTGAATCTTTGTTGTTTTGTGGGGGATTATAAGATGTAAGAAGACGTTGAATACTTTTTTCAGAAAAGCCATTGAGTTTCATGTGTTGCTGGATAGTAGAAAGTTCTTTCTGTAGATAATCAAAAGTAGAACAATTAGTTTTGGCTCTTTTGATGAGACATTTTATAATTCCTGTTTTATGACATGGATGATGGGCTGATTCTTTCAGAATATAACGACCTGTGAATGTTGGTTTCCTGTATACTGTAGTTGTAAGAATATTTGAAGATGATCGGATGAGGAGAACGTCTAAAAAAGATAACTGGTTGTTTTCTTCTAATTCCATAGTAAACTTTATGCGATGATGTAAGGAATTAATACTGTTTAAAAAGGAAGATAAAGTGTTTTTACTGTGAGGCCAAATAGCAAATATGTCATCTATATATCTTACCCAAAAAGATGGTAGAGGGAAACTAGATGTGAAGAGGACTTTTTCTGAATGTTCTAAATAAAAGTTGGCTAAAGCTGGAGAAAGAGGACTTCCCATGGCTGTTCCTTCTACTTGGCTATAAAATTTGTTTTGACATATGAAATAACCAGAATGTATAACGAAATCGAATAGTTTTATAATATCTTGAGGAAAGATGTCAGCAAGTAGTTTTAAAGTTTCCTTAAGAGGTACATTGGTGTATAAAGATTCTATATCAAAACTAACCATAAGATCTGTAGGTTGTAATGAGACATCTTTTAATTTTTCTAAGAAATCTGAGGAGTTTTTTAAAAAAGAACTCGAGTTGCCAATGTAAGATTTCAGTAATTTAGCTAGATATTTGGCTATACGGTAAGTAGGAGAATCAATGCAATCTACTATTGGACGAAGAGGATAGTCAATCTTATGGATTTTTGGAAGGCCATAAAATCTAGGAGGTCTTGCAAAATGAGTTTTAAGTCTTTCAATTGTGTCTTTATCTAAACTGATGACTTCATCAAGGAGAGAATTTAATTTCTTTAGTTGTCTGTTGGTTGGATTATAATCAATTTCTTGATATGTGGAGCGATCTCGAAGCAAAAGAGAAAGTTTTCTTCTGTAATTTACTGAGTCCATAACTACTGTTGCTTTTCCCTTGTCAGCTTTAGTGATAATGAGGTGATTATTTTTTTTTCTCAAGGATTTTTTTTTTTTTTTTTTAATAGCAAATTCAATCTTGTTTCTACTTCAAAATATTTCGTTTCATACTTAGTGATATAACATCACGCGGCATGTTCTAATTTCAACGATCTATTGTTAGTATTCTAGCTTGTATATTTTTTAAACTGTTCTTGTAATACCACCGACGATGGTCTGCTATTTCCAGACCGAAATATTTGGTTAAATAAATATCTTTCTTGTGATTACGTGATTATATCATTCAGACCAAGATATAGGTGGATTGATATGGTACAATGTACCTTAGACAAGAGAAATATAAGATCTGATAATGGTAATATTGGAGTCTTGACAAGTAACAGACTGATTTGGAGGAAAATTGTAGATAGGAAGTTAGTAATGATGTAAATTTTTTCATGTAGTACTATCATATCCTGTACACCCCATGAGGGTACATGTCAGGAATTTGATGATGATGATGATTTTATGATATTTTGAGATATAACACGAATTTCATTTCGTATTGAATTATTTTTTTGAATCATCATTTTATTACCCTTACCTAAATGCACTATTAGTGTTTAAAACATTATAAAAAAATCTATTATTATTATTATAACAAATCTGTATGAATCTCACTCGCTGTGCAACTTATCCATCATACTGAATCTTAAATTCGTTGATACCCAACTAATCCACCCATTTCCAGAAATAAAAACCATTTTTGGTATATTTTGATTATTATGATTAATATATATATAGAATATTTATAAAAATGATTGTAAGGCTCCATAGCTCAGTAAGTAATGATGATGCCCTTTTGGCTGGAAAGATCTGTGTAAATTCCATCTAGGATGTATCTTTATGATGTCTAGAATCATTACGATTCTCTGAACTGAAGGTGAATTAGCCAGTCTCCAGATGAGACTGGCTTTCTCTTATAAACATGAATTTTTCATCCTGCAAAACAAACAAACAAACCTAACTCAAGAATGCATGCAGGTAACAGACAGACATACACACATACTGTGAAAATAAGATAACAGCCCTTATCAGTGCATTAATTGGGTTTATAAGAAGCCAAGTTACATGGTCATGAGGTAATTGGACCTAACACTCTAAGGTATATAAAACATTTTTTATAGAAAAGATATAAAACCATTTTTATAATGAACTACATTTAAGTTGTGTTGATTTTTTTTAGCTTACCACTTGAAAATGTGTATAGGTATGTCTTCACCTTCCCCTTATGTGTTAGGCTCATATCCTCTCACAGCTAAGTAAGTTGGCATCTTAAAAAATTAATTATTGCTCTGATATGACAGGTAATCCTATTTGCATAGCGTTCTGTGTCAGTTTCATTTATTCTCTGGCAAGAGAATAAATGCAACTGACAGATATAAAACTTTTATTAGCAAACTGGCTACCTCCATATGAGAACAACTAACTTATTATCAGTTGAAAAGCACTTACAAAGAATTTTTGCAATGTAAATGGGATTTACACCCCGATCTTTCCAACCAAAGGAGATCAACAATGTCAACTGGAGTATAGAGGCACTGTGACGATATATATTTGCACACACATTTTATTTATTATTTATTCACATTATTATTACTTTTTTTTTTCCAGATAAACCTATAATTCATATTGAGGATACTTTAAATTTTTATATGGTGGGAAAATCATATACTTTTCACTGTAGTGCTGAAGGTTATCCCAATATAACTTTGTGGTGGCGATGGAAATCCTGTAATATTTCTAAACGTTGCAAGCCTGGAAATATAAACAGCTGGCAGGATGTAGATAATGATCTTATAACATTAAATAATGAAGCTACTACTACCACACCAGTTTATCACAATAATGAGTATGAAATATCAAGCTGTCTTCGAGTAATAGCTAATAAGTCAGGTTTTTATCAGTGTATTGCATCCAATGAAATGGGGAAAGAAGAAATGATAATTCCTTTTATTGTAACTGGTGAGTAAATCTTTTTGAGATTATTTGATTAAATCTACTACCACAAGTTTGTTAAAAAAAAGTCATTTTTTTATAAGCTTTAATTTAATTTAAAAAAAAATCATACTTCTCCCACTCACAGAAAAGTTTTTCTGTATACCTATAGTACCTTCATACTATGGGTGGATTAAGAATGTTTTTTCTATTTTTTTATTAATTTTAGATATATATTTTTTGGTATTATCATTTCTTTTTTTTTTTTTTACATAGTTAAGAAACCTACTCTAAAAACCAAATGTGAAACTTTTTTCAAGCCACTTCAGGCCTTCATGAAGCAAGGCAGTGGTCTCACAATGGGAGATGAATTTCATCTCCCACCTAATGCCAGTCACAAGCATCCATGTCCATGCTTGGATTCAAATCTGTAGCCTGCTGGAAGAGTATATATGCTAACAAGGCTGGAATTTAGTAATCCAATCATATTTTATAACATAATGATAGTGATATTAGTCCAATTGAGAAAGCATATTTGAGGAATAATATCAATAAGTTTTGTAAAGATTTTTGATAGAACACCACATGTCAAGTTGGTATTTAAATTATTTAAACTGTGTGTTGGGATAATTGGTTAGTTGAGTGGATTGAAAATTGGTTATTTAATAGATATCAAAGAACTGTCTGTTGAGGGGTAGTACTTTAGAGGAGAATGAACATATTGGCCCAAGAATAGAGCCATGTGATATATACCTCATTAGGCTACTGCTTTTTAAGCAACATGGTTTTTAATGGTTTGGCAGTGACATTGCAAAGTTGAGGAAAGTTATTAATAATGAAACTTTTCCTTTCAAGAAGATGAAAAATGAGGTGTGTTGAAATGCAAAACCTTGCACTTCAAAATTAGGAGATGAAGGGTTCAACACTGTACTGATAGAACTGTATTAGAGGAAATAATGGAAGCAGAGAGCTTTGAGTGATAATGAATAGAAAATTCAAGTTCTATCTGAGAAACACTGCCAAGGTAGTGAAGGTAACACAAAGAGCTGCTTTGATACTGAAAACGAAGCTCTACATCTCGTAAGATCATATCTGGACTACATAACATATTTGATCATGTGGATTTTGGATATATGAGTTAGAACCTGAAGTAAGTCAGAGGGAGATAACAAGAATAATATCAGAGGTGTGAAATGTTAGCTCTGAGGATAAACTGAATTAATGTAATCTGCAGAGTGTGAACAGAAAAAAAAAGCAGTGATATGATTTAGGCAAATTATTCAGAGGGGCATACTAGAAGATTAATTCCGAAATCTTTCAAAGAACAGGAAATGGAGCAGTTATAAGCATGTGAAAGAGCATCCCTGAAAGTTGCACAAAGGATGTTAAACTAAATTGAACTTATTATTATTATTTTCCTGCCCCCCCCATGGGGTCACAAGACTTATCACAGGAGATCAACACTAATGAACACAAAATCTATCATGCCATTCCTTAAAATCATCTACAGTCTGCACGTTCACCACCCTCTCAGGCAATGCATTCCATGCTCCTACCACTCTCCATGCAAAAAACTTACTTCTTACACTTTTACTCACCACTTCCTTTTGCATCTTCCAGGGATAACCTCCTGTCCTTGTTCCTTTCCCTCTTTCTACCATATCAAAAATCTCCTCAGTGTTAATACAGTAATAACTCTTCAACAGCTTAAATGCCTCGATCATACCCACCCCTTTGCTTTCTATACAACAAACTCTGCAGTTATGAGTTTATTAGAGATTTTCTCAGGTCACCCAATGAGATTTAGAGTGATCTTGTAGATCACTCAGAGTTTTTGAAGAGGACTCTGCACTTTAACAGGACCTCAATAAAGGTTGAAAAAAGGTCTAAGGCAGTAACTCTTCTTCAAAACTTTATTTACACTAGGATAAAGGAATAAACAAGAATATAATTTCTTGGTAAGTTTAATTTAATATCTAACCAAGTGAAAAAAAACTTTGTATGGTGAGAATGAGAGACTAGATTTTGATTGAAAGAGATACACTGATTTCCATAAATTAAGGAACAAAGAGAAAAATGAGATAACTCCAAAACTATGTGATGAATTTTTATGCAATTAAGTAAGAAGCAGTATATATGAGATCTGAAAAAACACCCATAAAAATTGTAAATAAATAGTTTAATTCAGTAACAAATGGGTTACATGAAAACAAAGGTCAAAATGAGATTGTGCAAGTGCCTCAATACGGAATGCAATCAACCCTCACAGCAATACAGGAGTAATGGTTATTGGGAATAATAACCATTACACCTCCTCCTCATTCTCAGATCTGCACACAGTAGTCAAGATGGTGTCTTACCAAAGTTTTATTAAAAGGTATAATAACCCTCTTGTCTCTTCTCATCAGGGTTTTCTTCAGTAACTAAGTAATTCAATTAGCTGCTTTTGCAATATGCACTGTAAACTTTAATTCCCTATCCACTAACACCCCCAAACTTGACTTCATCAATTTCCTTGAGTACAGTTCCACCAATATGGTACACAGCTTGGTAATCTTTTCATCCCAAAATGCATAACCTTACACTTTGCCACATCCATTCTTCTTTTCCTAGACTACCAGTCTATCCAAATCATCCTTCAAGATTTTAACATCATCATCATCTTTATTAACTATTGCTCTACCTAATTTTGCATCATTGCCAAACAACTGAACAGTACCTCTCAGATCCTTTCCTATATTGTTAATATACAAATTAAATATAGTATCCCAAGAACAGGGCCCTGTGGCATGCTACTAGCCACAGTCGTACTGGACTCTCTCCTGAATAAATTACTCTCTTATATCTCTTCATCAATTATCCATATATCTACTTCACCAACTTTATATCTATTTCCAAGTGCTGCAGTTTATTGATTAAAATTCCATGTGGTATCCTGTCAAAAGTGGTTGCAAAGTCCTGCAGTTTCACTGAAAAGCAAACCCCCTACCCCATTTCTGTTTATCCATTCCTGTATTTTGCTCTTTACCAACTTCTCCATTATTTTGACTACGACTCCTGATATGCTGATCGTCTGGTAATTTGATACATCAGAATTGGAGCCTCCTTTATGCACTGGAACTATTTTCTTCTCTTTCCATCCCTTTGGGACTAACCCAGAGCCAAGACTTAGATTAAACAACATGGCAAAGGCACTGCCAATTCCCTAGCACCTTCTTGTAAAATTCAAGCTGGTATACCATCTAATCCCATAGCAGTATTCACATCAAGGTTCTGTAATATGCTATGAACCTCCAATTCATTTACCTCAATATCCATGTAGCCCTTGGCCTCTCTCTTGTTACTGCAATATCTCCATCTGGATGAATACTCTTGCAAAAGTGGTGCTCACTTAGTAATTCTACTATTTCACCTGATTCAATTACCTCTCTATGATTGGCATTCATTAAAATCACTCTGCCATGAACATTCCTCCTGTTTACTTGCACCATAAGAAAGAATTTTTTTTTTTATCTTTGGCCTGTACTGCTAATTTCCTTTCATACTCTGCTTTTGCCTTTCTTACCACACTGGTTGCCCTTCTGGCCTGTGCTTTGTACTGCTCATGTGTCTGCTGGTCACCTTTCTCCTTGAATTCGCTCTACAGATTTTTCTTTTTTTTTTTTTTGTAGCTCCAACTTAATAATGGTATTCATTCATATAACTTTCATTTGGTGTGGTCATATTGGTTATGGACAAATTCTCTGATGCAACTACTAGACCTAGCACTCTCAAATCCCTAGTACATTCCATCACATGCTGCCTCAAGTAATTATTTTTAGTAATTGCATAAATTCCATTTCCTTCCTCTCATGTGTTCTTTTTTCCTCCAATCTATGTTCCTATAGGTCAAGTATCCCATAATAATTACCCTCTGCACTCAATGAACTTTTTTTTTGTCAATGCATTCTATCTCTATCATCCTTTACATCCCCTGGTCTATAGAAGTAACCAAATCTACATTTTGTTTTGTTGGCCACTATCTCATACCAGATAGATTCACATGTGTTATTTTCACTGGCCTGCAGTTGAACTTCTTTCTTTGGTTGCAGTTCATCAGCTATCATCAGTAATTCTCCCCCTCCCCCCATTCTGTTTTATCTATTCTTCCTGAACACACTACACCCTTCCCATTCACTAACTGATATAACTAGTGAGTTATATCAGTTAAATGATATAACTCACTAGTTATATCATCTTCTATCAGCCATGTCTCACTCATGCCAAATGACCTTTGGCCAGGTGAACTAACCTAAGCCAAAAACTTCTTCCCCTTGTTCTGAATCCTCCTGGGATTAGTGTCCATAAGGTGCAATAGCCCCTTAGGCCCACAGCAGTCTTTATGCTTTATACTAACTTAAGGATTTTATGGAGATTCTTAGACTCAACTTCCTTACTGGTATTTGTGTATTCGCTCAACAGCTTCCCCCCTAAAAGCTCTAATTTCCCCAATTTTTTTAATTATTACTATTATTGTTGTTTATTTTTTTTACAGTATATATTAGAACACAGAAACTAAGTAAATAATTAATTTATTAACTTATTGCTGATATTTCGCTGGTGTTATAACCAGCATTTTCAGAGCACAAAAACACAGTTTGTTACAATACGTTTGTTACTATGACAACATGGTGTAATCAGCAGACTGGTTAAACAAAATTGTAGCAGCAACACAAAGACTAGAGTCTTGATTTTTTGGTGCCCTCTATCTGGGAAAAAAATAAAAAAATAAAATAAAAATAAAAAATTAAAAAAAAAACACTATTACATAAGTCTAGAGTCCTACAAAAAAAAAAAAAAGGCATACTAGTTTTTTCTTAGGATGACTGTCTCCCAGATCTTAGGCAAGTTAATACAACCATATTTGTTGAGATTTAGAGTGTGTTTCAGGGCTTCTGTCGCCTCTAAGAACAATCTCTCTGACGTATAAGAGTTTCTGTGTAGTACTTTTGTGTTTTTCCAGTTGATCCTGTGTGCAGGGGTATCCAGAGCATGGTCTGCTAGGCCTGACTTGCCATAATGATAATTCTGGACGTATCTTTTGTGTTCGTTGATGCGGATGTTCACAGTTCTTCCTGTTTGACCATAGTAGGCTTGATTACATGAGCAGGGTACTTGGTAGACTCCTGGATGTGATAAAGGGGGAATGCTGTCCTTGGGTGAGCGGATAAGGGTAGCTAATTTGCTACACGGTCTGAATGTAGTGCGTAGTTTATGTTTATTGAGAATTCTTGAAATCTTTTCGGATGTGCCTTTGATGTATGGGATGGTGAATGTTTTGTTGTAGTTCTCTGTGGTGGATGGTGGGAAGGGTTTCTTAGGAGCGTTTAGTATTTTGTTTATCTTGTGTTGATTATAGCCATTGGCCAAGAAGGTGTGGCATAAGTGAGCCAGTTCAGCAGCAAGAGCATTGTCATTGGAACAGATTGCTCTCGCTCTATGGGTGAGTGTTTTTAAAATGCCATATTGTTGAGAAGGATGATGGTGTGATTGTTTGTGTAAGTATCTCCCTGTATGTGTGGGTTTTCTAAAAACTGAAAACGATAAGGAACCATCTGGAAGACGTGTGATAAGTGTATCCAGGAAGGGCAGACAGTTATTAGCTTCCAGTTCCATAGTAAAGTGGATTTTTGGATGTTGGCCATTTAAATGCGCTAAAAATGTTTCCAATGTCTCTGGGCCATGTGGCCAAATAGCCAGTACATCGTCAACATAGCCTAGCCAAAGTGTTGGTTTGAGAGTGGCTGTATTGATTGCTAGTTTTTCCAGGTGTTCTCTGTAAAAGTTGGCTAAGGGGGGGAAAGGGAGGAGCCCATGGCTGTCCCATCTATTTGTTTGTATATTTTCCCTTTCCATGTGAAATATCCTGCATGTATTGTGAATTTGAATAGTTCAAATATATCAGGGGGGAAGTGGGACTTCAGTAGATTGAGGGTTTCTGTAAGTGGTACATTTGTGTATAGTGAGGTGATATCAAAGCTTACTATTAAGTCTGAGCTTTTTAGGGTCAGGTGTTGTAAGATGCTTTTTAGGTGGGCCAAATTTTTGACAAAGGAGGGAGAATTGTTTGTGAGAGTGGCTAGTACTACACAGAAACTCTTATAAGTCGGAGAGATTGTTCTTAGAGGCGACAGAAGCCCTGAAACACACTCCAAATCTCAACAGATATGGCTGTATTAACTTGCCTAAGATCTGGGAGACAGTCATCCTAAGAAAAAACTAGTATGCCTTTTTTTTTTTTTTAGTTTAATCCTTTTTCCTTACCCCAGTCCTGAAGATACTTTCAGGCACAAACTTTGTTTGCTCACACTTGGAAAAAGGATTAAACTAATTTTATTATACTCTAACCAAGTGAAAAATAAACTTTCAACATCTTTCTCTAAATCCAGAGTAATTTATTAAAAAAGGGTGGCACACCGTTTGGCAACTCCTATGGGTAGAGATGACCTGCTAATGCTGCCTGGTATCTCCACTTGGGCCTGGCTCCCACTGAAGAGACCTCAATAAAGGTCGAAACTAGTCTGGGTTGTGGCCCTTCCCTTAATGCATAACATTAGACATATCCGCAAGGAGATGTGTTTTGCATTATAGGAGATACTGAGATAAGTGTTGGTTACTTGCTCCACCTTTGCAACGAGTTGCCCTGGTGTTGTACCACCTTACCCCAGTCCTGAAGATACTTTCAGGCACAAATTTTGTTTGCTCACACTTGGAAAAAGGATTAAACTAATTTTATTATACTCTAACCAAGTGAAAAATAAACTTTCAACCCCTGCAATCCATTGACAATATCATCAATATATAGGTTAAACAATATCGGTCTCAATACTGAGCCCTGTGGGACCCCACTTGTAACCCTCTGCCTCCTTGAAACTTCCCCACCATACACAACTCTCTGATACCTATCGGACAGCCAATCCTGAATCCAGTTGACCAACATGATGTCCAAACCCATGTGCTGCAACTTAAATATCAGCTTATCATGTGGCACTCTGTCAAATTCCTTTGCTAAATCCAAGAAAATGGAATATATGCTTTTCCCTCGTCTACTGCTGTTGTAACTTTAATATAAAAGGCTAGAATATTACTAAAACAAGAGTGACCCCCCCCCCCCTCACAAATCCATGTTGACTATCCAAGAAATTCTTTTCCTTACTCTCTCACTGTGTAAATTCAGGATACTTCAAATTCGAAAATAAGATTCACAAACAGAACTCAGGATTGGCTATGGGCTGTCTGCTCTCTCCGATTCTTGCTGATATATTTCTTAAGGACTTTGAAGAAAAGGCGATTAATTCCTCAACGCTGAAACTCCAAATCTGGTACCATTATATAGATGATGCATTCCTCATTTTGGAACACGGTTTAAACAACCTCAATATTTTTTTAGACCATCTCAATAAATTTCATGAGAAAATAAATTTCACCTATGAACTGGAATCCAACAACTGTCTTCCCCTTTTGGACTTTAAACTTACAAGTTGCACTGAAAATATCAAAATCTCTATTTTTAGAAACCCCCCCCCCCACACACACACACAGATACCTTCATGCTTCTTCCCATCACCACCCTCCTCAAAAATTTGGTATTATTTCAACCCTAGCACATCGAGCCAGATCTTTATTAACAGACGAAACAGAGATTGAAAATGAACTTAATTTACTGAAAAGGACTTTTGTCAACAATGATTTCTCTCTCTCTCCCAAGGATATTGATAAATTTATCTCTCACCATCGTTCACCTACTATTGAAGATTCTTCTTCCCCAAGAGCATTTATATCTTTGCCATACATCAGCTCTCCCCAAAACTGGCAAAAATTCTTAAGAAATTCAACATTAGAACTTGTTTCACTACGTTTCCAAAACTTCGCTCCATACTAAATAGACCTGAAATAAAACATCTCCCTCTTCAGTATCCAGGAGTCTACAAGATCATACGTGAATATGGCAAACCATATTACGGTCAGACGGCTAAATCTATCCTTTTACATATTGAGGAACACAAAAGAGACATATCCTACAATAGGACCAGAGCCAGCACTCTCTCAAGCCACGTTCTCTTCTCTATTAACTCAGATGAAGTCCACAAACACCTTGTAGACTGGCTACAAACTTCTAATATACATGTGTTATGATGAGCTTGAAAGAAAGATAATCGAATCTAAAGAAATATCCCTCGATTCATCCCATATAGACAACAGCCTTAGATACAATCTTTCTGATGCACACATTGCCACTGTCCAGTATTGACGCTCTCGTGATAACTCACGCAAGTAGTCAACTTCAATTGGAACTCCAGCATGCATTCCTGTTTAAACTGTACTGCGGTCTTTTATATTAGTTCTGTTGATGTAATTTTATAATGTCTCTGTTATTTTTTATATAATTCTTTGTCTTTGATGCCTGAAGAAGTTGAGTTTTTCAACGAAACTAGTAGTATCTCAGCATTAAACTTTATTCTTTTTTATTCTCGGTATTATAGTCATTCAAACTAATTTATTTTTCATAACATTATCTACCGAGTAAATATGAATGCCGATATGATTATATATATTCATATATAAATGTGTGTGTATATATGCATACATATTTGATGTTTTAAGGATACTTTGTGACATAAAGACTGAATAATATAAGCACGTAAATACAAGAAAGATATTTAATTAACCAAATATTTCGGTCTGGAAATAGCAGACCATCTTCAGTGGCACTACAAGAACAGTTTTTTAAAAAAAATACAAGGTGAATACTAACAATAGATCATTTAAAAATAGAGCAAGCGTGTGATGTTATATCACTAAGTACTAAAGGGAATATTTTAAGCAGAGACATGATTGAAATAAGGATATTAATTAATAATATTAAATAACATAAAATTAACATGAATTAATGAATTATCCTGATTAGACTTTCCCAGATTTTTGATATAGATATACAGTCATTCCGATTCGGGTTAGGGCGATGGAGTAAGGCCTCTACGCTTTCTTTGAATAAATGTTCAAATTTATAACGGGATCTATGTAAGAGGCGAGATTTTGACCAAAGGATGTTGTGGTTAGTTTGAATCCCATACTGAGCCAATTCAGATTTTTCAGGTTTGTTGTGATGAATGGAGGATTGATGTTCTTGGATTCTTTTTTCAAGAGAACGTCCAGTTTGTCCAAAATAGGAGAGATGACAGTCGCAGAGAATTTGATAAACTCCAGAAAGAGACATAGTTGAGAGTTTGGCTTTAGGAGAAAGAAAATGGGAAGATAATTTGTTAATAGATGAATATGTAGCTGTTAACTCATATTTCTTCAGAATTCTTGCGATAGGTTCTGAAATCCTGGAGATGTATGGAATTGGAACTCAACGTATTGAATCTTTGTTGTTTTGTGGTGGATTATAAGAATTGAGAAGATGTTGAGTACTCTTTTTGGAAAAGCTTGAGTTTTTGTGTGTTGTTGGATAGTAGAAAGTTCTTTCTGTAGAAAATTAGAAGTAGAACAATTAGTTTTGGCTTTTCTGATTAGACATTTTGCGATTCCTGTTTTTTGACAAGGATGATGGGCTGATTCTTTAAGAATATAACGACCTGTTATGTTGGTTTCCTGTAAACTGTAGTTGTAAAAGTATTTGAAGGTGACTGGATAAGGAAAATGTCTAAAAAAGATAATTGGTTGTTTTCTTCCATTTCCATAATAAACTTTATACAATGATGTAAAGAATTGATACTGTTTAAAAAAGAAGGTAAGGAGTCTTTGTTGTGTGGCCATACAGTAAAGATGTCATCTATATATCTTACCCAAAAGGATGGTTGAGGGAAAATAGATGAGAAGAGGACTTTTTCTAGATATTCTAAATAAAAGTTGGCTAAAGCAGGAGAGAGAGGACTTCCCATGGCTTGTTCTATTTTTAAATGATCTATTGTTAGTATTCCACCTTGTATTTTTTTAAAAAACTGTTCTCGTAGTGCCACTGAAGATGGTCTGCTATTTCCAGACTGAAATATTTGGTTAATTAAATATCTTTCTTGTGTTTACATGCTTATATTATTCATGCATACATATATGTGTGTGTGTGTGTGTGTGTGTGTGTGGTATATGCATGAGGCAATGTATCAGAAACATAGAAGATTTTACAGAGAATTGGACTAAACATCAAGGTTAGTATTTCTAAAGTGTTGCAAATTCTATGATCTTGTTCCAAAATTCATTACTTTAAAAGAAACTCTCAAAACAGAAAGAGCTAAAGTCACCTTTAAGTTGCAGTACATGGGTTTAGATGTTGGGTTAGTCAACTGGATTCAGGACTGGCTGTCTGATAGCTATCAAAGAGTTGTGTATGGTGGCGCAATACCAAGGAGACAGAAGGTTACAAGTAGGGTTCCGCAGGGCTCAGTACTGGGACCTGTATTGTTTAACCTTTATATTAATGACATTGTCAATGGATTGACAATGTCATTGATATAAATCACAATAACATTGTCAATGGATTGCATGGGGATATTCAGTTGTTTGCAGATGATATGAAGCTAGGAAGGGTTATTAGTAATGGTGCAGATGTGGCAGCTCTGCTAGAGGATTTGAATAAACTAGAGATGGGCAAATGAACGTGATGTCGGTTTTATGCAGCAAAATGTAAAGTCTTGAAGTTTGGGATACATTGATGGGAGGCTGCATACTCGATTGGAGGAGCTGTGCTGGAAGAAGTAGGAGAGATGATTGGTAGAAAATTGCAATTCAGGGAACATATTGCAAAGGTGGTGACGGTAACCCAGAGGACTGCTGCAATACTGAGAAGGATACTGAGCTGCAGAGATAAAAGAGTTATCATTCCATTGTATAAGACCCTGATCAGACCAAACTTAGATTATTGTTCTCAAATTTGGTCCCCAGCATTTGAAATGGATAAATTAACTGTGGAAAGAGTACAGAGGCAGATAACAAAGATGGTGTCAGGAATGTTAGTTATGAGGATCGGCTGAGGGAATATGGACTGCAGAGTTTGGTAGATAGAAGAAGGAGAGGTGATATGATTGAGACTTAAACTGGTGAGAGATAGTTACAGGGTTGACACTGGGGAAGTTCTTTCACTTGGTGGAACAATGGGAAGGAGTGATGACAAGGGGGCCATCCCTGGAAGTTATGAAAGGAAGCTGTGAGTAAGAGGGGTGAGGAGTGGTTTCAATGCATGGAGGGTGGTTGAACCGTAGAATACATTGCCTGATAGAGTGGTGAAAGCAAGAGTGGTCAATGAGTTCAAGGAGTGGCATGATAGACTTTGTTTCTATAATAAATTTAGTTTAATCCTTTATCCAAGTGTAAGCAAACAAAGTTTGCGCCTGAAAATATCTTCAGGACTGAGGTAAGGTGGTGCAACACCAGGCAACTCCGACCTCCCGTGATGAGTCTTTTGACTCCACGGAGGCCTGAATAATAATAATAATAATAATAATATTTCTTAGGATATTGAATAATCCTAAAGTGGTGTTGCACCACCTTACCTCAGTCCTGAAGATATTTTCAGGTGCAAACTTTGTTTACTTACACTTGGATAAAGGATTAAACTAAATTTATTATAGCCTAACCAAGTGCAAAATAAACTTCCAGTAGACTTTGTTTCCTAGGAAGGACTCCCATGATGAGTCTTTTGACTCCATGGAGGCCTGAATAATAATAATAATAATAATAATAATAATAATATTTCTTAGGATATTGCATAATCCTAATGTCAATACAGCTGTGGGATTAGATGGGATATCAGCTAGGGTTTAGTGAGAATGTGCAAGGGAACTGGCAGTTCCTTTGACTAGGCTGTTTAATTTAAATATCATCTCTGAGTTCCATGGGATTGGAAATAGGGCAAAATAATTCCTTTGCATAAAAGAGCTTCTAAGACTGCAGTATCAAATTGTGTGCCAATCAGTATCTCAATTATGTAAAAGTACTATAAAAATTGATAAAAAAGAGAATTCAAGTATAGGTAGATAAAAATATGATACTATATGAGGGTCAACATGGCTTTGTGAAGGGTCAGATATGCCTTAGTAATTTACTAACTTTTTATTATAATAGAGTAACAGCTGAGTTGGAATAAGGAAATGGCTACAAGATGATTTTGCTGTATTTTGCAAAGGCATTTGACAGAATTCTCTCTGGGAGACCCTGTAACCCCTAGAGAGCGCATCCCCTGGGTGACAGATAGGGGGAGCTTACCATGTGTGCGTATGTGTATATATACGGTGGGGTGGTCCGAATATACTGAACAAGGACTTGTGGACCAACAGGGGCAATCATCTTGATTGTAAGGGAAGTGGCACTCCCATGGACCCCTAACTGGATTTATCCCCTTCTTCTTTTACTTTGAAGAAGATCTACTCACTTTAATCTTTCCTAAAAGGTCTTATCAGCCAACTCTTCTTATTTTATGACCCTTATGCTATTAGAGTAAGTACTCGAGGGCCATGGGGTCTTTTCATTTCTGGCCTTACAACTATGCCCTCTCTATAAACCTTACTATAATCTACTCTTTCCCCCTTCAATATACTTTATTCCTCTATATACCCTATTCTATGGGGTATATAGAGGAATACCTACTACTGAACTATTCCATCGTCAGGCTAGTCCCCTGACATGGAGAACATAATTCTACTTGTAAGCTGACAAAAAAAGATAATCGGATTGAATCTATGGAAAACGACCCTGGAATGGAAAAGGTAAAACAAAAATGGAAATGACAAAATATAATACACATAGCAAACTGGAATGTAAGATGAATAGCATATAAAGAAATAGAATTAAATTAGATGTTAGAGTTCACAGAGGATATGAAATAAGCAGTGACCACTTCCTTGTTAAAATAAAATTAAGATTACCACCTAAATGGCTACAAGTAACAAGAACAGAAAGAAAATTTGAAACATTTGTTTATAAAACTAGACTATTGAATAACACAAATGTACAATGGCTATATGAATAAAGAATTAACCAATATCTAGATAAAATAAAACAAAATGAAGAAATAGAAATAGAATGGCTTAATATAAAAACGATACTAAATGCAGCAGCAAATGAAAGCTTAGGAAAGATCAAAAAATTCAATAAAAGGAAAAAAACTGAAGAATCTGGGATGATACAATCAAAGAAATAATCAAAAAGAAAAAAGAAGCCTATCACAAATGGTTAAGCAGTAAAAGATTAGAAGATGAAATAGAATATAAAAGAATAAGAGCCATAGCTAAAAGAGAAGTCAGAAAAAGACATAGAGAATCATGGAACAAATTTGTTTCTAATTTAGAACATGATTTATATAAAATAAGACCCAATGTATATAAGATTTTGAAACACTTAAATGCAGATACCAAAGAAAACATAACATTAAACACTGAATTGAAATTAGAAGAATTTCTAAATTACTACACAGAATTGTGGACAGACAAATATTTTAAAAAAGACAACTGGCAAACAATTAACGAAAATGAAAGGAAATAACTAAAGAAGAATTTGAAATCAGCCTGAAAGAAACAAGAAACGGAAACTCACCTGGAGAAGATAAGCTAGGTTCAGAACTATATAAATACACAGGAACAAGACTCAAAGAAAGACTCTTATTATTTTTAAATAAAATTTATTCAACTGGTATCCCCCCCCCAGTAGAATGGAAAAAAGCAATTGTGATTTCTGTCTTTAAAAAAGGTAATAGAGATGACTCTAAAAACTATAGTGGTATCAGTATACTAAATTCCTGCTACAAAATATATAGCAGAATCTTAAATAGCAAACTAATGAAATATTCCGAAAACTTTATTTTAGAAGTACAGAATGGATTTAGAAAAGGACGATTATGTATAGACCCGGCCTTTTGCCTAAAATTAATAATAGAGAAAAGAAGAAAATACAATTTAGAAACACATATTGCATTTATTGACGTTGAAAAAGCATTTGACAAAGTTAGAAGAAACATATTATTTAACATATTAAAAGAAAGAAAAATACCAAATAATATCCTAAAAGCTATCACAAGAATATATGAAAATAATCAAATACAAATAAGATTAAATCACGAGCTATCATATACGAGAGAGATAAACCAAGGGGTCTGACAGGGATGTCCCCTCTCAGCAACTCTTTTTAATATTTACTTAAATGAAATAATGAAAATATAATGGAATAAAAATTTATATCAAGGAATTAAATTTTCTCCTACAGTGAACTTAAACACCCTCCTTTTTGCCGACGACCAAATAATAATTACAAATTCTGAAGATAACTTACAGAAAGCTATTTTAGATCTAAATGAGATAGCCAAAGATTATGGTATGATGATATCAACAGAAAAATCAAAAACAATGGCCTTTAAAGGACAAGATCCAGCAAGAACTAAAATAGTAATAGATAACAAGATCTTAGAACAGGTGAATTCATTTAACTACCTAGGATGTATGATCACATATGAAAATGAAAAAGATATAAATGTAAAAATTGCAAAATATTTAAAAATAACAGGTGTAATTAACTCTATATTTAAACCAAACCTAGTTCAAAAACAAACTACACTAAAAGTATACGATACATTAGCCCTACCAGTCTTAATGTATGGAAGCGAAATCTAGACAATAAAACAAAAAGACAAAGATTAATAACCACAGAAATGAAGTTTATGAGAAAAACTGCAAAATATACCCTATTTGATCACAAAAGAAATGAAGAAATGATAAAAGAATTAAACCAAGAACCAGTAATAGAAAAAATTAAAAAATATAAACATAAATGGATGGAACATGTTCGAAGAATGAAAACAGAAAGATTACCAAAACAAGCCTTAAAGTACAAGCCATTAAGAAAAAGAAAACCAGGACGTCCTCTGAAACGATTCAACGATGACCTCTAAGGCCGGAACAGGCCATGCAGGCCTAAATCCTTGATACGCATGATGATGATGATGATTTGACAGAATACCACATGGAATGCTGTTATGCAAATTAGAACAAATTGGGGATGGATATGACACTGGTTAAGTGGATAAGAGAGTGGCTGCTGGACAGATATCAAAAAGTGGTATATGGAGGGGCAGATTCGAGGTGAAAACAAGTGACTAGTGGTGTTCTGCAAGGTTCAGTTCTGGGACCATTGCTGTTTAATTTGTAGATAAATAATATAGGAAATAACTTGAAAGGAAGTATTCAGTTGTTCGCTGATGATACACAATGAGATAGAGTAATAGTTAATGAAGGGGATGTGGAGAGCTTGCAGGATGATTTAAATAGGCTGTCAGTATAGGCAAAAGTTAATTGATGTCAATTTAATGAGAAATTTAAAGTTATGCATTTTAGGATGAATATATGAAAGCCGTGTATCACATTGATGGCATTGTACCTCAGGAAATATATGAAGCTAGAGATTTAGGGGTGGTGGTAGAGAGAGTTAAAGTTTAAATGACATATTGCTAATGTAGACCATAAGCTTACTTGGCTATTGAAGAACACATTAAGAAGTAGAGATAAGAAAGTTGTTATTCCTCTTTATAAGGCCATGATATGCTCACATTGGATTACTGTACTCAAGTCTGGTTCCCCTGGAGTTTTGGGGGAGGAGGAGGAGAAATTTCAGAGATGAGTGGCCTGTGATGTTCTCTATGAGTATAGATTGAGGGTGTTTAGATTGCAAAAATTGATTGATAGGAGAAAAAGAGGGAATATGATAGAAATTAAATTGCTTAAAGGGTTTTATAGGATAGATGCAGGGGAATTATTTCAACACTTGGCTTGAGGGACCAGAACAAGGGGTCATCCAAGGAAGTTGAATAAAGGTGGTTAGTAGGGGTGTGAGGACTAGATTTTTGCTTGGAAAGTTGTGAATGTGTGGAATGGGTTCCCAGAGAGTCAGTTGTATGTGTTTTGTCTGTTAATGGATTCAAGGAGAGGTATGAGAGATTGTGTGGATAGATTGGGTCTCCTGCAATGAGTCTTTGGACTCCATGGAGGTGTCCATATCTTAACAGTGGTGTTCAACCTTTTTTTACTACGCGAGCTACTTTTCTATTAAAAGTCATTCGGCGATCTACTCTCTCATGTAGATCAAGTTCCCCCAACCTGATATCTGATTACACACAAATAAACAACTAAAAAAAAAAATACACAACTAAAAACTTTATTTGTGTATTTAAAAATTTATTTATCACTTTTAATTATTTTAATACAACAAATATTTTAATACAACAAAAAAACAACAATAAATATATTGGAATAAAATATTTATTTCTCTATTTTGGAAAACCAAAGTTAGAAAAAAAAAAACAGATTGATTACAAACTCACAAGTTACAGGAAATGCTGGTTGATTAAAAAAAAAAAAAAAGTTAATGTGCAATTTGGCATTGTTTGGACCTCACAATATTTTCATACTCAAGTCGATATGAAGAAGTGGCCAATCGCAGACAATCATCCAAATGATCATTTGTAATTTGGTTTCTTAATTGATTTTTTATGACGGTCATATTTGAAAAAGCGGATTCTGACAAGTATGTCGATCCAAAACACGACTAAATTTTTCCGCAATATCAGTTAATGTTGGGAATTTTTCATGTGCATACTTCCAAATGACTTCATTGTTTATTGATTTTAAATGTAAACTATTCTGAATGTTTATTATCTAAAGTTCTACTTCAGCTTGGTTTATATCAAACAACCCACTAATTTTATTTGAAATTTCTGTGATGTTCAAGTTTTCTTGAAATGGATTATTGATAAAAGATACAATCATTTCAGTTTTATTAAAATCTTTAAATCTTGAATTTATTTCTTCCTCAACTAATTCTATTTCACGAATAAATTCTTTTAAATCATAGCGAAGCATTTCTTGATTTTGTTCAAAATATTTTATATGGGAGATGTCTAAATTCATGGTCATTTATATTTTTCTTTAATAAAAGTAAGTATTGTTGGAAAGTTTTCATTGAACTTAATATGTCAATTAAATTTTTATCTCTACCTTGTAACTCTAAGTTTAAATTGCTTAATTTCATACAGAAATCTACTAAAAATGATAAGTGTAACAACCATCTTTTATCACTCAATTGTGGATAAATATCTCCTTTTTCATCAAGAAAAATGTTTATATCGTTAATTAATACAAAAATCTTTTTAAAAATTGACTTCTGCTGAGCCAGCAAACATTATTGTACAACAGAAGTTCCCTAATCATCATCTGCCTGTAATTTAAATAACTGCCATTGCAGGGCTTTTCCTTGAACAGAATTTACAATTTTAAATGTAATATCCAAAGCATCTGTTGTGTTTAATATTTTACTACATAGTACTTGTTGGTGAATAATACAGTAGTACGTTAAAAAATCTGGATATTTGTCATCGTTTTTACATAATGAAACGAAGACTGATTTATTACCTATCATTGCAGGAGCACCATCAGTAGTAATAGACAGAAGTTTAAAAAGCGAAAGTTGGTGTTGTTTCACAAATTCACCAAATTCCAAAAAAATGTCTTCTCCCCTAATCATTCCTAATAATGTATAATCTTGAACCGAGAAGCTCCTTTCTGGAAGCGGGAAAACTCCTCTCTCAAGCAATGTGGATTCAGGCAGTCTCTCTGACTGTGACTCTGGACTGGGCGGCCTCCTCTCTGACAGCAATTCTGGAACCGGGACCCCTTCTGCTTGCTTCAGTCCCTTTTTATTAGGCCTCCTCTGAGAACTCGCATGAAGTTTGGCAACTCTCAAAGAATCGTTATGAGTCTTTCATCTTAAGTTTCAAGTTCGACACACCTTTTGTTCTCCTCCGCTTTCTTTTGATTGTAAGTTGCCGGCCATCGGAAAGTTGTTTGAACTCTTTCTGACTGACTTCGGAGATGTTTACACTCAGAGCCTGCAAGCCTTTCTCATACATACAAGTTTCAATAACAATCTTTCTAATGCCACCATGTACAGCTTCGGCGACAAAAACATTACTTTTGTTTTTAACACTCTAACATATTCTTATTAAAGCAGTATATACAGTTAGCTTAAAAAGAGTTATTTACAAAAACATCAAATACAAACTATACTGTGACAAACAAAGTTTATTTTTTTACACTATTCATATGGGATTTAACCCAAGTAAAAAATCGATGTAATGTGCTTTGGAATATTTAATATTTAAGCTACAATCGAGTTTTTACACTTATAATCGTATTCTCTCGGCTCGCTGTTTGACTTCCACTGATCCAAATTAATTCATTTTCCCGGACTTATAAGAAAATTACTGATTTGACAATTTTAGCGAAAAATAAATAAACAATAGCAATACACTTAAAGCAAATTAAAAATAATACAAAATAATGATAAATAAAATATTATGTTTTCAGTTTTAATTCAATTTGTAAGTAAGGAGAAATACACAAGAGATCGACCAAAAATTGCTCCGCGATCGACCGGTCGATTGCAATCGACGGATTGAACACCCCTGCCATATAATAATAATAATGTATCATAGAGCAAAAAAAGAGCTTCTAAATGAAAGAATTTTTGATGCCAATCATACTTTAGCACATTTATTCTCCCTTAACAGTTCTTTCTCTTCAATGTATTGGTATCTAAAGTAATGAGAAAACAATTATTATATCAAAACAAAGAAATGTATTTGGAATTGTCAATTACACAGATTCAGAATAATCTCCCTTCAACTCCACACAATGTTTACATCTGTTATGCAGGTGTTGGAAGGCACAAGGCGAATGGGGGATGTTTGATCACAAAGACTGACATCGAAGCCAGAAACTGCTTCAACGGTTCTGCACAATGCACAGGCATGTTGTCATACAACAGAAACCAATTATTGTTGTGGAACAGTTCTTTTCTGACATGTCACATGTGGGCATACTGATGTATTATTCATAATAATACTGACTGTTCACTGTGATGCCCTCAGGAAGATGGATACTCCCTCCACTCTTTAAACATTGAAAACCAGCGGAACACCTGTGCACAGCTCAGACAGTCATTGCTGTAAACTTTTTTTAGATATTGGTACATGTCTGTAGCAGTTTTTCCTAATTTTCAGTAAAAATTTATTACAGCTCTTTGCTGCATGATGCAACATCTAACACGCTCCACCCACACATTCTTACTTCAATGGTTGCCTAATGAAAATTGCTGTGTCACCCTACTTGAAAGCTGCACCCCTGCGATTACAACACACTCTAGCTGTGAGAACTATAAACATGTTTGTTACTTTTATTCAAAGGGCTGTCCTGTAAAAAATCAATCTCATTACTTAACTGGCACCCTGTGCATTAAAGATGTGATCATATAGGGCACTTTTTGAAAATGATTCTTTAGTTAGATTTTTTGTATACCATTTTCAATGTACTGAGGATTTGATACACATGTGAAAATTTTACATCTAATGAATTTGTTCACATAAGTTTTAGTTTCCATGTTTAATTTTTCTAAATATGTCAAAATAAATACCGATATTAAAGCATCTAATGTTCAGAACACCAAAAAAACTAAATTAATTAGAAAATTTGAAGCTTTAAAGTTAGAACAGCAAAAATCTTCCAAATCTAAATTTCTTATAAAAAAACTCTCTTTTGATAAGATTATTATTGACAAATCCCACTGATGCTGGAGGCTTCAGAGTGAAACCGCACTGAGAAAGGATAAAAAATATTATTTAATTCTTCCAATATTTCATGTCAGTCACTGAGACTTCAGGAAGTGCAATTTGAGAATTGTAACGCAAAGGCAACATCCTAGGCTGCCAACAGGTGCCCACAAAGGATGCTCTGTTAATTAGGCCCCTGGTCTTTTATCCACATGTTTCATTTAGTTTTGCATTGCCTTTGTGTATGTGTGTTACAAGCTTCATATTGTACTCCCTGATCTCTGTGACTGAAATGAAATATTGAAAGAATTAAATAATATTTTTAATCCTTTCTCAGTGCTGTTTCACTCCATTAAGCATCTAACATGAGTATCTCCTAACATTTAAACCTTAACATATGAATCAAAAAATTCAGTTATCATCTTTCTAATGCTGAAAAGGATATTCTTAGTAAAGTCATCAAGATCTATTCCAAAGGAACTTTACTTACAGAAATAAAAAAACAACAACTTCTTTCCTTCCACCTCAAAGATGATAATCAAATAATATATAGTTTTTCTATTTTGTTATCCCTCTGGATGTGTGGAGTGAGTTTGATGGGCGAAAGGACTTATAAAAGATGGATGGTTTGCATCTGAATGGATTTGGTGTGCAGAGACTCGAAAAAGTGTTGCTGAATGAAGTGAAAGTGGATGTGCAGAATCAGGGATACTAGCGCTATTGGGGGGTGGGGGGGTGATATGCAGACATCAGTGAGGCAGTTGAGTGTAAGAATGTGTATAATATGCCTGAGCTAGTACGAAGGACAACAAATCAGAATGGGATAGTTAGTATAAGGCATCAAGATAGGGGTGGGACTAACAGGCTTCTGCACTTCATGTATACTAATGACAGAAGTATTAGGAACAAGAAGGAAGATTTTTTGGCCTTGGTTGGCTCTTCCTGGCCACAGGTTATTGGCATTAGTGACATGGCTGACAGAAGATAATATAGCTAGTGAGATAGAATGCGAAGGGTATAGTGTGTTTAGGAGGGACAGATAAGAATAAGGGGGGAGGGAAGTGTTATTGATGAAAGCTGATGAACTGCAGCCAAGGGAAATTGAAGTTGAACTGCAGGACAGTGAAGAGAGCACATTTGAGGCTATTTGGTGTGAGATTGAGACTAGTGGAACAAAATATACAGTTGGGTGCTGCTATAGACCAGGTGATGGGATAGATGGTGGAGATAGTATGTATAGACAAATAGACGCAATGAGTGGAAGGAGGGTAATTATTATGGGGGATTTCAACTGTGGTAACATTGATTGGAAGGAGGAAGGAATTGGATTTTATGCAGTTAAGCGATAACTACCTGAGACAGCATGAAATGGAATATACTATGGGGTTCGAGAGTGCTTGACCTAGTAATTGCATCTGAGAATTTGACTGTAATGAATATGACCACGTTGCCACCAATTGGTGAGAGTGATCATAGGGTCTTGACCTGGGAGGTGGCTAAATGTGTGGAATTTTCAATTAAGAAAATGGACATGTGGAATTACTGGGCTGGTAAGTATGAGGAGATTGCTTGGTTCAGTGCCATAGCATATGTAAAACTGCAAGGACTGGAGGTTGATAGTGCATGGGAAGTGGTAAAGGAGTGTTTGAAGGAGGTAATGGCTGACTGTATACACCTAGAGTTCAGATAGTAAATCAAGTAGGGATTAAATGGATGAATGACACCATTAAGCTTGAGCTGAAAAAAAAAAAAAAACAATTGTGGAGGGATTTTGAAAGTTTATTTTTCACTTGGTTAGAATATAATAAATTTAGTTTAATCCTTTATCCAAGTGTGAGCAAACAAAATTTGTGCCTGAAAGTATCTTCAGGACTGGGATTAGGTGGTGCAACACCAGGCGACTCCTTGCAAAGGTGGAGCAAGCTACTATCACTCCTATCTCAGTATCTCCCATAATGCAAAACACATCTCCTTGCAGATATGTCTAATGTTATGCATTAAGGGAAGGGCCACTACCCAGACTAGTTTCGACCTTTATTGAGGTCTCTTCCGCAGGAGCCAGGCCCAAGTGGAGATACCAGCCAGAAGCATTTGCAAGGTCATATCTACCTATAGGAGTTGCCAAATGGTGTGCCACCTTTTTAATAAATTACTCTGGATTTGGAGAAAGATGTTGAAAGTTTATAAAGGTCGAAACTAGTCTGAGTAGTCGCCCTTCCCTTAATGCATAACATTAGACATATCCCCAAGGAGATGTGTTTTGCATTATGGGAGATACTGAGATAGGAGTGATAGTAGCTTGCTCAACCTTTGCAAGGAGTCGCCCTGCTGTTGCACCACCTAACTCCAGTCCTAAAGATACTTTCAGGTGCAAACTTTGTTTGCTCACACTTGGATAAAGGATTAAATTAAATTTATTATTAAATTGTGGAGGGAATTTAAGGAGAAAGGTGACCTGCATTCCCATGAACAGTATAAAGCACAGGCCAGAAGGGTAACGAGTGTGGTAAGAAAAGCAAAAGCAGATTATGAAAGGAAATTAGCCACGCAAGCTAAAGAGAATCCCAAACAGTTTTTTCGATATGCTGCAAGTTAAAGAAAAAATGTATACAGCAGAATGATTTTAAGGAATGCCGATGGTAGGGAGGTAACTGAATCAGTTGATATAGTGGAATTACTGAGCGAGTGCTTTGCAAGAGTATATCATCCAGGTGGTGATATTGCAGGAATGAAGGAACCAATAGCTTATTTGGGAATTGAGGTGAATAGTATATTACAAAACCTTAATGTGAATACATCTGTGGGATTGGATGGTATACCAGCTCGGGTCTTACGTGAAGTGGCTAAAGAATTGTCAGTGCCCATGACCATTTTGTTTAATTTGAGTCTCGGGTCTGGGTTAAACCCAAGGGGTTAAAAGAGAGGAAAATAGTTCCGCTGCATTAAGGAGGTTCAAAGACTGCTGTTGCAAATTACCAACTGATCAGCATATCAGGAGTCGTTTTCAAGGTTTTGGAGAAAGTAGTCATGAAAAAAATACAGGAATGGTAGATAGATGAAAATGGGATACTGTATGGGGACAGCATGGTTTTGTGAAGGGTAGATCATGCCTCACTAATTTGCTCATGTTTTATAACGCAGTGACGGCTGAACTGAACTGGATAAGGGTCATGAGTATACAGTGATACTGCTGGACCTTGCTAAGACCTTTGACAAGATACCACATGGAATTCTAATCAGTAAACTGCAGCATATGAGGATGGATAGGAGGTGGTTGATGGAGAGATAGCAGAGAGTGGTTTATTCAGGGGTAGAGTCCAAAAGTTACTAGTGGTATGCCGCAGGGTTCTGGTCTTGTACCACTACTATTTAATTTGTTCATTAACGATATAGGAAACGATCTGAGAGGAAGTGTTCATTTGTTTGCTGATGATGCAAAGTTGGGTAGAGCAATAGTGAATGCACACGATGTCAAAATTTTGCAGGATGATTTGGATAGATTGGAGGAATGGGCTAAGGAGAATGGATGTCAATTTAATGTGGCAAAGTGTAAAGTTATGCATTTTGGGGTGAATCTGTTAGAAGCAGTATACCACATTGGTGGAACTGTATTCCAGGAGATTGACGAGGCCAGGGATTTGGGAGTGTTGGTGGATAGGGAATTGAAGTTTAGGAGGCACATTGCAAAAGTGGCTAACTCAGCTCGTCAAATCACTTGGTTACTGAAGAATACTTTGACGAGCAGAGACAAGCAAGTTATTGTTCCTCTGTATCGAGCCTTGACCACTGTGCCCAGCTCTCGGTGCCAGGGGTTTCTTCTTGATGGGAAGGAGGTGGAGAGGATCCAGAGCCAAGATGATAGCAGGTCTATGCAAAGAACCTTATGAGAACAGGTTGAAGATTTGTGGGTTGCAGAAATTGGTTGATAGGCAGAAAAGGGATGATATGATTGAGACATTGAAATTACTGAAGGGTTTCTGTAAGATTAATTCAGAGGATATCTTTCAGAACAGGACTGGTGGTGGGAGGACTAGGGCCATCCATGGAAACTGGGTAAGAGTGTGGTTACGAAGGGTGTTAGAACTAGGTTTTTTAAATGGAGAGTGGTGAATGAATGGAATAAGCTGCCAGAGTCTGTGGTGGATGCCATGACTGTGAATGAGTTCAAGGCAAAGTATGATAGATACTGTGTGGATGTTAATAGTTGTTCTTGACATGATGTTTAGGGCCTTCCTCGATGAGTCTAAGGACTCCTTGGAGTCCTTAGACTCATGGAGTCTAATAAATAATAATAATAAATATAAATAATAAATAATAATATATGTGTGTGTGTGTGTGTGTGTGTGTGTGTGTGTGTGTGTGTGTGTGTGTGTGTGTGTGTGTGTGTGTGTGTGTGTAGATATATATATATATATATGTTAAAGATGCCAAGCTATTTTAAACCTGGTTTTACTCCATTTCCCAAGTAAGCAAACAGACAAATAAGTCAAGTTTGCACCTGCATGTAGTTCAAGTCTAGATGACCTGCAAAGTAGTGCAAGTCTAGGTGACCTGCAAAGTAGTGCAAGTCTGGGCAACTCGTGGTAAAGGTGCTTTGACCTTATTAAATAAAAATCTCAGGATGAGAGATAGATGTAGAAGGTTTTTTATCTTGGGTATAATATATTTTAAAGATGCCAAGTTATTTTAAACCTGGTTTTACTCCATTTCCCAAGTAAGCAAACAGACAAATAAGTCAAGTTTTCGCATGCACGTAGTGCAAGTCTAGGTGACCCGCAAAGTAGTGCAAGTCTAGGGAACTCGTGGTGAAGGTTGAATAAGCTCTGATCACTATTCTTAATATTTACCCTTAATGCAAAGCCCATCTCTTTGAGGAGATGTATTATGATATGCGTTAAAGGCAAGGAGGCCACTACCCAGACCGGTTTTGACCTTTATTGAGGTCTCATCAGTGGGAGCCAGGCTTAGAAATACCAAGGTTAAGTAATACAGAGCTTATAAGTATTTTACCAGAACAAGTTACCATAAGGTGCTTTGACCTTATTAAATAAAAATCTCAGGATGAGAGAAAGATGTAGAAAGTTTTTTACCTTTGGTATAATATATGTTAAAGATGCCAAGCTATTTTAAATCTGGTTTTACTCCATTTCCCAAGTAAGCAAATGGGGTAAAACCAGAGAGAGAGAGAGAGCACTGAGACAATGGCAGGAATCAGAGGCTGTGATTGGTTATTGTATCAACCAATTCAATTGAACCTTTGTCATTTGTCACAAATTGCTGTTTTTGCTTTCTGAGTTTCATCAAAACACTACAATTCACACTTCACGCACACAAAACTCTGTTTTGCATTGAAGTGTGAACTGACATGTTTAGGAACTGATATAGACAAGTTTTTAATATATAATTTTCTATAAATAATTTATAACATTTTTGTCCATATTTACAATGGGAAACAGTGTTGACGATCTACTGAATGTCCCGTCGTTTTCTGCCAAAGCTTTCACAGATTGTATGATTATAGTCGAAGGAGGTTGTAACTTATGTATAAGTAAGTAAAATGAGTTATTTCAGCCTTTCTTTGGTTCAATCTGGAAAAATTATAATTTCCCAAGAGATTACTTTTTCTGATTTTAGTGCATATAATATGACTGTATTTAAAAATCATATCAAAATTCATATCTGTGTCTCACTCTAGTATTTGCCAATGATCTAAAATCACAAGAAGCGTAAACCCTTTGTACTTCTCACATAAATGGTGCATGCGAAGCATAGCTACTGTTCATTTGACATTTATGCTTTCCATATTTCAAATTATATTAATTGATAAACTAAAGTATTCAAAGTTATCCTACAATCGAATTGGACCAATTAGGGTGAGTGCTGATGTGCTATGCAGTCTTAAAAACTTTCATAAATCAATAATGGAGGGCACACAAGGAACGAGAGCTCTAGATCTGATCATTTCATCAGAGGATGTAATTGTGAGAGGAATTTTACACTTTCCTCCAGTTGGTGAAAGAGATCATGAAGTGATCACCTGGGATGTGGCTAGTCATATGTAGACGTTTGTGAGAAAAGGATATATATGGAATTATAAGGCTGATTATGACACGCTTTGGAGACAGCTTAGAGCTATAACGAGGAGTTGAGCATTGAGGAAATAAATGCTGCATGGAAACTGACAAAGAAATACATAGCAGCATCAATGTGTGAATGTATTCCAAGGCACTTTGGAGGAAGTACAAGATGAATAATGGTAATAATCAGTTACATGAAGAGTATAAACAACAAGCCAGGAAAGTGACTTGGTTAGTAAGGAAAGCAAAAGTGCAGTATGAGCAGAAATTGGCAGAGCAGCCACATATCTAAAAAAACCCTGGAGAGTTTTTTTAGATATGTGGCAGAGTAGAAGGAAGAATGATCATGGTAAGATGGTGTTAATGGATGAAAGTGGTAGAATGGTAATTGCTGCAGAAAACATTGTTGAGGTATTCAGTGATTAATACATAAGGGTGTTTCATCCTGATCAGGGTGAAATCATGAGGAACTTAAGTGTAAAGGCCATAGGAGAGAATGGCTTAATTGTGAGTGAGCCAGAGGTATTTAAGGGAATAAATAAACTTGATGTCAATAAGGTGATAGCATTTGATGACATATCACCATGCATCTTAAGGGAATGTAACAGGGAATTGACAGTGGCAATGTCTTTAATGACAAAGTGACAGTGTTTAATGAAAGTCTTGCAACAGCTCAAGTTCCAAGGGAGTGGAAGGAGGGTAAAATTGTTCCACTGCATAAAGGTGGTGATAAGGATGTAGCTTCAAATTATAGGCCGGTCTATATATCTGGAGTTGTGGTGAGATCAGTAAGAATTAGGATACAGAAATGAGTTGATAACAGCAGTATTCTCTGTGGTTATTAGCATGTGTTTGTTAAGGGGAAATCATGTTTCACTGACTTACTAATATACTATCACAAGGTGACAAATACCTTGGACAGGAGAGATGCATATACAGTTGTGTACTTGGATTTTGCAAAATCTTTTGATATACTGCCACATGACATACTGGAAAATAAATTGAAACAGATGGGATTGGATAACAGACCTCTTAGTTGGATCAGTGACTGGTTGTCAGATAGGTATCAGAAAGTTGTATATGGGGGTGTGGTATCAAAAGAGAAAAGTCACTAGCAGGGTACTGTAGGGTCAGTTTTGGGACCATTGTTGTTAATTTTGAATGTTAATGATATTGGGATGGGTTTAACTAGTCATACATAGCTGTTTGCAGATGATGCAAAACTGTGGAGAACAATGCAGAGTCAAGCAGATGTTATGGTCTTACAAGAGGACTTGAATAGATTGCATGAATGGACAGGTAAGTGGAATTGTCAGTTCAATGTTGCAAAGTGTAAGTGTTTGAGATTTGGTAAGCAAAGATAGGATGTAAAGTTTACACTTAGTGGAGAAACTTTAAAGAAAGTAGAGGAGATGAGCAATCTAAGAGTGATAGTGGAGAAGGATCCGAAATTAAGGAGGCACAAGTTGTGAAGATGTCACATCGGATAATAGCAATGATGTGGAGGATCCTGACATGCAAAAAGGAGAGGTTATTGTGCCACTGTATAGGGCCTTGATCTGTACAGGCCGCATATGAGTTATTGTGCACAGATTTGGTTGGTGGGTTTTCATGATGAAGAGGATATGTTGGAAAGGTCCAGAGAAGATTCAAAAGGTTTTTCAGTTATTCAGTGATCTCTGGAATGTGGAGTATGAGGATAGATTGAGAGAATGTAAGTTGCAGAGCCTTGTGAATGGGAGGAGGAAAGGGGAGATATGATTGAGACATATAATCTAGTTAGGTTTTGTTATCAGGTTGAGAGAAAAGATTTTTCATATAATGGGAGGTGGGGGGGGGAGGGCACAAGAAGCCATTGCTGGAAACTGTATAAGGATGGTGTGAGCAGAGGAGAAGGTTGTTTGCATGGAAAGTGGTTGGCGAGTGGAATGCATTGCTTGAGTGTGTTGTGAATGTAGACAAATTGATCAGTTTAAAGCATGGTTGGATGATCATTGCGTGCAATAGTATGTACCTCCCACTCTGACTCCATGGAGGTGAGATGTTAATAATAATAATTATGAAATCATATGATTAAATTACATGAATTATTATTATTATTATTATTATTATTATTATTATTAAACAAGACCTCATGGAGTCAAAGACTCATCTAGGAGGTCCTAGATGAGTCTTTGACTTATTAGTCTTTGATTTTGTAGCACAGGTACAGGTTAAGCTATACAACAGCACACACCCAACTTAAATGAGTATGCAATGCCACTGATATATATGTGTGTAGACTGTGTTGGTTCATGAATATTTTACTAAAGTTTATGAGGCAGAACATCAGAATAATAATATGATAGCATTTATTTCAATTGACAATATCATTTATCATTCCATGTGCACAATTTGTCTTCAGGTATAAACATACATGTAAACATGCTGGAGGTAGTGTGATTGTTTGGTGAGGCATCTTGTTGGGTGGATGCACTGATCTATAAGTGCTTCCTACTCGAACCATGAATGCTGAAACTTATAGAGATGAGGTTCCAGATCTGTGCATTCATCCATATACGGATGTGATAAGGAGACAATATAATGCATGCGTGTGTGTGTGTGTGTGTGTAGTTTATGAAGAATTGAATGACTAGAACCGAGATTTAAGTCAAAAGGTTTTAATATAAAAACACTACTAGTTTCGGCCTGTCACAGCCTTCTTCAGGTGACATTATAAAAAAAGAAAAAACACTAAACATTGAGGGTTAAAAGACTATGAACAACATAGACAGTCTCTATACATAATTAGCATGAAAACGTTGTAGTTGTATTTGAAGCTGTTCTTTCGTTTGTTGTATTGTTGGGAGAGTGCGTGCTTTCAGCATCACGTGAACACCAGTACATGATTACAGCTGAATGACTATCTGGGAGGTTGTAGCTCAAGTTGTTATTTAGATGAACAGGATTGCAGATGATTTCTCTAGATTCCACTTCATCTGTTGGGACATTAGTGAACAAAGAAGTTATGTCCAAGCTAGCCATGATGTCATCTTCATTAACTATAATATCCTTGATGTATGTAACAAATTCTGTAGTGTTCTTGATAAAGGATGGTGACTTTCCTGAAAACCCTTTTAGGTATTTGGCAAGATATTTTTTTATTTATTTATTTATTTATTCCTTATTAAAAACAACAACTGAATTATCCCGAAACGTTTGTTTATCTCTACGCTCTCTCCATCCGTTAATTCCCTGCATATATGGTGTTCCTAAAATCCATAAAGAGAACACTCCATTACGTCCAGTTGTAGACGATATCAATGTTCCTATGTACAATCTTTCAAAATATCTTGTCAAATACATAAAACGTTTTTCAGGAAAGTCACCATCCTTTATCAAGAACACTACAGAATTTGTTACATACATCAAGGATATTACAGTTAATGAAGATGACATCATGGCTAGCTTGGACATAACTTCTTTGTTCATTAATGTCCCAACATTACTCAAGGGCAAGTTATCCAAAAAAAATGTTAGCCTTGCTTACACATTGCATCAGGTCTGGTTACTTCAAATTTCAAGATAATATATACAAACAAAATCATGGACTGGCTATGGGTAATCCTTTATCCTCTGTACTTGCAAATATTTACTTAGAGGATTTCGAAACCAAGGCTATCTCTTCCTTTATTTTAACACCTAAAATTTGGAAACGCTATGTAGATGATGTCTTCATTATTTGGAGCCATGGACATGAATCCCTTATGGTTTTCCTCGAACATCTCAATAGCCGACATCAAAGTATTAAGTTTATTGCCAAGCTTGAAACAGATAATTCCTTGCCTTTTCTTGATGTCAAACTGACTCGCTCTTCTGGTAAACTCAAAATATCGATATATAGAAAGCCCACACATACCAACAGATATCTGCACAGTCAGTCCCATCATTTCCACCTTGGGACATAGAGCCCGTTCTCTTCTTGATGACCCAAATGAACTTCTTACAGAAATAAACCATCTGAAAACTTCTTTCGAAGTTAATGGATATTCCAAGAAAATCATTGACAAATTCCTTCTTAATCCTCCTAGACATCACTCAGAAGAAACAAATAGATTCAAAGGCAATATATCTATTCCTTACATAAGTACTGTTTCACATAAATTTGCAAAAGTTCTAACAAAATACAATATCAGAACCTTGTTCACTCCGTTCCAAAAATCCGTTCCTTAATTAGCCACCCAAAACCTTGTCATCATCAACTCAAATACCCTGGTGTATATAAAATATTGTGTGATTGTGATATTCCTTATTTTGGGCAGACAGACAAATCTGTCAAATTGCGTATGGAAGAACACATGAGGGACATTACTTACAAGCGAAGCGAGCCAGTGCATTATCAAGTCATATCCTTTTCTTGGCTAATCCTAATGATGAAAGCCAAAGTCACAAAGTCTGCTGGGAAAAATCTACTAACATCTTCTTTTGCAGTGATGTACGAGAGAGAAAAATCATGGAATCTAGAGAAATCATCTTCAATCCTGTTCATCTAAATAACAACTTGAGCTACAACCTCCCAGATAGTCATTCAGCTGTAATCATGTACTGGCGTTCACGTGATGCCGAAAGCACGCACTTTCCCAACAATACAACAAACGAAAGAACAGCTTGAAATACAACTACAACGTTTTCATGCTAATTATGTATAGAGACTGTCTATGTTGTTCATAGTCTATTAGCCCTCAATGTTTAGGATTTTTTCTTCTTTTATAATGTCACCTGAAGAAGGCTGTGACAGGCCGAAACTAGTAGTGTTTTTATATTAACACCTTTTTACTCAAATCTCGGTTCTAGTCATTCATTTCTTCATAAAACTATGTATGTTAACTGAGTTAATGATCATTCTGTCATACATATATATATATATATATATATATGGGAATAAATTTTTAACTTGGGTATATTGTATATTAGGATAACCAAGCAATTTTATATGCTTGGTTATTTTAGCTCCTAATCCCAAGTATGCAAACAATTAAGTTTGCGCCTGAAACAAAGTTCAAGTCTAAAGATGGTACAACACCAGGGCAACTCATTGTAAAGGTGGCTAAAGCTTTGATCACTATTCTTAGTATTTTCCCATAATGTAAAGCACATCTCACTAGAAGATGTATACTGCAATGCATTATGGGTGGGGTCACTACCCAGACCGGTTTCGACCTTTTTTGAGGTCTCCTCAGTGAGTAGCTAGACCCTAAATACCAAGGTTTTAGTAATACAAAGCCTTATCAACTTTACCTATATAAGTTGCAACAAGGTGTATTAAGTTTTAATAAAAATCTCTGGAGGAGATATTGATGGGAATAAATTTTTAACTTGGGTATATTGTATATTAGGATAACCAAGCAATTTTATATGCTTGGTTATTTTAGCTCCTAATCCCAAGTATGCAAACAATTAAGTTTGCGCCTGAAACAAAGTTCAAGTCTAAAGATGGTACAACACCAGGGCAACTCATTGTAAAGGTGGCTAAAGCTTTGATCACTATTCTTAGTATTTTCCCATAATGTAAAGCACATCTCACTAGAAAATGTATACTGCAATGCATTATGGGTGGGGTCACTACCCAGACCGGTTTCGACCTTTTTTGAGGTCTAAAAACCTTGGTATTTAGGGTCTAGCTACTCACTGAGGAGACCTCAAAAAAGGTCGAAACCGGTCTGGGTAGTGACCCCACCCATAATGCATTGCAGTATACATTTTCTAGTGAGATGTGCTTTACATTATGGGAAAATACTAAGAATAGTGATCAAAGCTTTAGCCACCTTTACAATGAGTTGCCCTGGTGTTGTACCATCTTTAGACTTGAACTTTGTTTCAGGCGCAAACTTAATTGTTTGCATACTTGGGATTAGGAGCTAAAATAACCAAGCATATAAAATTGCTTGGTTATCCTAATATACAATATACCCAAGTTAAAAATTTATTCCCATCAATATCTCCTCCAGAGATTTTTATTAAAACTTAATACACCTTGTTGCAACTTATATAGGTAAAGTTGATAAGGCTTTGTATTACTAAAACCTTGGTATTTAGGGTCTAGCTACTCACTGAGGAGACCTCAAAAAAGGTCGAAACCGGTCTGGGTAGTGACCCCACCCATAATGCATTGCAGTATACATCTTCTAGTGAGATGTGCTTTACATTATGGGAAAATACTAAGAATAGTGATCAAAGCTTTAGCCACCTTTACAATGAGTTGCCCTGGTGTTGTACCATCTTTAGACTTGAACTTTGTTTCAGGCGCAAACTTAATTGTTTGCATACTTGGGATTAGGAGCTAAAATAACCAAGCATATAAAATTGCTTGGTTATCCTAATATATATATATATATATATATATATATATATATATATAGTTTTATGAAAAAAATTGAATGACTAGAACCGAGATTTAATTAAAAAGGCTTTAATATAAACACACTACTAGTTTCGGCCTGTAACAGCCTTCTTCAGGTGACATTATAAAAGAAAAAACACTAAACATTGAGGGTTAAAAGACTATGAACATCATAGACAGTCTTTATACATAATTGATACAATTATGTATATTTATACATAATTGTATCAATTATGTATAAAGACTGTCTATGATGTTCATAGTCTTTTAACCCTCAATGTTTAGTGTTTTTTCTTTTATAATGTCACCTGAAGAAGGCTGTTACAGGCCGAAACTAGTAGTGTGTTTATATTAAAACCTATTTAATTAAATCTCGGTTCTAGTCATTCAATTTTTTTCATAAAACTACGTATGTTAACCGAGTCAATGATCATTCTGTCATATATATATATATATACACACACATGTATATTTTTACTTTTAGTATAAATAAATTCAAAATTTATTTATGTCATATAGCCGAGTACATCCTTTGCATCAAATATATATATATATATATATATATATATATTAGGGGTGCAAGGGGTGGTGAAGCGCAATACATAACCTCTCCCACTCAAATGTCAACCTCACCTTCCCGTGGTCCATCCTGTTCTAAAAGTACAAACGAGGCATTGGCGACCGAGTATGGGCGGTATAACCTTAACACCCTAACAGAGTAAATGCTGTTAGATCTGCCTGTCCAGAGGTGTTAGGTAGCAGCCCTACCACTGGACTTACTCAGCGACAGGTTATTAACCTGCCCTGGGGAAATTCAAAATACTTTCAAGTTTCATGCAAAGAAAAGCCGGACGGACTGTCAGGGAAAAGACCACAACCCAGGAAACGGTAAACGAAATTGGAAAAAGGAACACATAATGAAGATTGCAACATGGAATGTGAGAAGCATTGCACACAAAGAAGAACTTGATAAACAACTAAACCAAGCTAACATAAAGATATGTATAGTAACAGAAACAAAGAAAAAACAAAAAGGTACAAAAGAAACAAACAACTATATACAAATCTACAGTGGGGTAAAAAAAGAAGAAAGAGCAAAAGCAGGTATAATGATTATGGTACATAAATCCCTAAAGAACAATATTGTATATTATAACTATTTGAATGAAAGACTAATAGAAATTAGACTCAAGACATTAAGAGGCCACATAACAATAATTGGTGCATATGCACCAGAAGAGGGAAAAGAAGAAGACAGTAATATATTTTATAAAGAATTACAGAATGCCATAGATAAAACAAACAAAACTGACTATTTACTGCTAGCAGGAGATTTAAATGCCAGAATAGGAAACAAAAAATACAAAACAAACATAGGTAAATTTAGCGAAGATACATGTAATCAAAATGGCCGCAGATTGCGCGATTTTGTCATTTATAATAATATGAGAATAATGAATTCAATGTTTAAATACAAGGAAATACATAAATATACTTGGTCAGCCAGAGGATACAAATCAGTAATTGACTACGTTATCACAAATTTTAAATTAGCGGAGTTAATTTTAGACGTAAGAGCATATCGAGGCTTTGAATTAAACTCTGATCATTATATGGTATCAGCAAAAATTCGTTTTAAACCAAAGTGGCTAAAAACACATAGAATTGAAAATTCTTACCAGCCGAGGTACAAAATTTCTTCATTACAGGATCCTCAAGTTAGACTACAATATCAAAAATGCACAAACTTAAAAACAAACCACACATGAATCAAGTGACATAGAAGATGAATGGGAAAATTTGAAACAAATTCTCACAAAAGCAGCAACAGAAACCTTAGGAATAAAGCACAAATGGATTAGAAAAAGAGGACTACAAGACTGGAACAAAGAAATAGAAAATATAATAAAAACCAAAAAGGACAGTTACCAGAAATGGCTAAATTCCAAAACAATAGAAGCAGAAATAGAGTATAAAAGAAATAGTGCAATTGCAAAGCAAGAAGTAAGGAAAAAACATAGGGAAAGATGGAAGAATTTCGTAACAGAACTAGAAAAGGATTTATTTAAGCTACAACCCAAAACCTATAAAGTAATAAAATACATGAATAAAGAAATAAAAGAAAAGATAAAAATACAAACAATAGATTTAGAAAAATGGGTGACCTATTTCCAAAATCTCTAGACAGATGAGAACAATGAATTAAAATTTTATAAGACAAAGAATGACCTAATAGAAAATATCACAATGTTAGAACTGAAAAATATAATAAAGAAGATGAAAAATAGGAAAACGCCAGGAGAAGACAATATAAATATAGAACTATACAAAAATGCAGGTGAAAAATTTAATGAAAGACTTCTGAATTTTTTAATATGGTTTGGATGTCCAGAAAAACCCCTAACTCTTGGAAAAAAGCACTGGTCATCCCAATCTATAAAAAAGGAAATAAAGACAATTGCAATTATTATAGGGGAATTAGCCTGCTGAATACAGGATATAAAATATATGCAGGAATATTAAAAGAGAAACTAAGCAGCATTGTAGAAAACAAATTACTAGAAGAATAAAATGGCTTCCGAAAAGGCCGATCCTGCATAGATCCAATTTTTACTTTAAAATTATTAATGGAAAAGAGAAGAGAATTTCAAAAAGAAACACATGTGGCGTTTATTGATTATGAAAAGCGTTTGACAAAATTAGTCGACAAAAATTGTTTAAAATATTAACCAATTTAAACATACCAAACCAACTTTTACAATCTATTCAAGAAATATATACAGGAAATAAAATAGCAGTTAAATTAGAACACACCTCAGAATGGAAAGATATATCAAGAGGAGTACGACAAGGATGTACCCTCTCACCTCTGCTTTTCAATATATATATAAATGAAATATTAACAATCTGGAAACAGCATAACCCATTTGGTATACAAATGACCCTGCAAATGAAGATTGATACACTACTATTTGCAGATGATCAAATAGTATTAGCTACATCAGAAGATGACTTACAAAGATCATTAAAATCATTAAATGATATCTCAAAGCAATATAATATGACAATATCCAAAGAAAAAACAAAAATAATGGCATTAAAAGGAGAAAACCCAATAAGAAGTAAAATAGTGATAGATAATAAAATACTAGAACAAGTAAACACTTTCAGATACTTGGGATGTGATCTATCATACGAAGAAGAAAAAGACATAGACACTAAAATATCAAACTTTGTCAAAGTAAATGGCATAATAAATAGTATATTTAAGCCATCCCTGTACAAAAACACACTAGAATCAGACTATATAATTTCTTGTCAAAACCAACTCTACTATACGGAAGCGAAACATGGACCATGAAAAGGAAAGATGAAAAACGAATTCAAACAGCAGAAATGAAGTTCCTCAGAAAAACAGCTGGATATACCAAGTGGGACCACAAAACAAATGAAGAAATCTTACAATCCCTAAAAATCAAACCAATTAATTACTACATAAGACAGTATAAACAAAAATGGCTAGAACATTTAAATCGAATGGACAACAGCAGACTACCAAAAATATTATACAGATACAAAATAAGTGGAAAAAGAAGAATCGGCAGACCAAGAAAGAGATGGCATGAGACTGGAACAGGCCACATGGCCTATATTCCATGATAGGAAGAAGAAGAAGAAGATATATATTTTAAAAAATAGATTTAATGACTAAAAACCGAGATAACTTATAAAGATTTTAATAAGAAAAACACGACTAATTTCGGCTTATAACAGCCTTCCTCAGGTATTCTTAAAGGAAAAGAATAGTAATAAACATTGAAGTTCTAAACAAACTGGAAATTACAGCTAAAAATTGCCACACATAATTGATACATAAAAAATGTATTTTTTCAAGTTGTTCTAACAAGTGTGCCATTGTTTATTGCAAGTGTGCGTGCAGGCTCACGTGAACGCCAATATTGAATAACTGCAGCATGGCTATCTGGGATGTTATAACTCAGATTGTTGTTTAAGTGGACAGGGTTCAGCAGGATTTCCCTTGATTCTACAATTTTCCTCTCAAACTCATCATCAGTGAAAGATATTTTCTGATCTATCCCAGCAAACGGAGTGGCTTTGTTGATCATCATTAGGATTATTTGAAAAAAGAACATGACTGGCTAATGCAGTTGCATGAGATCTTTTGTAAGAGATTTCTCTCTTATGCTCTTCTATACGTTGTTCAATAGATTTGTTAGTTTGCCAAAATAAGGGATATTGCAATCGCACCAGAATTTATATATATACACCTGGATATTTTAGGTTGTGATGAGTAGGTTTTGGATGGCTGATTATAGAACGGATTTTAGGAAGTGTGGTGAAGAACGTCCTGATATTATATTTTTTAAGGACTTTTGCTAATTTTTTAGAGACTGTGCTAATGTATGGAATGGAGATGTTACCTTTAAAATTAATAGTTTCTGTTGTGCACTTCCTAGGAGGATCCAAAAGAAATTTCTTAATCGTTTTTTCAGAGTATCCATTTTGCTTAAAGATAAGAATGAGGTGATTTATTTCTTTTTGTAGTTCATCTGGTTCACGATCTAGAAAATAATAACTCCTTAGCTTTCCTGGATTTCATGCTTATAAGATGCTTATAAGAAGGATTAAAAATCTCTATGCTACAGAAAACCTACTCATACTAATAGATATCTGACCTTAGGACGCAGAGCACGCTCTCTCTTGAATGAACCAGATGAACTACAAAAAGAAATAAATCACCTCACTCTTATCTTTAAACAAAATGGATACTCTGAAAAAACGATTAAGAAATTTCTTCTGGATCCTCCTAGGAAGTGCACAACAGAAACTATTAATTTTAAAGGTAGCATCTCCATTCCATATATTAGCACAGTCTCTAAAAAATTAGCAAAAGTCCTTAAAAAATTTAATATCAGGACGTTCTTCACCACACTTCCTAAAATCCGTTCTCTAATCAGCCATCCAAAACCTACTCATCACAACCTAAAATATCCAGGTGTATATATATATAAATTATGGTGCGATTGCAATATCCCTTATTTTGGACAAACTAACAAATTTATTGACAACGTATAGAAGAGCATAAGAGAGACATCTCTTACAAAAGATCTCATGCAACTGCGTTATCCAGTCATGTTCTTTTTTCAAATAATCCTAATGATGATCAACAAAGCCACTCTGTTTGCTGGGATAGATCAGAAAATATCTTTCGCTGTAATGATGAATTTGAGAGGAAAATTGTAGAATCAAGGGAAATCCTGCTGAACCCTGTCCACTTAAACAGCAATCTGAGTTATAACATCCCAGATAGCCATGCTGCAGTTATTCAATATTGGCGTTCACGTGAGCCTGCATGCACACTTGCAATAAACAATAGCACACCTGTTAGAACAACTTGAAAAAATACAACGTTTTTTATGTATCAATTATGCGTGGCAATTTTTAGCTATAATTTCCAGTTTGTTTAGATACTTCAATGTTTATTACTATTCTTTTCCTTTAAGAATACCTGAGGAAGGTTATAAGCCGAAACTAGTCGTATTTTTCTTATTAAAATCTTTATAAGTTATCTCGGTTTTTAGTCATTAAATCTATTTTTTAAAATGTATCACAACAACCGAGTAAAAGCCGATTATCACACATATATATATATATATTGTAAATATGGGCAAAAAAGTTATAAATTTATCGGAAGTTATATATTAAAAACTTGCTTACCATGTCAGTTCACTTCGTGCATGCAAAACAGATGAAACTCAGAAAACAAAAATAGCAACTCATGACAAATGACAATGTTCAACTGCATTGGTTGACACAATCACTGCCTCTAAGTGTTATTGTTTCAGAGCTCACCCTGCCGTGCTTCCTGAGTGGTGTAAAACTATTAGAAAGTTAAGAATTTGACCTGGCTGCACAATCTGTACATCTTTTCAAAGGGTTCAAAGGTGTATGTATTTTGAACACACACCTGGACTATTAACACAAATGTGATGCAATGTTTATCCATCGGAAAGTGTTCTCTTCATGAAGCATTAGTAGATTCTGTTTACTTTTAGGAATCGTGAAGTCTGGAAAACAATTAGGAAAGTCTTTAATGGGAATAAATGCAAAAATATAATATCAGTAATATTGCTATTTGGTGGATGAGTATTTCAGACCTATCACACCCTGAATATTTGTCCCTGATATATATACATATATATATATATATATACACACAGATGTAACAAAATATATCTCCTCCAGAGATTCTTATTAAAAATAAAGACACCTTGTTGCAACTTCTATAGGTAAAGTTGATAAGGCTCTGTATTACTAAAACTGTGGTATTTAGAGTCTAGCTACTCACTGAGGAGACCTCAAAAAAGGTTGAAATCGGTCTCAGTAGTGACCCCACCCATAATGTATTGCAGTATACATCTTTTAGTGAGATGTGCTTTACATTATGAGAAAATACTAAGAATAGTGATCAGCGCTTTACCCACCTTTACAATGAGTTGCCCTGGTGTTGTACCATCTTTAGACTTGAACTTTGTTTCAAGCGTAAACTTAATTGCTTGCATACTTGGGATTAGGAGTAAAAATAACCAAGCTTATGAAATTACTTGGTTATCCTAATATATATATATATATATATATAAAAAGAATTGAATGACTAGAACTGAGATTTAAGTAAAAAAGGTTTTAATATTAAAACACTACTAGTTTCGGCTTGTAACAACCTTCATCAGGTGACATTATAAAAGAAAGAAAAAGAAAAAACACTAAAACACTTAAGCTTAAATAAACTAAGAACATCATAGAGAGTCAATATACATAATTAATACTAAAACGTTGTGGTTGTATTTAAAACTGTTCTTTCCTTTGTGGTATTGTTGGGAAAGTACATGCTTGTAGCATCTCGTGAATGCCAGTACGTGATTACAGCTGAATGACAATCTGGGAGGTTGTAGGTCAAGTTATTATTTAGATGAACAGGATTGAAGATGATTTCCCTAGATTCAACGATTTTTCTCTCTAGTTCATCATTGCAACGGAAGATGTTAGTAGATTTTCCCAGCAGACTTTGTGACTTTGGCTTTCATCATTAGGATTAGCCAAGAAAAGGATATGACTTGATAATGCACTGGCTCGCTTCGCTTGTAAGTAATGTCCCTGATGTGTTCTTCCATACGCAATTTGACAGATTTGTCTGTCTGCCCAAAATAAGGAATATCGAAATCACACAATATTTTATATACACCAGGGTATTTGAGTTGATGATGATGACAAGGTTTTGAGTGGCTTATTAAGAAACGGATTTTGGAAGTGGGGTGAACAAGGTTCTGATATTGTATTTTCTTAGAACGTTTGCTAAATTATGTGAAACTGCCTTTGCATCTGTTTATTTCTTCTGAGTGACGTCTAGGAGGATTAAGAAGGAATTTTTCAATGATTTTCTTGGAATATCTATTAACTTTGAAAGAAGTTTTCAGATGGTTTATTTCTGGAAGAAGTTCATTTGGGTCATCCAGAAGAGAACGGATTCTGCGTCCCTAGGTGGAAATTATTCCAAGCTTATGAGGAGGGAAGTGATGGGACTGACTATGCAGATATCTGTTGGTATGTGTTGGCTTTCTATACATCGATATTTTGAGTTTACCAGAGGAGCGTGTCAGTTTGGCATCAAGAAAAGGCAGGGAATTATCCATTTCAAGCTCGGCAGTAAACTTAATACTTTGATGTTGGCTATTGAGATATTCGAGGAAAACCATAAGATAATCATGTCTGGCTCCAAATAATGAAGACATCATCTACATAGCGTTTCCAAACTTTAGGTGTTAAAATAAAGGAAGAGATAGCCTTGGTTTCAAAATCCTCCAAGTAAATATTTGCAAGTACAGGGGATAAAGGATTACCCATAGCCAGTCCATGATTTTGTTTGTATATAGTATCTTGAAATTTGAAGTAACCGGACTTGATGCAATCTGTAAGCTAGGCTAACATTTTTTTTGGATAACTTGTCCTTGAGTAATGTTAGGACTTCATTTGTTGGAATATTAGTGAACAAAGAAGTTATGTCCAAGCTAGCCATGATTTCATCTTCATTAACTGTTATATCCTTGATGTATGTAATGAACTCTGTAGTGTTCTTGATAAAGGATGGTGACTTGACCGAAAAAATTTTTAGGTATTTGGCAAGATATTTTGAAAGGTTGTACGTCGGAGAATTGACACCTTTTACAATGGGGCATAGTGGGGTGTTCTCTTTATTGATTTTAGGAATACCATATATGCGAGGAATTAACGGATTGAGTGCGCGTAGAAATAAGCGAACGTTACGGGATAATTCAGTGGTTGTTTTTAATAAATTGTTTGTACGATTTTGAAGTTCATGAGTTGGATCTCTCTCTCTCTCGAGTATTGAGTAGGTATCATTTTGTAGTAATTCAAGCATTTTATTCAGGTAATCTTCAGAGTTGAGGATCACTGTTGCATTGCATTTATCCACAGAAGGGATAATTATATCTCTGTTGTTTATTAAACTTTTAATAGCTTTGCGTTCTGTTAATGTTATCTGCAGGTGGATTTTGCGTTATGGATAATAAAGATTGATTCAATACATAGAAGTTTTGGATCTTGTGGAGGGAGAAATGAAGTAGCTTTTTCTATTTTTGTAAGTAGTGTCTCTTTTGGTATAAATTTTGGGGAAGGAATAAAGTTTAGATCTTTATTAACGATGTTTTTTTCTTCATCTGAAAGTATATAAGATTTGTTGATAACGACTTTGTCAATATTGATGTGTGGTTTTGAGAAGTTCCTATTATTTTGTATTCTTTTTAATGTTTCAAATTTTCTTATAAGATTTACTTTGTTATTACATTGTATTGTGGCTGCTTGAGATTCACAGTTTATATTAAAGGTATGCCAACTTACATTATCTAGAGATTCTTCCAGTTTCTCCGCTATAGTTCTTTTTTTTATTAAAAAGAAAAGCTAGAGTTCGTTTTGTACCCGAGATTCTCTCAGTCAGTAGGTCTAATTTAGTTTTATGATAGATTCTCCTCACACATTCAATAGTTATATTTTCTTTAAAGGACAAAAATTTAGAAAAGACAGCGTGAACTTTGCAATGTTTTAAGAAGACCAACCTGTTGATGCTTAATCCAATCCTCTTCAGTGTCTTGTTGAAGTTTCTTTTATTATTAATAATAGAAGCCTCGTCATGAAGGTTATAGATGAATGAATGATCATTAACTCGGTTAACATACATATTTTTTAAAGGAATTGAATCACTAGAACCGAGATTTAAGTAAAAAGGTTTTAATATTAAAACATTACTAGTTTCAGCTTGTAACAGCCTTCATCAGGTGACATTATAAAAGAAAGAAAAAAGAAAAAACACTAAAACACTGAAGCTTAAATAAACTAAGAACATCATAGAGAGTCTCTATACATAATTAATACTAAAACGTTGTGGTTGTATTTAAAACTGTTCTTTCGTTTGTGGTATTGTTGGGAAAGTACATGCTTGTAGCATCTCGTGAATGCCAGTACGGAGATTACAGCTCAATGACAATCTGGGAGGTTGTAGGTCAAGTTATTATTTAGATGAACAGGATTGAAGATGATTTCCCTAGATTCAACGATTTTTCTCTCTAGTTCATTATTGCAACGGAAGATGTTAGTAGATTTTCCCAGCAGACTTTGTGACTTTGGCTTTCATCATTAGGATTAGCCAAGAAAAGGATATGACTTGATAATGCACTGGCTCGCTTCTCTTGTAAGTAATGTCCCTCATGTGTTCTTCCATACGCAATTTGACAGATTTGTCTGTCTGCCCAAAATAAGGAATATCGAAATCACACAATATTTTATATACACCAGGGTATTTGAGTTGATGATGATGACAAGGTTTTGGGTGGCTTATTAAGAAACGGATTTTGGAAGTGGAGTGAACAAAGTTCTGATATTGTATTTTCTTAGAACTTTTGTTAATTTAAGTGAAACTGTACTTATGTAAAGAATAGAAATATTGCCTTTGAATCTATTTATTTCTTCTGAGTGATGTCTAGGAGGATTAAGAAGGAATTTTTCAGTGATTCTCTTGGAATATCCATTAACTTTGAAAGAAGTTTTGAGATGGTTTATTTCTGTAAGAAATTCATTTGGGTCATCCAGAAGAGAACAGGCTCTTTTTCCCATGGTGGAAATTATTCCAAGCTTATGAGGAGGGAAGTGATGTGATTGACTATGCAGATATCTGTTGGTATGCGTTGGCTTTCTATACATCGATATTTTGAGTTTACCAGAGGAGCTTATCTCTATGCTCTCTCCATCTGTTAATTCCTCGCATATATGGTGTTCCTAAAATCCATAAAGGGAACACCCCACTATGTCCCATTGTAGAAGGTGTCAATTCTCCGATGTACAACCTTTCAAAAAATCTTGCCAAATACCTAAAAAGTTTTTCAGGCAAGTCACCATCCTTTATCAAGAACACTACAGAATTCGTTACATACATCAAGGATATAACAGTTAATGAAGATGAAATCATGGCTAGCTTGGACATAACTTCTTTGTTCACTAATGTTCCAACAGATGAAGTTCTAACATTACTCAAGAACAAGTGTTCCAAAAAAATCTTAGCCTTGCTTGCACATTGCATCAAGTCTGGTTACTTCAAATTTCAAGATACCAAATTTCATGTTCACTTCCATTTTAACATCTAAAGTTTGGAAATGCTATGTAGATGATGATGTCTTCATTATTTCGAGCCATGGACATGATTCCCTTATGATTTTCCTCGAACATCTCAATAGCCAACATCAAAGTATTAAGTTTACTGCCAAGCTTGAAACGGATAATTCCCTGCCTTTTCTTGATGTCAAACTGACATGCTCCACTGGTAAACTCAAAATATCGATGTATAGAAAGCCAACGCATACCAACAGATATCTGCATAGTCAGTCCCATCACTTCCCTCCTCATAAGCTTGGAATAATTTCCACCTTCGGACATAGAGCCTGTTCTGTTCTGGATGACCCAAATGAACTTCTTCCAGAAATAAACCATCTCAAAACTTCTTTCAAAGTTAATGGATATTCCAAGAGAATCATTGAAAAATTCCTTCTTAATCCTCCTAGACATAACTCAGAAGAAACAAATAGATTCAAAGGCAATATTTCTATTCTTTACATAAGTACAGTTTCACATAAATTAGCAAAAGTTCTAAGAAAATACAATATCAGAACCTTGTTCACTTCCAAAAATCCATTTCTTAATAAGCCACCCAAAACCTCGTCATCATCAACTCAAATACCCTGGTGAATATAAAATATTGTGTGATTGTGATATTCCTTATTTTGGGCAGACAGACAAATCTGTCAAATTGCGTATGGAAGAACACATCAGGGACATTACTTACAAGTGAAGCGAGCCAGTGCATTATCAAGTCATATCCTTTTCTTGGCTAATCCTAATGATGAAAGCCAAAGTCACAAAGTCTGCTGGGAAAAATCTACTAACATCTTCTGTTGCAATGATGAACTAGAGAGAAAAATCGTAGAATCTAGGGAAATCATCTTCAATCCTATTCATCTAAATAATAACTTGAACTACAACCTCCCAGATAGTCATTCAGCTATAATCACATTCTGGCATTCATGAGATGCTACTAGCATGTACTTTCTCAACTATACCACAAACGAAAGAACAGCTTTAAATACAACCACAACATTTTAATGTTAATTATGTATAGAGACTCTCTATGATGTTCTTAGTTTATTTATGCTTCAGTGTTTTAGTGTTTTTTCTTTTTTCTTTCTTTTATAATGTCACCTGATGAAGGCTGTTACATGCCGAAACTAGTAGTGTTTTAATATTAAAACCTTTTTACTTAAATCTCGATTCTAGTCATTCATTCATATATATATATATATATATCAGTTTCTTTTAATAGCTTTCTATGTTCTTAACACTTGATGAAGTCGATCCCAATGAAACATGTTGCGTATCCAATAAATCTCAATTTGTCATAATTCTCGGATTTTTAGTCAGTTTATATAAAAAATGAATATATATATATATATATATATATATATATAAAAAATGAATATATATATATATATATATATATATATATATATATATATATATATATATATATATATATATATATATATATATATATACTTGATGCAAAGGATTTACTCGGCTATATGACAAATAAATATATTTAATGATTAGAGGCCGAGATATATACCAAAATAGAAAAAAATACTATTGATTATTTGAGCGCTCAGCTAATTTCATTTTCTTAGAAGACTTTATCTTGGCTCATTAGATGAAAAGAGAAATACAAAAAAAAAAAAATATACAGTTCAAAAGTGAGCTGCTATCAATTATTATTATTATTATTTTGTGACACTTCCAAGGAGTCCAAAGACTCATTGAGGGAAAGCACCAACTCTGCAAATCTCCATCTCCACCACTTCCATCTGTCACCATCTTATTCACCAATGCCATCTACTGTCCACCAACACTATTAGTATTTTTTTGTCTGTATTTGGGAATGAAAAACCAAAGTTTCCAGGAAAATAAACCCTGCTACTTCTGTGTGAGTTTGACTAATTCACCTTCAATTGAAAAAAAAACCATATAAAGATTCCTTTTGTCATGATGAGAATCAAACTTAGGCTTTTTCCAATTAAAGGGTACAATATATCGTCGTTTTTCCAATTGTGCTATGTAGGTGATTTGCTTGCAAATGTATTCTAATATGTATTGCTATACATTACAATTTATAGCTGTTACTCTCTTGGAATTTGTTTTGTATTTCTCTTTTCATTAGGTGCATGTTATGCATCCAATGAAGTCTTCTGAGAAGATGAAACTAGTTGTGCTCTCAAATACTAAATAGTATTTTTTTTTCATGTTAGAGGTTTAATGGAATATTAACAGATCCAATTACAAAATATTAATTTTGTAATCCCCGAAGATGTCTCTTTGACGGAGACGAAATATTGGAATTATTAAAATTAGTTTTAATTCTTTCTCAGTGCTGTTAATATTCCATTAAACCTCCAACATGAATTCTTCACAGCACTTAAGCCTCAACACAAGTATTTTTTCTATTTTGGTATCTCTCAGCCTCTAGTCATTAAATTTATTTAATTATATATATATGTGTGTGTGTGTGTGTGTATATTTTATACATTAGGTTTTGATAAAATAGAAGATAACTAATTTATTTCTAATGGCACTACTAATTTTGTCTTGCTAGAAAACATCATCAGGTGTATTACATAGAAGTGACAAAATCAGATTTATATGTATGTACGTATCATCAAGGAGTGTACAGGATATGATAGTACTTACATCACCACTAACTTCCTATCTACATTTTCCTCCAAATCAATCTGTTACCTGTCAAGACTCCAATTATTAGATCTTATATTTCTGTCTTCTAAGGCACTTTTTACTGTATCAATCCACCTATATCTTGTTCTTCCTCTGGGTCTTTTTCCTACCAACCTGGCAGAGAACACTTGTTTTGCTAATCGGTCATCTCCTGTTCTGATTAAACATATGTATGTGTATATATATATATATATATATATATATGTGTGTGTGTGTGTGTGTGTGTGTGTGAAGTACTTTTTGTTTTGTAAAAAAAATACATGCTTATACCCATTCTTTGCTAGCCAGAAAAATAAAAGATTTAAAGGATAAGAAAATAAGATAAGATAAGAGCATGTACAGTGGACGTACATACTCTTATCATGAAATTGATTATTACCACTCCTGCTCCTGAACGTCTCTCACCATAGTGCATAACCCAAACTATGAAATTTAGAAGTGGGGGTGTGATGGTATGGTCCTAATTTTCCTGGTTTGTCCTCAGACCTCTGTTTGTGGTGCCATAAACATTGAACTCATAGAGGTATCTGAACATTCTTTACAATGCAATGGATCCTACTTTGTGGCATTTCTACAAAACTGACCAGTGTCTGTTTTAGCAAGACAATCCACTATCATAAGTCTGCTGCTGTAACTGTGCAGTTTGTGAACATGAATGTCATGACATTTTAATAGTCTCCATGTAACCCTAATTTCAACCCTATTGAACATCTGTGAGATGAACTGTAGTGTTGGGTGAGGTTAAGGAATGTCTGCCACACGATAGTTCAGGATCTTATTATGTGTGCACAGGAAAAATGGTCCAAAATTCCCATTGATCACTGTTATATGCTTGTGATAAGTATGCCCCATAAGATTGCTGCATTCATCGCAGCAGGAGTAGATTTTACATTTTATTAAGGTGGCTGTGATCGCTTTTTGTTCCTCATACTATGGTGTCCATTAACATCTTTCCAAGCAGTGCATATATGTATAGTTAATGGCATATAGTAAGTAATATATACATATTGTCAATATACATATTATGTATAACTGTGTATCTAATTTTATTCCACCAGATGTGTTGAATGGATTTGAAGTGAAAATATCTGATCGCAAGCCAATTGCTATGGATACTGTGATACTAAATTGTGCAGTTAGTATTCTGAACTATACCCATCTAATGTGGTACTGGAAACCATTGCATGGAAACAGTAGTGTGCCTGTTCCTTTTAACGATTCAGGTAAGCAAGTAGATTAAACACACATAAGCATGAATACAGCATTGTGAAATATACTAGACAAGTAAAGGAAGAGATGAATATCAAACATTAAAATTTGCAAGAAAATACCTTAATATTAATAATTATATTACTGTTACAGGAACTGTTAAGGGAATATCATCTTCGGAACTTTTGTTGATTAAATGCATTGAACTTTTGTCATTTTGTCATAAGAGGTACATAAATTTAAACTGGTGATTATGAGAAGCTCAGGCAACAGCCTGTGGTGTAGCATGGAATGGGGAGTTGGTTAGAAAGGAGATCGGTGCAGCTTGGGTGATATTCAAGAACTATTAAGTGGAAGCAATGTCTAAATGTATTCCAACGGTCAGAAGATTAAATAAGGTAGGTGCGAAAATGGATGAATGATGAGATTAAGCATGTGATACAGAGGAAAAAGGCATTATGGAGGCAACATAAGAGGAGTGGTAATAATCAATTCCATGGGGATTACAAAGAACAGGTAAGTAAGGTGGCTTGGTTGGTAAGATTAGCAAAAGAAAAATATGAACAGCAGTTAGCTAATGAAGCCAAAAATAATCCTAGGGAATTCTTTTAATATGTAGTCAGCAAAAAAAAAAAAATATGGAAGGATGATTGGAGAAAATGGTATAAAAACAACTGCTGCAGAGGATATAGTTCAGATATTTAATGAGCAGTTCATAAAGGTCTTTCATTCTTATGAATGTGACATCGTGGAGAGTTTGAGAGCAGTTGATGATGAGGAGGAGAGACTGACAATTTAGCAACTTGCTCACATTACATTCTATAACAATGTTACCATTAAACTAGACAAAGGGAATGGATACACCACAAAACTTTTGGATTTTGCTAAGGTTTTTGACAGAATACAGCATGGTAGACTGTTGCATAAATTGGAGAATATGGGTTTGGATTATAGATTATTAGCTTGAATAAGATGACGTGCATCTGACAGATATCAAAAAAGTGGTAAACAGAGGATGTGAGTCTGCAAGATTTAAGGAAACCAGTGGTGTACTACAAGGATCAGTGCTTGGTCCACTGTTATTCAATCTGTACATTAATGATGTTGGGAAGGATTTGACAAGCAACATACAGCAATATACTGATGATGATGATGATGATGATGCAAAGATAGGTAGGATAATCAAGAATGCTGCTGATATGCAGCAGTACTTGCAGAATGATTTGAATAGGTTGGAATTGTTGGCATGGGAAAATGGATTTAGTTCAATGTTAGTAAATGTAAAGTCATTCACTTCAACTCAATTAGATATCCAATGTCGTATTATATTGGTGGGATTATGCTAGAAGAAACTGATGAGGCTAGGGATCTTGGAGTGTTAGTAGATAGGAAGTTGAAGTTCAGAGGCCATGTAGCAGAGATTGCAAATATACTCAAAAGATAATTGCAATGCTGAAAAACGTTCACACATAAAGATAAGGATGTCATTTTGCCTGTTTACAAGGCCTTGATAAGACCTCACTTGGACTATTCTGCGCAGGTCTAGTCTCCTGGTTTTGGTTGTGATTCTTATATATATATTGGAGAGAGAGTGTAAAAATTTCTATCAGGATTGTGAAATATTGATAATGAAGACAGATTGAGAATTTGGGGATTGCAGACAATAGCAAACAGGAGAAGGAGGGGTAATATGATTGAGACTCACAAACTTCTGAAAGGGTCAGACAGGATTTCAATTGATTAAATTTTTTAATTTATGGAGGGGGAAAGAACAAGATGAAATCCTTGGAAGCTGAGAATGAATGTCGCTAAGAAGGGAGGTGAGGGAGGAAGGGGGAGTGAGGGCTAGATTTTTGTCTCATAGGGTAGTGCATGATTGGAATGGATTGCCATTGGATGTTGCGAGTGCAGGCAGTGTGAATGAATTCAAGAATAAATATGATAGCTGGTGTGGGTAGTATGTGGCCTCCTTTGATGAGTCCCTGCCTCCCTGAAGGCTCTCTTAATAATAATAATAATAATAATAATAATAATAATCAAAATCATGTTGAAAATGGCTATGAAACATAACTGAAAAATATTTAAATGAACATGTGATTCCATTATTAATTAGTTATAATGAATATTAGTGATATGTTATGTATAGTAATTAAACAATTCTTATTATTTAGATGTAATCAAGGAATTAAAATCATCATCATATTCCCATTCTTTGACCCTAAAATTTGAGAATATTCATGCTAATTACAGTGGAGACTATGAGTGCTGGGCATGGAGTGAAGATGCTCCAGAAAAAATAAAGACGGAGTATACATCTATATATGTACAAGGTAACACACTTTCTTTATCTGTTATTTATTTATTTATTTTGTAGCAGTCATCACTGAATTCATTGGCATGAGTAAGTGTGAGACAGACTAGGTTGTTCTTCCATTTCTACATGCCATTTTTTCATTTACTTGTCTTGATACCATTAGTATTTTGAGGATAAGAGTGCTAGAATTTTCAGTATTATCAATAGGATCACTTTTTTTTTTATTATTACAGAGGTTCTATTTTGAACTTTGAATTGGGTTAGCACCACTTAAAAATTAAAAAAATTATATGTTTCAAGTGTGATGATTAAAACCAGAATTTAGGAATGGGTTGATAGGAATTTGATGCTGTGTGGTTGGGGCTGAGGAGTTTCATGATTTTGTAAAGGAAAGGCCTTGCTCTATTAATTTACACACTTGCTACAGTAAAGTAAGTTGTTAAAGGGAATGGCTTCACCTTGATATTCTTAGACATTGCAAAAAGCATCGACAGGAGTCTGAATGAAAATTGGAACCAAACATCGATTCATTTCAGTTAAACAATTAAATTGAATGCTTTTTATCTAAGGAATGGAAATTCTCTTGGTATCAAATGACGTGCTATTGGTAGGAGAATAATTGTGCAAGGTGCATTGCGATTTAGATGGAAATATCTGTTCAGAATTATGTTGTCTTTTATACATTATAATTCTAGTCTGAGTGTGTCCTCAGAAGAGCAGATAAGATGTGCGCTGTGAACAAAGTCTTGACAATTGGAACATCACATTGAAAACCAGCTGACCAGATCTGAGGAAGAAAAATGACTACATTTGGTCTTCCCAAACAGTCCAAGTGTGGTCTGACCAGTGCCACAAACTCAGCATTCTACTGTTTGACTAAGTGAATTATGTCTCCAAACTAACAGGTTGTTGGGTTCAAATTCCAATGTGATGAATATCTGTGAATATCTTTAGGTGGGAAATAATTTTCGTCCTCCACTGTGAGATCAGCATCTTACAGAAGGCTTGAAGTAGCTTGAAAAATGACTACATTTGGTCTTCCAAAAGCAGGTTTAACCCTAATCATTTCTATAGTACTAATGAACTATAGGTTTATATTCCTTTTATGAGTAGATTTAACATTAAAAAATGGTACACTATTCTGGAATTTTTAGTACTTAGATGAATCTACATGAATGACTATAATTTAAGCTATTCAATTAAAATTGCCATTTCTCAGACCACTCAGTCAGACTTTAAATCTGACTGAAGCAATATCCCTCTCTTCTTATTATTAAATAACCTTCCTATTTTGATATCATCTGAAAATTTAAACAATAAATTTTAATTTTAAGATCAGTATCATTGATAAAAATCATGAACAATAGTGGATCAGACATTGATGAGATGGATCCTCACTTGCTGTAAAAGTCCAGTTGGAGGTATGACCAATGAACTATCTTTTCTGCTTTCTTTTCCTTAACTAGTCTTCTAACCACTTTAGTGCCTTTATGCCATATATCAGCAGTTTGTAAATAGGACAGTACTGTATTATTATTATATTTTCTCGGACATTTTCAGAGACTCTCCATCAGAGACCCACTCTAATTATTGATTACATGATACTGTCAAACCTCCCCTTGAAGTCGTTCACCTATGAAGTGCTCACAACTATCTCTGGCAAACTACTCCACCCATTCACAACTCTCAAGTATAAAATGTAGTCCTAACACCCCCCTTGCTAGCTCCATTCTTTTATATAATTTCCAGGGGATGACCCCTGTTTTCTCCTTTCCTGTCATGTACTGAAAAAATTCTTCACTATCAATCCTATAAAACCCCTTTAATGCTTCTATCATATCACTTTTTATTTGCCTATCGGCAAAGTCCAAAGACTTTCATTATATTCTGTGGTTAATATATAATTCTGACTAGTCTGTGAGCATTCCACAGACTAACTACAATTTTGATTATTTGCCATTAAATCATCTTCGCCACTGAAGATGTGGTGAAGGTTTTATTCTCATTGAATACATACAGCCAGATCTATGTGCAGTAGTCCAGCTGTGACTTTATTAAACCCTTATACTGGGGAATCATCATGCCTATCAAGGATTTAAGCCTAGAGTGGCCTGTTTCAGCCTTAAAAGTCATTGTTGAATATCTTAAGAGGATTTTCTTTTTCCTAATGGTTTGTAATTTAAGGCTTGTTTTGGTATTCTTTCTGTTTTCATTCTTTCAACGTGTTCCATCCATTTATGTTTATATTTTTTAATTTTTTCTATTACTGATTCCTCTTCTCGCAGACAGGCTTATACATTGGTTATGCATTTCTAAATCACTTAGGGAATTGAACAACATAGATCCGAATATAAATTAAATTATACTTTAATAAATATTTCCAATATTTTGGTTGCCATTTTGGCAACATGACGTTCCGAAATATCGGAAATATTTATTAAAGTATAATTTAATTTATATTCGGATCTATGTTGTTCAATTCCCTAAGTGATTTAGAAATACCGATTCCTAGTTTAATTCTTTCATAATTTCCCCATTTCTTTTGTGATCAAATAGAGTATACTTTGCAGTTTTTCTCATAAACTTCATTTCGGCTGTTATTAATCTTTGTCTTTTGGTTTTATTGTCCAGATTTCACTTCCATACAATAGGACTGGTAGGGCTAATGTATTGTATACTTTTAGTTTGGTTTGTTTTTGTACTAGGTTTGGTTTAAATATTGAGTTAATTACACCTGTTATTTTTAAATATTTTTCAATTTTTACGTTTATATCTTTTTCATTTTCATATGTAATCATACATCCTAGGTAATTAAATGAATTCACCTGTTCTAAGATCTTGTTATCTATTACTGTTTTAGTTCTTACTGGATCTTGTCCTTTAAAGGCCACCATTTTTGATTTTTCTGTTGATATTATCATTCCATAATCTTTGGCTATCTCATTTAAATTTAAAATACCTTTCTGCAAGTTATCTTCAGAACTTGTAATTATTGTTTGGTCATCAGCAAAAAAGGAGAGTGTTTAAGTTCATAGTAGGAGAAAATTTAATACCTTGATGAAAATTTTTATTCCATTTTATTATTATTTCATTTAGATAAATATTGAAAAGAGTTGCTGAAAGGTGACATCCCAGTCAGACTCCTTGGTTTATCTCTCTCATATATGATAGTCCATGATTTAATCTTATTTGTATTTGATTATTTTCATATATACTTATGATAGCTTTTAGAATATTATTTGGTATTTGTCTTTCTTTTACTATGCTAAATAAAATGCTTCTTTTAACTTTGTCAAATGCTTTTTCAAAGTCAGCAAATTAATATGTGTTTCTAAATTGTATTCTCTTTTCTCTGTTATTAATTTTAGGCAGAAGGCCGGGTCTATACAAGATCCTTTTTTAAATCCATTCTGTATTTCTAAAATAAAGTTTTCAGAATATTTTATTAGTTTGTTAATTAAAATTCTGTTATATTTTGTAACAGGAATTTAGTATATTTATACATCTATAGTTTTTAGGGTCATCTCTATTACCTTTTTTAAAGAGAGGGATCCCAATTACTTTCTTCCATTCTATTGGGGGGGGGGTTACTAGTTGAATAGATTTTATTTAAAAATAATAGGAGTCTTTTTTTGAACCTTGTTCCTGCATATTTATATAATTCTGAACCTAATTTATCTTCTCCAAGTGATTTTCTGTTTCTTGTTTCTTTCAGGCTTGTTGTTTAGTTATTTCCTTTTCATTTTCATTAAATGTTTGCCAGTTATCTTTTTTTAAAAATATTTATTTGTCCATAATTCTGTATAGAAATTTAGAAGTTCTTCTAATTTCAATTTGGTGTTTAATTTTATGTTTTCTTTAGTATCTGTACTTAAGTTTTTCAAAATCTTATATTATTATTATTATTATTATTATTATTATTATTATTATTCCAGGCAACTCCAAGGAGTCTACAGACTCATCGAGGAAGACCATAACATCATGTCAAGAACAACTATTCGACATTCACACAGTATCTATCATACCTCGCCTTGAACTCATTCACAGTCGTAACACCCACAACATACTCTGGCAGGTTATTCCACTCATTAACCACTCTCCAAGTGAAAAACCTATCTCTAACACCTCTGCTAACCACATTCTTGTTCAGCTTACATGTATGGCCCCTAGTCCTCCCACCACCAGTGCTATTCTCAAAAATATCTTCTGGATTAATTTTATAGAAACCCTTCAGTAATTTGAATGTCTCAATCATATCACCCCTTTCCGCCTATCGACCAATTTTTGCAACCCACAAATCTTCAACCTGTTCTCATAAAGCTCATTCCACAGACCTGCTATCATCTTAGTGACTCGTCTCTGGATCTTCTCCACCTCCTCCCCATCAAGAAGAAACCCTGGTGCCCATATCTGGGCACAGTAGTTTAGATGGGGTCTTATCAAGACTCGATATAGAGGAACAATAACTTGTTTGTCTCTGCTTGTTAAAGTATTTTTCAGAAGTAAAGTGATTTGATGAGCTGATTTAGCCACTTTTGCAATGTGCCCAATAAACTTCAATTCCCTATCCACCAACACTCCCAAATCCCTGGCCTCATCAATCTCCTGGAGTATGGTTCCACCAATGTGATATACTGCTACTATTCTTTTCACCCCAAAATGCATAACCTTCCACTTTGCTACATTAATTTGACATACATTTTCCCTAGCCCAGTCCTCCAAACTATTCAAATCATCCTGTAAAATTTTGACATCCTGTGCACTCACAATTGCTCTACCCAACTTTGCATCATCAGCAAACAAGTGAACACTTCCTCTCAGATCCTTTCCTATATCATTGATGAACAAATTGAAAAGTAGTGGTCCAAGAACATAGCCCTGCAGCACAACACTAGTCACAAGCCGTCTTTTGGACTCAACTCCTGCATAAACTACTCTCTGGTATCTCTCCTTCATCCACCCTCCTATCCATCTCACCAACCCTATATCTATCCCCATCTGCTCCAGTTTACTGATTAGGGTTCCATGTGGTATCCTGTCAAAGGCCTTGGCAAGGTCCAGTAGAATCACTGTAAACCCATTATCCTTATCCAGTTCAGCCGTCACTGTGTTATAAAACGTGAGCAAGTTACTGAGGCATGATCTACCCTTCACAAAACCATGTTGTCCCCCATACAATATCCCATATTCATCTATCCAATACTGTATTCTTTTCTTGACTAATTTCTCCAAGACCTTGGCAACGATTCCTGATATGCTAATCAGTCGGTAATTTACAACAGCAGTCTTGGAACCTCCTTTATGAAGTGGAACTATTTTCCCCTCTTTCCACCCCCTCGCAACTAACCCAGACCTGAGACTCAAATTAAACAAAATGGTCAAGGGTACTGACAATTCTTTAGCCGCTTCATGTACGACACGAGCTGGTATACTATCCAATCCCACAGATGTATTGACATTGAGGTTATGCAATAGGCTACTCACCTCCACTTCATTCACCAAAATTCCCGTATAATCTATTGGTTCATTCAATCCTGCAATGTCACCACCTGGATGATATATTCTTGCAAAGTGCTCACTCCATAACTCAACTATTTCAACTGATTCAGTTACCTCCCTACCATCGGCATTCTTTAAAATCATTCTGCCATATACATTTTTTCTTTTACTTGCAACATATTGAAAAACTGTTTAGGATTCTCTTTAGCCTGCATGGCCAATGTTCATTTGTAATCTTTTTTGCTTTTCTTACCACAGTCATTACCCTTTTGGCCTGCGCATTATACAGTTCATGTACCTGCCCATGAACTGTATAATTTCCCCCATAGTTGTTTCTTTTTTTGTCTCAAGCTTAATGGTGTTATTCATCCATTTAACCCTACTTGATTTATTATTCATACTCTAGGTATACAGTCAGCCATGCAAACACTTTTTAACCGCCTCCCATGCACTGTCAACTTCTAGCCCTTGCAGTTGCACATGCCATGGCACTGAACTAATCAAACTCCTAAGCTTCTCATACTTACCAGCCTGATAATTCCACATGTACCCTGTCTTAATTGTAAATTCCACACCTTTAGCCACCTCCCAAGTCAAGACCCTATGATCACTCTCACCAATTGGTGGCAATGTGGTCATATGAGTTACAGCCAAATCCTCAGATGCAATTACTAGGTCAAGCACTCTCTGACCCTTAGTATTTTTCATTACATGCTGTCGCAGATAGTTATCCCTTAATAACCGTATAAAATCCTTCCTCCCGTGTGTCCTCTCCTCATTCCAATCAATGTTACCATAGTTGAAATCTCCCATAATAATTACCCTCCTTCCACTCATTTCTTCTATTTGCTTGTGCATACTATCTCCACCATCTTTTCCATCACCTGGTCTATAGCAGCACCCAATTGTATATTTTGTTCTGCTAGCCACAATCTCACACCAAATTACCTCAAAGGTGCTCTTTTATCTGTTCTGCAATTCAACTTTTATTCTCCTTGGCTGCAGCTCATCAGCTATCATCAACAATACTCCTCCTCCCCCTATTTTATTCTCCATGTCATTCCTTAGCACACTATACCCATCACATTCAATCCCACCAGCTATATCATCTACAGTCAGCCATGTTTCACTAATGCCAATAACCTGTGGTCTGGAAGTGCCAACCATGCCAAAAACTCTTCCTTCTTGTTCCTAATACTCCTAGCATTAGTGTACATGAATTTCAGACCCCCCATTACACCCATCCCTACCTTGATGCCTTAAACTAACTATCCCATTCTGATTTGTTGTCCTTATTCGCTGGGGAATATTATACTCATTCATACACTCAACTGCCTCCCTAAGGTCTGCATATCTACTCCCCCCCCCTTAATAAATCTAGTTTCCCTGATTTTGCACATACATTTCATTCAACAACACTTTTTCAAGTCTCCTTACACCGATTCCATTCAAATGCAAGCCATCCATCTTATATAGATCCTTTCGCCCATCGAACTCACTCCACACATCCACAAATTCCACACCTTTATGCATGGGTCATACATAACCCATGCATAAAGTCATTTGCAATTATGGCCCTCCTTTTAAACATTTCATTGTCATACCACGGCAAAAGACTAATCATCCTAACTCTCTCACTCTTTTCTGTTGCTACCTCAAACAATTCATTCAGGTCCTCTATCATTTCCATTTTATCTCCTTTCAAATCATTCGTACCTGCCACAATAATCATTTCTTTCACCCTTTCCTTCTGCTCTCTAATAGACTCAGTTACGTCCTTGATGGTCGCACCAGGTTGGTACGATTTTGCCAAATCCTCTACTAACACACCTCGTACTAACGAATCTCCATACAGCAATCTCTCTCTCCTTCATTTTGTTTAATTTCACATTCATACTCTTATTTTTCCTATCATACTTTTTTATTATTGGCTGGTACACTCAGTAGACTTTTGTTTATACGTTCTAGCTGCCACTTTGCTCTTTGTATCACTCTGCTCAACAACGCGATCTCACTCATAGCATCTAATCTCATCTTTTTTATTTTCTGTTAAACCATTAATTTGCTCTGTATTAATACCATCATTCACACTTTCTACATTCACGCCCTCACAGTTCTCTGGTACAACCTTGCAATTTCTTGTCATATCACTATTTTCTTCATTCTGAAGTTTGACAAAAATATCACACTCACAACCTGAAATACACTTTAATTCCTCATTTTCCTTACATTTTCTACACACATTCACTCCTTTATTATCATCTAACCATACACCAACTGCACTCTGCAAAGCGTACATTTTGCAGATAGTACACTGAATAATCTCCTTTATATTACAGTTATTGAATAAAGATGGCGAATCATTATTACTAGCCGCCATTTTCCTTTTTACGGGAGCCATACTCTCTTCTATCGTACTTTATCAAATTAATAATTGAAACACCAAAAACCCACAAACAGACACACTAAGATACGCAATGCAAACAAAACTACGTAATAATCAAATAAATCTTTCTATGATAACTTAAAATAGCACTTATCTTATTAGGAGCTCTCAATATATATTGGGTCTTATTTTATATAAATCATGTTCTAAATTAGAAACAAATTTGTTCCATGATTCTCTATGTCTTTTTCTGACTTCTCTTTTAGCTATGGCTCTTATTCTTTTATATTCTATTCCATCTTCTAATCTTTTGCTACTTAACCATTTATGATAGGCTTCTTTTTTCATTTTGTTTATTTCTTTGATTGTATCATCCCATATCTTCAGTTTTTTTCTTTTATTGAATTTTTTTTATCTTTCGTAAGCTTTCATTTGCTGCTGTATTTAATATCGTTTATAAGAGGAATAATAATCTCTTTATTCTTGCTTAACAGCTATGTAATCTGATGTGATCTGTGCCACCTTTGCAATATGTCCTCTAAACTGGTACTCTGCACAATACTCTCAAATCATTAATGGTCTCATTAATTTCCTGAAGTTAATTTCCATCTACATAGTACACATCTTGTAATCAAAGTCATCTCAAAGTGCATGACTTTACACTTTGTCACATTAAATTTGCAGCCGTTTACATTTGACCATACTGCCTGACTATTTAAATCAACCTGCAAGATTGCTACATCATCTTTATTGCCTATCACTTTTCCCAGCTTTGCAACATCAACAAACAACTGAATATTTCTATATCAGTTGTACAAACAGCAGAGGACCAATTACTGAGCTCTGTGGTACACCACTAGTCTCCTGTCTTCTACCAGACGCAACTCTCCCATACACTTTTTTGACATCTGTTCATCATATAAATTAAAGATATCAAGAAATTATATACTTGGTTTAATCTTTTATCCAAGTGCAAGCAAATAAAGTTTGCCCTTGAAGTATTTTCAGGACTGGGGAAACTTGTATATAGAAGCTAATGACTTCACATCCCTTGCCTTAGTATCCCATAATGCCAAGCACATATCCTTATGCGTATGTATAATGCTATGCCTTATGGGAAGGATCACTACCCAGACCGTTTCAACCTTTATTGAGGTCTCATCAGCAGGAACCAGTCCCAGAGGTGGCCAATTCATTTGCACATTCTCAACACCCATGCTGATATGCCATCTAACTTCTACCTGATTCACCCTCCTGTTATAGGTCAGCCTGATACTGATTTCTTGAAGCATTCCTTGACCATCTCCCATGCACTGCTGACATCTCTTCCCTCCAAATTCTTATGCCATGCATTGCTGAAAGGTGACTGCTCAGCTTGTCATAATCACCTGCCTTTGTAATTCTACATATATATCCCTTCTTAACAGAAAATTCTGGATATTTGGCTATCTTCTAAGTCAAGACCTCATGATTGCTTTTCCCAAGTGAGACAGCGTGGCTAGATTGGTCACTACTAAGTTCTCTGATTTTGTGATTGAGTACTCTCTCAAACCATGAAGTTCGAGTACTCTTGAACTTCACATCTCCTCCATTACATGCTGTCTCATGTAATTCCATACAAATTCTCCCCCCTCCCCAAATCACCATTTCTCCTTCTGATCTACATCACCATAGCTGACATCCCCCATAATAATTCTCAGCCTACACTCATCTTGCTAATTTGTGAATGTATGTCATTTATATTTTCTCTTCTGCTCCCTGTGTTATGGTGGTAATTAATTTTCATCCTTTTGGCCTCTATCTCACATCATATAGCCTTAAATGACCTGCCCTCTGCATTCTGGTCCTCCTGTACTTTTTTTTTTACTTAATTTCTTTTGCCTTCATTAACAAAACCTCCTCCTCCTGTTCTGTTCCCTCTGTCATCTCTGAAAATACTGTTCCCCGTATATTCTATCCCTATGACTATATTATCCTCTGCCAACCAAATCTCAAAATGCCTATAACTTTTAGCCAAGTTGAACTAACCAATGCCAACAACTCCTCACTTTTATTCTGAATACTACCATCATTATTATATATAAACTGCAATACCCCCCCCTTCATCCAACAGCATCCTTTCCACTTTGCGTTGAATATCTCACAGACGTTAAGAACCTGGCAAGCTACTGTCAGCATCATGTAATCACTCTCCCACTTACTAACATCTAGGTTGACTGGACTCACACTCACCAGCATCATCCCTAAATATTATAGTTTCCTTAATTCTACATCTCTGAACCTTAATGAACAATACTTTTCAAAAAACCTAACTTCATATCCATTCTATTCAAATGCAAACTATCCATCTTATATAAGTCTTTCCATGAAACTCACTTCACACATCCAATTCCATGCCATTCCTCCTGCACTATTTAAGTCATCAATAGCCATCTCTCCCACTACTTAGAGGCCCACCAATTAATCAGTGACCACAAGTACGGATTCTGCCATTCAAAATCCACAGCTGACCTCTTAGCTTACATCACCCACCAATGGACATGTAACCATGGTATGGTTTGGAGAAATTTGTTCTATCAACTTCGACATTCCAAAGCTTTTGACCGAGTGTGGCATTGTTGCCTGCTTAACATATTGCCATCCTTTTGTCTTCCTACCATCCTTTGTAAATGGGTAGCCAGCTCTCTCTGGTCATTCTTTGTGAGTCATGGTAGATGGCTTCCTCTCTCTCTCTGAGCTTCACCATCATTGCTGGAGTGCCTTAAGGCTCTCTTTCAGGGCTACTCATTTGACAAACCATGCAGTACTCTGATGTCCCAGGCTACAAGATCATCTGCAACCATGCCTTAAACATTGATCTTCACATTATCCTTCAGTGGGCAAGGACAACCTTGTCATGTTCAATGCCACCCAAACACAGTCTTGCCTTTTCCCTCACAAAAAAGATCTAAGCTCACCTACTCTTACCCTCAGTAATACACATGTCATCAGACAAAATCAGATCTCTCTGCTTGGATTAACATTTACCTCCATCTCTCCTGACATAAAACACATCAGATCAGTAGCCTCATCAGTATCCAAAAAACTAGGCATTATTTTTCATTCAAGAAGCTATTTTACACCCAACCAACTCCTAACTATATGAAAATCCCAAATCTGCTCAAGCTTAGAATACTGCTCACATATATGGGGTGGTGGACCTAAAACTTCCTTTAAAATCCTTGGCGCTGAGGCAAGCAATTAAGTTCATTGTTGATTCCTCTCTTACAAATTCCTCAAAATGACACTCACAGACAGAGTGTCAGCATTCAACATTGTGTCTATTTTACAGGTACTTTCATGGTTTCTGATCCAGTGAATTAGTAACTATCATCAGTACAGTAACGAGGGTATGAAGCACCGCCTGTGGCAAGTGCCTAACTTGCCCCCCCCCAACCCAACGCTAGTGTCTAACTTACACCCCCTCCCAACTGAAAAATAACAAAAATTTTGAAAAATGTATATGTAACAAGTTAAATTTCACTAAATGCAATATGTTAAATACTTGCTATTAACCCCATCAAAATGAGTTGCAGTGTGTTGCAGAATTTGCGTGTCTAAAGCGGCGTATTGCCGAAATTTAAAAATACAATATAAAATAGCAGACTTTTATATCTATTTATTTATTTTTATTTTTTTACATTTTTTACATTTTGTGCCCATGGCGGGCACCTCTTTCTCCACGCCCTCATTACGGCACTGACTATCATTCCTCCACTTTCTATTGCACCTGTTAATACAAGAGCAGGAGCTGGCCAGCATCCCTTTACTGTGCAACTGCAAACACACCAAACATGCTTCTCCTCTTCCTCTTTTATACCAACTACCTCTGTTCTCTGGAACAGGTACCTCCGTGTACCTTCCTTATTTCTTATGAAGTATTCCCAACAATTACAACCTGCATCATTAAAAAAAAAAATATATCAATAAAATCTTCTGTCTCAGTTCTCATCTAAATCCTACAGCACTGATGTGCTTATAGGTCTCTCGACCTCTCCTGTATAGGATCAATATATATATATTATTATTATTATTAAGAGAGACCTCAAGGGAGTCAGAGACTCATTGAGGGAGGCCATATACTACACAAACCAGCTATCATACTTATTCTTGAATTCATTCACACTGCTTGCACTCACAACATCCAATGGCAATCCATTCCAATCATGCACTACCCTCTGAGAGAAAAATCTAGCCCTTACACCCTTCTTGGTGGCCTTCATTCTCAACTTCCAGGATGCCCTCTCGTCCTTTCCCCACCCTCCATAAATTGAAAAATCCCATCAATTGAAATCCTGTAATGACCCTTTCAGCAGTTTTTAAGTCTCAATCATATCACCCCTCTTTCTCCTGTTTGCTAGTGTCTGCAGTCTACAAATTCTCAATCTGTCTTCATAATCAGTATTCCACAATCCTGTTATAATTTTTAACACTTGCCTTTGTACTCTCTCCAATATATCAGAATCACAACGGACTCCAGGAAACCAGACCTGCGCACAATAGTCCAAGTGAGGTCTTATCAAGGCCTAGGGATGTTATTTTGAAGAGGCAAAATGACATCCTTATCTTTACATGTGAACGTTAGTTTCAGCATTGCAATTATCTTTTGCGTTTGTTTGCAATCTTTGCCACATGGCCCCCTAAACTTCAACTTCCTATCTATTAACACTTCAAGATCCCTAGCTCATCAGTTTCTTCTAGCCTAATCCCACCAATATAATATGACATTGGATATGTAATCATGCCAAAGTGAATGACTTTACATTTACTGACATTGAACTGACACCCATTTTCCCATGCCCACAATTCCAGCCTATTCAAATTTCTGCAGAGATTGCATATCAACAGCATTCCTGATTACCCCCCCCCCCATCTTTGCATCATCAGCAAATAACTATATGTCGCTTGTCAAATCCTTTCCAATATCATTAATATACAGATTGAATAACAGTGGACCAAGCACTGATCCTTGTGGTACACCACTTGTTACCTTAAACCTTGCAGACTCAGATCCCCCATATACCACTTTTTGATATCTGTCAGTCAGCCATCCTCTTATCCATGCTAATATTGTATAACCCAAACCCATTTTCTCCAATTTATGCAGCCGTCTGTCATGTTGTATTCTGTCAAAAGCCTTAGCAAAATCCAAAAGTATCATAGTGTATCCCCTTGTCTAGTTTAATGGTAACATTGTTATAGAATGTGAGCAAGTTGCTAAAAAACATGACCTTCCTTTAGTAAACCCATGTTGTTCATTGCAAAGTAGAGATTCACTGTCAACCCATTTCTGAATGCCAGCCCTAACTAATTTTTCCAAAATCTTCACCACCACTCTTGAGATAATAATTGGTCGATAGTTTGACATCGGTCTTTGCACCACCCTTATGCAACGGAATTACCATACATTCCTTCCATTCCTGCAAAATCTTCCCTGTTCTGAGACTCATATTAAACATCCTCCTGGTCAAAGGAATGATCATTTCAGCTGAATACTCTTTTAATACATGTGCTGATATTCCATCGGTCCCTATTGCTGAATTCTTATTCAGTCTGTGCAACAGATCTAATAGCTCAGCTTCACACACCTGCATTTCTTCATCTAGTGAAGAGGAAACAGTGAGCTCAATGTTGCACGCACCAGGTTGATAGCTTTTAATGAAATGGGCAGTCATTAACTGAACAACCTCTTCTGCATCAGTAACCCTCATGCCATCTGGATTTAGAAGAGTTATTCTTTCATATTCATTCTTTCTTGCAGCATTTCATAATCAGACTTTGCTTTCCGTACAACAGTTGTGACTATTCTAGCCTGCTGCTTATAACGTTCATAACGGACATCATATATATATATATATATATATATATATACTATCTACCAATAATCACAGGAGTGTCGAGACAATTATCTGTAAACCCCTGTTATTTAATTTATGGAACATTCCAGGTTTGTTAATAACATAAAAACCGGTGTACAGATAGTAGGAAGCAGTATTTCATCATAGCAGTTGAACACAGGTGGTATGGCAACACAACCTGAACTCAGTGACTTCGAGAGAAGTCTTGTAATGAGCTGTCACAACAAAGGTTGGTGATGCAATCAACAAATAGAGAACTTCCTGCATCACTAGTGCAGGAAAACACTTAAGATGGTCCCCAAAAATGACTGACAGGGACAGGAGGGGGGTGTTAAAATGGATGGCACACAAAAATCAGCTATTTGATTGAATTCCATCCAATACATTTTTTGCTATGGGACTCTGAACGCCTCCTCTTCAATTATGGCCACCTTGTGTGTGTGTGTGTGTGTGTGTGTGTGTATATACATTATTTAACAATAATTCTTCGGGCAATTTACAGTTGATACCAGCAGGCAAACTCAAATATCAGGTATGTCCACTTTTGGCTTGATCACTTCCTATACACTTTGAGGGTGGCTTTCCACCAGGTGGAATTTGTCTCCATTTCTCCATCAAAGCAGCATACTGAGTTCAGCGACATATTGAGTACATAGTCTCGGGACCTCAATCACTGCTGCAATTTGTCCCAAAGGTGTTCGATAGAGTTGAAGTCAGTACTCTGCACATGCATAGAGCAATCCTTTAACACCCATCTCTTCATACCATTTCATAACAGCTGCTGCTTTGTAACATGGGGCATTGTCGTCTTGATAGGAACATGGGATCTGTTCCATAAAACTCCACAGTGTATGCAGCACCTGATTATCCAGAATATCAAGGTACATAATGAAGAAAGAGTCAAAGGTTATTCGTATATCATTGTATGGAGACTCAATCAATAGAAGGTGATAAATTACAGATACCGAGAAATTATATACTTGGTTTAATACTTTATCCCAGTGTGAGCAAACAAAGTTTGCGCCTGAAGTATTTTCAGGACTACTAAGGCAAGTGATGTAAAGTCATACCACCTTTACCTCGAGTTAACCCAGTCCTGAAAATTCTTCAGGTGCAAACTTTGTTTGCTTACACTTGAATAAAGGATTAAACCAAGTATATAATCCAAGTATATAGTCCTTCCTAGGAAACACAAGTCTCTCAAGACTCATCGTGGGAGGCCCCTAATAGGAACACAAAGTCTATCATACCATTCTATCAGGCTATGCATTCCATGCAAAGGAATCACTCTTCACCTTCTTGCTCACAGTTTCCTTTTGTAACTCCTTCCCGCTGTTCAACCAAGCAAAAGAACTCCCCAGTGTCACCCCTGTAACTGCCTATCCACAGTTTAAAAGTATCAATCATATCACTTCTCCTTCCATCATATCCACCAAACTCTGTAGTCCACATTCCCTCAGCCAATCCTCATAACTAACATTGTATAGTCTTGAAACCACCTTTGTACCCTTAAGATAGTTAATTTTTCCCCATCCAATCCCGGGGACCAAATCTGAGAACAATAGTCTATGGTCTGATCAGGATCTTATACAACAGAATGATAACTCTTTTATCTCTGCAGGTTTGCATCCTTCTCATTATTGCAGCAATCCTCTGTGTTACCTTCACCACTTTTGTAATATGTCCCCTGAATTTCAGGTTTCTATCAATCATCAACCCCCAGATCTCTTTCTCCCCTACTTCCTCCAGTATAACTCCTCCAATCCCATCTGTCTAGCTTATTCAAATCCTCTTACAGTTCTCCCACATCTGCACTATTACTAATAACCCTTCCCAGCTTCACATCATCTGCAAACAACTAAATATCCCCCTGCAATCCACTGAGAATGTCATTGATATAAAGGTTAAACAATACAGGTCTCAGTACTGAGCCCTGTGGGACCCCACTTGTAACCCTCTGCCTCCTTGAAACTGCCCAACCATACACAACTCTATGATACCTATCGGACAGCCAATCCTGAATTCAGTTGACCAACCTGACATCCAAACCCATGTGCTGCAACTTAAATATCAGCTTATCATGTGGCACCTCAAATGCCTTCGCTAAATCCAAGAAAATGGCAGTATATGTGCCTTTTCCTCATCTACTGCTCTTGTAACTTTATTATAAAAGGCTAGTATATTACTAAAACAAGAGCGCCCCTTCACAAATCCGTGTTGACGTTCACAGATAACATTACCATAAACTGCCCAATGTTGTATACGGTCCCTAACTAATTTCTCCAAGATCTTAACAACTACTGATGACACACAAACTGGCCTATAATTAGGCACTTCCAGTCTGCTACCGCCCTTATGCAATGGCACTATCTTACCTTCCTTCCATTCCCTGGGCACCTTTCCCATAGCCAAACTTTCATTGAAAAGCCAGGTCAAAGGAGCTGTCAGTTCTTTAACACATTTTCTCAAAACTCGTGGAGAATTACCATCCAGTCCCACAGCTTTACTGACATCCAGAGTACTCAGTATTTGGAACACGTTCTCCTCCTGCACCTCTAAACCTTGAACCTGCCCTATCCCTCTAATATTAAAATTTACTCCTCCAGGATGAAATACACCAATAAAGTGTTCATTGAACAATTCCACTATGTCCTCTGCATCAGTCACTCTATTTCCCATTTTTATCCCGCAATCATTTCTCCTCCTACTATTCACATAGCTAAAAAATTCCCTACGATTTTCTTTGGATCTTAGGGCCAATCTCTACGATATTCCAATTTTTCTGTTCTTACCTTACTAGTCACTCTCCTGGCCTCTGTCTTATATTCTTCATGCATCTGCTCTTCACCTGTCTCCTTATATCTCTTCCATGTGGAGTGAATATGATGGAAAGTCAGAATGATTTAAATTTGACAGATTGTATTTGAATAAGTTTGGTATTACAAGGCAAGCCATAGGAATTTTGCCACCCCATGCAATAGCATATTTTTCTGCCCCTCCCCGTAAAAAAAAAAAACTTTTAATGACATCTGAAAAGTCATGATGTTACGCTAGGCTTCAACATATCTGATCATAAATTCTAAATAGTAGCATTAGCTAATGAAAATTCATAAGTTAATGAAAAATGATCATAAACTATATTTTTTACAAGAAGAGAGAGACAATTAACCCTTTAAAGGTGGAATTTTGTTCTGAAAATGTGCATCTGTATAGATAATTAAAATCAAGTAAAGACAAGTATACTTGTCAAATGCAGAGTAAATACACCTGCTGTAAATTTTAATTAAATTATAACAAAGTGGTAATGATTAAAAGTTAGTTTATTTGAAAAATCAATAATTTTATTGCTCCAAAATTCAGTAATATCACAAATACTATCAACACAACCTAAAAAATATTGTTTTTATAATGTATTACTATTAACTTACATGTAAGTAATGCTCATCATGACATGTAGAATGAAGAACTGCTAAATCACAAACACATAACTATCATAAATATAATTTTTTTAGAGTTTAGAACATGTGTCATGTCTTAACATAAGTTCATTTATATTTTCACTGTTAAAATGTAAATTCACTGTTTAAAACGAAACTTTTCTTGCTTTCATATTCGCAAAATCACGAATAAGGCCAGTAGTCTAATTTCTGACCGATTTCATGTTCAACTGAAATCATGGTAAGACCTTCCAATCGAGATGCTATTGTAGAATGTAAATAAGTTTTAATAAACTTTAGTTTTGAAACACTATGCTAGTTGCTTGCAACTGCTACAGGTGATGACAGTAATGTTCTTAAAGCTATTGCAACATTAGGAGCAAAGTTATTTTTAACTATATAATGTAGCACTTCAGTTGGCGGCATATTTTCTGGCACTAAGTGGGAAACTACTCTCAATTCACCAAAACGCTCAATGGCATCAATGTCTCTATTTTCTTGATGCGTTAGAATACGTTCTAGATTTTTATAATTGTTTAAAAGCTCATTTGTTGCCTCAGATTTCAATTTAGGAATATTATATAAAAACGAAAAACATGAACTGTGGTATTTCAATTGCCCAAATCTTTTGTGGGTAGAACTCGTTGCTACATCAATAATAAGAAAGAAAAACTCAATTTTAAATTTAGTTTTGGGATCAGAAATAGGCTCCTTTGTTGCTTCATAATCTTGTTGTTTTTTCTGCCTACGCACTCTAGTATTGCAAACATTGGTTTCAAATTAGGATCAGCTTCAACTTTTTCAGCTAATGTTGTAGCATCTACGAGAAAATTTTGAAATGATTCATCATTTTTGATATTCTCGAGGTTTTGGAGAACATTTCTTAAAGTAGATATGGCATTAGACAATTCCATTTTTATGCTTTGCAACAATTTACTAGCAACATTGATTTCATTTAAAACATAGTGCCATATAACCAAACAACATAAAAATTTAAAATCTCTGAGCTTAAGGGCAAGAGTTTCAGCTTTGTGTCTTGCCATTTTGTCCACTGACTCATCATCAGCAATTTCTATCAAAGCATCATAAAATTCATCAATATACTATCTTAAAGGATGAATGGCTTCGATTCTAGATTCCCAGTGGATGGTACTTAGTGGCTTGGGAGTTAGAGTTGTAATATGTTTTTTTAAGGATTCCCCAATGCAATGTTGAGCTGAGAAAGACAGAAAAACACACAAATTCTGAACTGTTTCAAAGAATGAGATCCCTTCACTAGATGACATAGCATCATCATTGACAACTAGGTTCAAAGAATAAGAAGAGCAAGCATTAAAAAAAAGCTCTCTCAAGTTCAAATCCCTAATGTGTTGTTGAACTCCTGAATGTTTTCCTTTCATGTTTGATCCATTGTCGTAATCCTGGCCACACTTGTTTGCGATAGGAATATTCATATCTGATTATTTTTTAAGAATACATTGAGTTAAAATTGAGCTTGTAGTAGCTTCTACAGGAATAAAATCAACAAACTGCTCATGGATATTCACAGTACCGTCGACATGGTGTAGCATAAAGGCAGCCTATCTCATGGCACGGCTTAATAAGAACGCTCGTTCAGCCATATTGCGGTAGGCAGTGTCGCTATGCTAACAATTCCTGTTAGCATAGCGGAAAGACATTTATCCAAGATTAAACTGATTAAAAATGATTTTCAAATAGCAATGACCCAAGAAAGATTGGTTGGTCTAGCAACTATATCGATAGAGGCAGACATAGCTTATACAGTATTTTGGGATAGATAACGTGCACCCAATGAATAACGTGCATCCCCCAACATTTTCATCACTCCTTTTGATGTATAGATAACGCGCATGTGCCAACTAGCGGTAGAGTTAGGAAGTATAGACAGAGGACTTCTTTAAAAGCGTGTGCATTGCTAGTAGCAGTGGTCGATTATTCCGTACATCCTGTTTTAAAATATTTCATAAAGTAAATCATTATTTGTTTATATTTTGTTATTAGATCTGAATTACCCATGGAAGACAGGAATACTTCCCAGAAAAAATCCTACACAGCGCAGTTCAAGCTTGAAGTGGTAGAAGTAGCAAAGGAAAAAGGGAACTGTGAAGCTGGTAGATTGTTCAGTGTTGGAGAAAGTAGTGTTCATGAATGGCAAAAGGCTGAAACAGTCCTGAAATGTTTACATATGAGGAAACGTGCTATGAGGTTTAGAAGGTGCTTGTGGCCAACCATAGGGAAAAAACTGTTTCATTGGATTGTTAGTGAAAGAGCTAAAAGTATGAGAATATCTACTGTCTGTGTGTTGCAGATATCAAAAGGAATTGCACAAAACGATAATATAAAGGATTTCAAGGCCTACCCATCTTGGGTTTTTGGATTTATGAAGAGAAACAATTTAAGTGTGTACTCCTCCACTAGTGTTGGACAAAATTTGCCGTGCGACTAGGAAGTGAAAGTAGCTAAATTTCGTTTGTTTCTGAGAGAAAACTTGTGTGGGGTTGATGCTTGTCACTTTGAGAATATGAATGAGGTTCCCGTAAGTTTTGACATGCCTAGTTCTAGGACTGTGAATCTGAAGGAAGCGAAAGAGGGTTTCAGTTGCTACAACAGGGCATGAAAGGTATAATGCATTTTTGGAAATTATGGAGACAACTACCGTGTTTGAATAAAAACTTTAGTTTAATATTACTAAAATTTACAATTCGAGGTTTCGACCTTAATGTCAAGGTGATCTTCTGGAGCGTACAAATATACACAAGAAACAAGCTATGCTACAATCAGACTGGTTCGTTAAAGACACTGACCAACCGCTACCACAATTGTTGGCCTAACCTCTGGTGAAAAAAAAAAAAAAAATTATACATCAACGCTAGAGTCCTATTATTTGTGTTGTCTACTATATACATATATTAACATCATTCCAGCCAGTTGGAGTGGAATGGTTTCTAATACTAGCGGATTGGCTAGAGTTCTGACTTATGTTGAATCTTTCATATTAGGTTGGCTGAATGTGTGCCATCCAGATCCTTGGAATTTTCATACCATCTTTATTGTTGATATTTGGGTGGTTTATCAGGATTTCGCAGGATTCTTTAAATTTTCTTTCGTACCATGGTTTTGTGCGGTGTAAGGAGCAGGTGCTTTTCCAGTTGATTTGGTGTAAGGTGTTAAGTGCGTGGTCTGAGAGGCCTGCTTCACCATAATGGTTATATTTAATGTGTATAATGTGTTCTTTCTTGCGTATAGGGATTGTCCGTCCCGTTTCATCAATGTACGGTAAGTTACAGGTGCAGCGGATGCAATAGACTCCAGGATGTGCTAATAGGAGGAGAGATCCTTAGAGGAGCTGAATATGGTTTTAAGTTTAGTGGGTGGTTTAAAGGTGGCATTGAGGTTATAATGTTGTAGGATTCTGTTGATTTTTTCTGATAACCCTTTAATGTATGGGATGGCTATGGTTTTACTGTAATCTAGATTCGTTTTTGTTGTGGTTTTATAGAGTATTTTATTGACAGTATTTTTGTTATAACCATTATTTATGAATGTGTCACTAATGATTTTTAGTTCTTGTTTCAGGGCTTGCTGGTTAGAGCAAATAGTTGTGGCTCTGTTTTTAAGGGTGTTAATGACTCCATATTTTTGTGCTGAGTGGTGGTATGAATTCGCATGTATGTATTGGCCCGTGTGTGTCGGTTTTCGGTAGACCGTGAAGGATAGACTGCCTGAAGGAAGACGTGTAACTAGTCTAGGAACGGGAGCGAATTTTGGTTTTCGATTTTGATGGTAAATTGTATGCGTTCGTGTTGTTTGTTTAGGTGGCTGAGGAATGTGTTTAGCGTTTGTCGCCCGTGCGGCCAGATCGCGAACACGTTGTCAACGTATCTGAGCCAGATTTGTCGGTCGAAGCGTGGCGGAATCAAGAGCCCTTTGCTCAAAGGTTTCCATGTAGAAGTTCACGATTGGGGGGGGTGGGGGGATAATGGTGAGCCCATGGCTGTACCTTCCTTTTGTAGGTAGAATTTGTTTTGCCACACGAAGTAACCGGACTTTAGTACGTGGACAAAGAGGGCTATAATGTCGGGCGGAAAATTGTTCTGTAGCAGGAGAATTGTATAATTGATGGGGACATTAGTGAAAAGGGCAGAAACGTCAAAACTGACTAATAAGTCTTTTTTGTCGAGTGTTATGTTTTTGATTTTGTTTATAAAGTGTTGTGTGTTTTTTTATGTAGGAGGGGGAATGACCTACCAACTCCTTGAGTGTTGCCGCTAATTTCTTGGCTAGGTGGTAATTGGGACTGTCTATTCCTTCCACTATTGGTCGAAGGGACACATTTTTGTTTGTGTATTTTCGAAACCCCATATATTCTGGGGGGGGCGGGCGTAGTGGGGTTTGAGTTTTTTAACTGTGTCTGGTGGACATGAAGTGACGGACTTTAGTAGTTTTTCTGTTGTCATTTATCCTTTTTGTTGGGTTATAATTTACCATTTTATATGTGTGGTTATCGGCTACTAGTTGGTTCATTTGCAGTATGTATGTTGACCTGTCAAGGACAACAGTGGCCCTGCCTTTATCCGCTTTCGTTATTATTATGTTTTGTTTGGATTTTAATTTAATTGCTGCTAATTCTGTTTTAGTCAGGTTGTTTTGTATGGTTTTCTTGGTATTTAGGACATTACTGGTTTCTAGTCGTATTTTATCTGCTATGTTGTTAGGAAGGGATCTGATGCCTCTTTCAATGTGGTAAATAAAATCCAATTTGTTTACCTTTTTAGGTGCTATTGCGTAGTTCAGTCCTTTATTCAGCAGCGTGAGTTCGCCGTTGTTCAGGGTGTGGCTTGATAGGTTAATCACATAGTGCTTGCTTGTCGGTGGTTGGTCGCTCCTTGTCTACCTTGTTTGTTGTTCATTGTTGTTTCTCGGGGAGGAAGTCCTCTGATTGGGTGGATTCCTGTGATTGGCTGCCATATTTTGCCGTTGTTTCAACCTGTGGAATTTTTTTTTGAGTTTTTCTTTATTCTTTTCCAGGGTATGCTTGGCCGAATTGTCAGTAATTCTTTCAAGTGTTTGTAGAATGTCTGGATTAACATAGTTCGATAGTTCTGATTGTAATTTAGAAACCAGATTTTGTGTTGTAGCTAGGTTTTGGCGGGCTGTTTGGATCTGTACTCTAAGCATTGCTTTTTCTGTGTGGTCATAGATACGGAGTGCCTTAGCGGACGTAAATTTCTTTTTTAGCCTGATGCAGATCGGAATGAGGTTATTGTCTCTGCATCTTTTTAAAAAGGCCAGCCGATTGATCAGGAGAAAAATACGAATCTTTAGCTTACCATAGCGATTGCAGCGTGTGGGTATCATTTCCATGGATGATCTGAATCCTTTCTTTTAGGCTTGCACGGTGATCGGAATGCATTTTTGGAAATTATGGAGACAACTACTGTGTTTGAATAAAAACTTTAGTTTAATATTACTAAAATTTACAATTCAACGTTTCGACTTTTATGTCAAGGTCATCTTCTGGAGCGTACAAATATACAAAGCACAAAAATATGGAGTCATTAACACCCTTAAAAACAGAGCCACAACTATTTGCTCTAACCAGCAAGCCCTGAAACAAGAACTAAAAATCATTAGTGACACATTCATAAATAATGGTTATAACAAAAATACTGTCAATAAAATACTCTATAAAACCACAACAAAAACGAATCTAGATTACAGTAAAACCATAGCCATCCCATACATTAAAGGGTTATCAGAAAAAATCAACAGAATCCTACAACATTATAACCTCAATGCCACCTTTAAACCACCCACTAAACTTAAAACCATATTCAGCTCCTCTAAGGATCCTCTCCTCCCATTAGCACATCCTGGAGTCTATTGCATCCGCTGCACCTGTAACTTACCGTACATTGGTGAAACAGGGCGGACAATCCCTATGCGCAAGAAAGAACACATTATACACATTAAATATAACCATTATGGTGAAGCAGGCCTCTCAGACCACGCACTTAACACCTTACACCAAATCAACTGGAAAAGCACCTGCTCCTTACACCGCACAAAACCATGGTACGAAAGAAAATTTAAAGAATCCTGCGAAATCCTGATAAACTACCCAAATATCAACAATAAAGATGGTATGAAAATTCCAAGGATCTGGATGGCACACATTCAGCCAACCTAATACGAAAGATTCAACATAAGTCAGAACTCTAGCCAATCCGCTAGTATTAGAAACCATTCCACTCCAACTGGCTGGAATGATGTTAATATATGTATATAGTAGACAACACAAATAATAGGACTCTAGCGTTGATGTATAATTTTTTTTTTTTTTTTCACCAGAGGTCAGGCCAACAATTGTGGTAGCGGTTGGTCAGTGTCTTTAACGAACCAGTCTGATTGTAGCATAGCTTGTTTCTTGTGTATATTTGTACGCTCCAGAAGATGACCTTGACATAAAGGTCGAAACCTCGAATTGTAAATTTTAGTAATATTAAACTAAAGTTTTTATTCAAACATGGTAGTTGTCTCTATAATTTCCAAAATTGCATTCCGATAACCGTGCAAGCCTAAAAGAAAGGATGAAAGGTATAACTTTACTGTGGTTCTCTGCGTAACTGCAGATGGTTCCAAACTGCCACCGATGGTGATATTCAAAAGAAAGACTGTTCCAAAAGGTTGTGATTCCAAAGATATTATTGTTACTGCTAATGATAAAGGTTGGATAAATTCCGAGCTTATGAAGTTGGAGAATGTGTGGCAAAACAGAAAAATGGCATTTTTCAACCCAAAATCTTTGTTAGTATTGGATTCATGTAGGGCACACATGACTTCAAAAGTTAAAACAATTGTAAGTATTGCAAATTGGACGTTTTTCCAGGTGGTTTAACAAAAAAACTCCAACCCCTTGATCTTGCAGTAAATAATCCATTCAAAAACAATTTGTGGGCTAAGTGGGAAGACTGGATGATGAATGGCATCCATGAATATAACAAAACAGGGCAGATGAAAAGAACATCATATGAAGATATAGTTATGTGGATTGTAAAAAGTGGGGCTGCTGTAAGTGAAAACTTGTTATTAATGGTTTCATTAAAGCACAAGGGAATGCAGTGGTGTCCGGTGACAATGCTTTTAAATCTGAAGAAATACCAAACAAAATTTTTAATGCAATTGATTCTTTCAAATATTGAGTCTGATGAAGAATTTTTTGGATTTGAATAGTGTAATGTTCAATAAATATTAAGTAAACTTCTACCTTAGTTTTGTTATTACAATTTGATTTACCTCTCAAACCTTTCAAATGTATACCGCGCATGTTAATTTTTAACGAATTTAGATTTTTTTTTTTGTATAGATAACTCGTGTGTTATCTATCGAAAAATACGGTAATTTAAATTTAGAAGAGCTTATAAACAGTTTTATTGTGAGATATCCCAGTAGAGCAAACATTTAATGAATATTATTATGTAATCGTTTTGCATCAATGTTTCTCTTGTAATAAATACAAAATAGCAATTGGAGATTTTCTTACATTTTTGTCTTATAATCCATCAGGGGCGATATTTAATGTTTGCCTCAGGGTGTGATCTAAGTTGGCGACAGCCCTGGATATTCATATCACCTGGATCCATATTAACAAATCTTGCAATTAGTGTTAGTTGTTCAATATGACTTATGTCAGTAGTATAGTCTGCAACTATGCTATAATATTTAGCACTCAGCACCTTAGAAATTATTTTCCTTTTTATGGCTCCAGAGAGAAGAGAAATCAATTCATTTTGAATGTTTTTCCCAAGATAATGTTGGGTTGATCCACAAGATACTCTCAGTAAATGTTCAGACATAGCATTATCGAATCTGGCAATTAATCCAGCAAGCTTCAGAAAATTGCCGTTATTATGAACATACAATTTATCAGATTGTTTCTGATAAATTGTAACAAATGAACAATGGCAATTAGGCATTCTATTATGCTCCTCTGGTGCTAATCTTCTGCATTTAACAATTTTTGTTGCTGTGAATCAGTCATTTGTTCTAATTTAAGCATAAATTAGAACAGATGACTGATTAGAACAACTCAGTTGTTCTAATTTGGTTCTAATCAGTAATTTTGAAATGTTCTAATCAGTTATTGACTGTTAGAACAAAATTAGAGCAACTCAATCCATTTCTTATGGAACTCCAAGTAATTTTTAGATTTTTCGTGTTCGTTAAGATACAGATATAAATGCCCCCAACATCCGTCAGCAGTGAATGCAATTTTATCACTGGAAAACAACTTACAACAGAAATAAAATGCAAAATCTTTTTCTTTAGAATACACTAACCATGAGCAATTAATATGTTTTCCATTGCTTAGTTCCCTAGTGTAATAATTTAATGAACATTTTTGACCATTACAGCTGCTCAGAAAAACAAAATCACTTTTTGGTCTTGCTGGCAGACCTTTCATTACGATTTTCAGTCTTTCGAAAACACTTAAAAAGGGAATCCATCTGGCTGGATCACTGTTCATTTCAAGTTCATCACTTAATTTTTTTGAAGAGGAAGATGTTAAATCAATTTCTTTTTCATCCTCATTGTTACTGATAGCAACATTACTGAGATCAGAATTAAAAATACTTGCCACGAGCTCAGAATGTTTGGTTTTGGTCCTTTTGCTTATTTTCTCTTGTACTATATTAGCTGTTTCAGGTTTTAGATACTTATGCAAAGCCTTGCTTTGTTTCTGAATATCGCTTTGGTTTTCCGATTTTCATTTGTGATATACTGCACGTGATAGTTTTTTTCTTTTATCAGACATACTGGAATGTTAAAATTATTTTCAAACCGAATCCTAATAACTGTATGGAAAAAAGTATTATTAACAATCACTGCACAACTGTATTTATGTATTTTGATTCTATTTCTTTAATTGGTGTACTCTTATCCAATTATCTCATTATGATCGTTTGGTCTCATTAGTTAAATGAAATTTACCCCTAGGTCAAGGTCAACTCACGTTCAACAGTGGAATCAGAAATAGATGCAACATAGAAGGTGTTCTGCTATTGTAACATTGCCTGATATTAACACTAACAGTGTGATATTAAATGCAACATAATACTACATACAGGTATCCCTTGATTAATGCGATTAATTAATCCCTCGATGTTACCGAATATATCAAAATCACGTTAATCAAATAAATCAATGGTTAATCAAATCAATGGTAAAAATTACAATTCGTCCATAATCCATTACAGTATTAATAATTCGTTTTATATGGTACTCTTTCAGGAAAGATAAAAAATGAATGCAAAGTAAATGTTTAATAAATGCTTGAACCCACATTAGTTACTGCAATTTTTTTTATAAAAAAAGTTATCAAGAGTTGTTTGAACAGTTTGTTTTTTCCTTATCAGTATAAATTCTACGATAACAAGCAAAAGACTCTCTAGACCTCGGCAAACAAGCATTTTTCGATTAACATCTGGATCCATATCCATTACTTGCTGCTTAAGCGATTCTAAACTGCGAAATATTCCATCCAGTTCTTTGACTGTTACTTTGGAACCTCATCATATTCCATTTGTTCATTGTCTTCATATGCACGTTGTTGTTGTTCAATTTCAAGAAGATCATTGTCACTGAAAACTTTTGAATTTTAATCCAATAATTCTTTAACATCTTCTGCATGAACACCATCAAAACCAAGGTCTTCGCCAATTACAACGATTTCTTCAACCACGGTATTCACAGGATTTTCGGAAACCACCTAAGTAGTCATTAACGCATTCTGCAAAAGGTTTTTTCAAACAGCTCTCATGCAGGTAGAAGACACTTGTTCCCACAAATCATGAATGTTTTCAATTGCATGATTAATGTTAAAATTTTTCTAAAATTCTTGGAGCATAATTGCATTTTCTCCCATTGTTGTTTCTAATGCCTTTGAGAATGTCTTTTTAAGAAAATAGGCCTTGAAAGTTGCAATGACTCCATGTCCATGGGTTGTAACAAAGATGTCATGTTTGGTGGAATTTTGGTAAATTTAAAGGCGGGTTAAGCAAAACCGCATTAAGCAATTAACACGGTTTTGCTCGTATTTTAAACGATTATGATTTTTTTAAAAAAAATACAGTACGAAGAACTTTTATTATGTAAAAATTTAACTAACGACATTCTGAAGTCTGGTTTCAACGAAGAAGGAATGAATAACTTTTTTATGATTTATTTTTTGTATAGTTTAAGCCAATTTTTCCGCCCCCCCAAAACTTGCCGCCCCGTTCAAATGCATGTGTTGCACTGTCAGTAGAGGTTGCCCTGGGTGTTGGGCATTTAGAAAGGCTATTGTTTTCCGAGAAGGCATGGAGTCAAGAACTTAATGTAGTAAATGATCAGAGTCTACTTGTGAATCAGGATAGCACAGCTAAACGGATTGTACGACAGGAGAAAGATAGATACAAGGTTGAAGATGTGGTTGCAGCACTACAAGGATGGATTTAGTATGATTGAGTCAGTATGCCCAAAGATGATTGGAATGAGTGAAACTTGGTTGTCTGATAAGGTTGTGATGTCGGGAATAGAAATAGAAGGATATATACTTTTCTGGAAGAATAGGAATGTGAAAAGAGAAGGGAGGGGGGCAATTCTCATAATGATTGCAGAGGATTTGTGACCAGTGTGGAAGTTGATAGTGAATGTACAGATTTTGAATCTGTGTGAAGTTGGAATTAACAGGCTAGTATATCTGATAAGGCCAGCCTGGTTGGCCGAGTGGTTAGTGTATCTGCTCTCCAGTCAAGAGGCTGTAGGTTCGAATCCTGAATAGGCATGGATGTTTGTGACTGTCTTTCATCTTCATACATTCATTCATCAAAGTATAAAGCACTCTCCCAAGATGGAGTGGGTCACCAAGAGAGAAGTAGAGCCAACCCTCTCGCAATGGGAGAGACCTTTATCCTGTAGTGGGTAAAAAACTGGTTGATTATCATTATCATCATCATATATGATAGGATGCTGTTATAAGATAGCTAATGCAGACAATATTGATTGTGAAATGTTTAGGCAAATTGGTTGGCCATGTAAAAAGAAGGCGATCCTGATGAGAGACTTTAGTTACAGAAATATAATGTATGGGAATTACAGGAGATAGTATATCGGAAGGAGGAAAGTTAGTTTGTGGAATTTCTGAGAGATAGATATCTTAAACAGTAGCATGTGACCGAAGCAACTGGAGGCTTTAATGTTTTGAATTTGGTGATAACCTCACAAGATGTAGTTGTGAAGTTGACATCCGATTGCTGAAAGTGATCATGAGGTACTTGTTTGGGAAGTGGTAAAAGAAGAAGAAAAGGTTACTGCCAAAAATGGATATATGTGGGAGTATAAAGCTGATGATTATAGGAATCTCTGTAGTCAGTCAGCATTGGTTTCTTGTGTAGAAAAGCTGAGTGAAAAAGATGTTGATAATGCATGGAAATTCCTAAGGCAGTTTCTGACACAAACAGTGTATTACCACGCATCAAGAGTTAAGTAAGTAAATAGAGTAGGAGTGAAATGGATGAAAAGTGAAATAAAGCAAGCTGTTTTGAAAAGGAAAATGCTGTAGAGCAGGTACGAGAGTTGGTGGTGATTGGATCAATGAGCATGGTAAAAAAAAAAGGTGTAGTATGAGAGGAGTTTGACTAGTCAGGCCAAGGTTAATTTAAAGAATTTTTCTGCTATTATTATTATTACGGGTATCTCCATGGAGTCAGTAGACTCATCGCGGGAGACCCAAACTATCAAAACAATATCTATCACATCTCTTCTTGAATTCATTTACAGACGAAGAACTCAGAACTGAGTCAGGCAATACATTCTACTCATTCACCACTCTCTGGGCGAAAAACCTCATTCTCACATCCTTGTTAACCACACTTTTCCTTAATTTCCAGGGATGACCTCTTGTTCTTCCATCACTATCACACAGCTGAAATATTTCCCCTGCATCAGTCTTATAAAAACCTTTTAGTAATTTAAATGTTTCTATCATATCCCCTCTTCTCTGCCTATCAACCAACCTCTGCAATCCACAAGCTCTCAATCCATCAATGTAGGGAGCATTTTTTACATCACTCACCAACTTAATCACTCTCCTCTGAACCCTTTCCACAACCACCTCATCTCCAAGGAATCCAGGTGACCAGACCTGAGCACAGCAATCCAAATGTGGAAGTTGTTATTGTTGTCTTGTCCTTTGAAGAGTCTTAGATGTTTCCATGTGCTCCTCTTTTCTATGACTCTTCTATTTAGAGTCATAGAAAAAATGTGGAAATATCAATGCTTTATAAAGGGGAATAATAACCTCTTTATCTCTGGATGTTAGTGTGTTCCTCAATAACCATAGTAATCCTATGTGCAATCTGGACATCTTAGCAATGTGTGCCCTGAATTTCATTTCCTATCTACCAACATCCCCTAAGTCCCTAGCCTCATCAATTTCTTGGAGTACCGTTCCATCAATGTAGTACACAGCTGGTAATCTTTTAATCCCAAAATACATAACTTTACACTTTTCCACATTGAACTGACATCCATTTCCTTTTGCCCATTTTACCAGCTTATTTAAATCATCCTGCAAACTCAACATCAGCTTGATTTTTTATTGTGCTACCCAACTTTTGCATCATAAGCAAACAACTGAATATCTCCCTTTAAGCCATTTCCTATATCATTTATATATAAATTAAACAACAATAGTCCAAGCACAGAACCCTGAGGTACACCACTGGTCACCTGCCTCATCCTGGACTCTGCTCCTCCATACACTACCTTCTGATATCTCTCCCTGAGCTATTCTCCTGTCCATATCACCAGTTTAGTATCCATCCCCATCTGCTCCAATTTCCACAAAAGTATTCCTTGGGATATTCTGTCAAAAGCCTTAGCAAAATCAAGAAGTACCACTCTGTAGCCATTTCCTTTGTCCAACTCAGATGTCATTCTATTATAAAAAGCTAATACTTGTGGAAAGGCTTAGACGTTGGTTATACATTATTACTAAATAGCTTAAGGAAATTACAATGTACCATAGAATATACATTAAAATAAATTTTAATACACTTCCAATATTTCGGCAACGTCATGTTGCCATTATCACAAGAACTTAAATACAAGACACGTGCATGCAAGCACAACACTTAATAAATGAGGAACGAAGAGGAAGCTATTCTTTCTCCTAAAAGTCCTGATGTGCCCCTTAGCGGGCAATGTTGGTATTCTTGGCTGATTGGGCTGAAGGTCTTCTGATGTAGGTTTCCCAAATTTGAGGCAATCTCATGCAACCAAATTTGTTTAGGCTGGGATTGTTTCTTAGAGCTGAGGCTGATTCCATGAATAGCCTTTTGTATTTGAATTTACTACAGTGTATTATCGTGGCTTTCTTCCACCGTATTCTATGGCGGGGATCCAGCAAATGGTCTGCAAGACCAGAGTGGCTGTATTGGTGAAACCGGATGTAGTCCTTGTGTTCTGAAATTCTGATATTAGCTGTACTGCCTGTTTGGCCAAAGTAGGACAGCTTACAGCTGCAAGGGACCTGGTATACACCAGGTAGGTCTAGGGGAAGTGGTTGGTCTTTACTGGAGCAGATAAGGGATGCCAATTTTTTATAAGCTCTGTAACAAGAAGTCAAGTCATTTTTTTAGGATTTTTGTAAATTTTTTCCGAGGTGCCTCGGATATAGGGAATGGTGATGGATTTAGAGTAATCCTTGTTGCAAAGGGGGGAGGGGGTTGTGGTTTATTGGTTTCAATATTTTTTGGATTTTTTTTTAGGGGGGGGGGTATCCATTTGCTAAGAAAGTGTTGAGAATGTGGTTTAGTTTTGTGGTTAGGGCATTGTCAACAGATAAGTTTAGCCCTGTCGTGTAGTGTCTTAATGACTCCATATTGTTGTGAGGGGTGGTGGGATTGTTGGTGAATGTATCTGCCTGTATGGGTGGTTTTCTATAAACTGAGAAAACCAAGGTTCCATCAGGCTGGCGGGTGACTAGTGTGTCTAACAGTTGTTTTTTTTCTGTTCTTCCAGGGTGAACTTGATTCTAGATTGTTGGTTGTTTAAGTGTGTTAGGAAGGAGACGAGTGCATCAGAGCCATGTAGCCAAATAGCGAAAACTGTGTTCGCTATTTGGCTACATGGCTCTGAATTAAAATTTCTTTTAATGTATATTCTATTGTACATTGTAATTTCCTTAAGCTATTTAGTTAGAAAAAGCTAATAAATTGCTAACGCAAGATCAACCTTTAACAAAACCATGTTGGTCCCAATAGAATATCATAACCTGATCCACCCATTCTTGAATTTTGTATTTATCCAGCTTTTTCAATACTTTTACCACCACTCCCAAGATGTGTGATTGGTCTGTAATTAACTATGGCAGTTTTAGAGCCACCTTTATGCAAGGAACTACTTTGCTTTCATTCCATTCTCTAGGGACCATACCAGAGTTCAAACTTAAGTTAAATAACCAAGTAAGAGGCGCTGACAATTCCTTGCACATTCATGCAACACCCGAGCTGATATTCCATCTAAACCTACTGCAGTGTTCTGAATTAAAATTTAAATTTAAATGAGAAATTTAAATTTTGCAATATTCTAAGTACCTCTGATTTCTTAACTTCAATTCTCACATTGGTTATTGCTACAGGTACAGAGATATTCTCACTCGAGTGATAGACTTTTGAAAAGTGCTCACTCAGTAACTCTACTATTACATCTGAATTGGTCCTCAATACCAGCGCCCACTAAGGTTATCCTTTCGAAGTCATTCTTCCTTTTACTTGCCACATAGCGGAAGAACTCTTTGTGATTACCCTTGATCTCCTTGGCTAAGATCTTCTCATAATCTGCTAACCTTCCTAGCTTAAGCCTTGTACTGCTCATGGGTGTACTGATCGCCTTTCTCCTTGTAAATTCTCCATAACATTTTCTTTTTTGTGCAGATCAAGCTTGATACTACTATTCATCCATCTAACTCCTACCTTGTTTGCCTTCCTGACCATGGGAACACAATCTGATGTTGCCTTCCTCAGATACCGGCCTGATTTTATCCCATGCATTGCTAACATCTTTCTCCTGCAATATGTTCTGCCATGGGACTGCTGCACGCTCACTCCAAAGCTTGTTATAATTGCCTAACCTGTAGTTCCGTATATACCCCTTCTTAAGAGAGAAATCCACAAATTTTGTAACCTCTCGAGTCAATACCACATGATCGCACTCACCAATTGGATGTAACGAGGACACCTTACTTATGCATATATCCTCTGAACCAATGACCAGGGCCAACACTCTCACACCATGTGTTCCTTCAGTTATGTGCCATTTCAAGTAATTATCTCATAGAAGATGTATGAATTCCATTTCCTTTTTGCCACATGATATTTCCTCCTTCCAATTGATATCACCATAATTAAAATCCCCCATAATAATCACTAACCCTGCACTCATTGCACCAATTTTCTGATGCATGAATTCAGTATCACCCCTTATACCCCCCCCCCCAGTCTATAGCAGCAACCAACTGTATATTTGGTTGCATTGATCATTATTTCACACCAGATCCCCTTAAAAGAACTCTTATTCAGATGTATATCAACTTGATATACTACTTTCTTTGGCTGCAACTCATTAGCCATCATCAACAGTACTCCCCCCCCCTCCCCATTCTATCTTCTTTATCCTCCCTGAAAATACTGTACACATTACATTCAATTCCAGTGACCACATCTTCTGCTGACAGCCAGATTTCACTAATGCTTACAACTTTTGGTGAGATTGCACTGACTAATGCCAAAAATTCTCACCTCTTATTTCGAATACTTCTTGCATTTGTATACAAAAATTGCAAATTCCCTTTAGTTCTTGTACCAGCTTTAGAACTGATATACATGTCACTAATTTCAGTAGTCCCATGCTGATTTTTATCCACTCTATTCTGCAATTTATTCCGCGAATAAGAATCAACAGTTATACAATCACTGCTTAAGTTTCTTCCTCTTGCACTCAACATTTTCAATTTTATTTTCCCTGCCCATTTACTTCAACTTGTTCAGAAAACAGTAACCTCTTCAATCGCTTATGACCTTCCATGTTCAAATGCAACCCATCTCTTGTATACAGCTGTCTTTTGCCTTCAAACACACACTCCAGACATCAACAAATTACAGACCTCTTTTTTTTGCACATTCTTGCAATCATATTATTCATTATCATCGCTTGTCTACTTAACTCATAATTGTCAAAATGAGGCAGCGTACACACACACACACACTATCCTCCCATTGACAAGATAACTAATAATTAAGGAATTGACAGCGTACACTAGAAATATAAATTAAATAAACTTTAATATATACTTTCCGATATTTCGGCAAACGTCACGTTGCCATCTTCTTGGGAACTTATTACAAAGACAAGTGCACACAAGTACTACATAACAGCAAATGGGAACTGAAGCTAGGAAGCTAATGTTTTCCTAAAGTCCTGATGGTGCCCCCTGGAGGGCTATATTGGTAGTTCTTGGCCTTTGGGCTGAAGTTCTTCTGATAAATGTTTCCCAAATTTGGGGGCAGTCTCATGCATCCAAATTTGTTGAGGTTTGGCATGTTCCTAAGGGCTGAGGCTGATTCCATGAACAGTCTTTCATGTTTGAACTTGCTGCGGTGTATTATTGTGGCTTTCTTCCATCTTATTCTGTGGCGAGTATCCAGAGCATGGTCTGCAAGCCCAGAGTGGCTGTACGTGTAAAATCGGATGTAATCCTTGTGTTCTGAGATTCTGATATTTGCTGTCCTGCCTGTTTGGCCAAAGTAGGACAGTTTACAGCTGCAAGGGACCTGGTATACACCAGGTAGGTCTAGGGGAAGTGGTTGGTCTTTAGTGGAGCGGATAAGGGATACCAATGTTCTGTGTGGTCTGTAACAGGTGGACAAGTCATGTTTTTTTAAAATTTTGTTGATTTTTTTCCGAGGTGCCTCGGATGTAAGGAATGGTGATGGACTTAGAGTAATCTTTTTTGTGAAGGGGAGGGGAAGGTGGGTTGTGGATAACTGGGTTAAGTATTTTTTGGATTCTTTTGGGGGGGGGGGGGTAACCATTGGCTGAGAAAGTGTCACGGATGTGATTTAGTTCAGTGGTTAGGGCGTGATCATTTGAACAGATTATTTTTGCCCTGTTGAATAGTGTCTTTTTTTTTTTGGGAACTGAAGCTAGGAAGCTAACGTTTTCCTAAAGTCCTGATGGTGCCCCCTGGCAGGCTATTCATGCAAGGTCCTCCCATTGACACTTTTCTTCTTCACGATATCTAACAATGTTCTTAAATCTTTTGCGACCCGATACTACCACTCAAGTCATTTGTACCCTCCATAACTATCATCTTTTCTGCATTATGCCCTCTCTTTATTGCTAAAGCCTCTCTCTCTGTTGTTCCACCAGCCAAGCACTCCTCAGGCATACGGCTCTCGATACCCTTAATCATAGAATCACCATATATTTTACTACCCATAACTTCATTCAAGTCCAAACAAGAGAAAGAATAATTATGGCAGGTTACTACTGGTGGTAATCATGGAAGTAGAATAACAGTTGCAAAGGATATAGTGGAATTATGAAACAAGGAATTTATCAATGTATATCATACTGGAGTAAATGATGCAGTGCAATATATAGAGGGGGAGGCAAGTATTAGGAGAATTGGAAGTGAAAGAATGAGATGGTGTATCAGGTGTTCATTCATTAATTTCATATGGTGATTCAACGGCCATGAGCCACTTTTATGGGAGGTACAGCACCACCTCAATCCTCCCCCACTATTTTTATCCAGACTGGCATAGCTGACAATTCAGACCTATGGATGGAGGGATTGTCTTAAGTATTCCTGACTGTATCAATGTGTGTTCATGTGGTCAGTTTGCCTGCTTGCAGGATGAAAAACCCCAGGAAAAACTGGGGAAAAAAACCTGCTGTCCACACCCAAGACTGGCTAACTTGGCTATGGCTGAGGAAGATCCTTAAGCTCCTCATGTTGTTGACAGGAATCAAACCTAGGACACTCCTTCCCCAGGCATACAGTTGCAAAGCGGATAGCCACTAGGCTAACCGTGCAGACTTATCAGGTGTTGTTTGGCTTAGATGTTATTAAGTCTGTGGAAATGGATGACATATCACTATATATTCTTAAGGAATAGTCACAACAGTTAGCTGTGCCCGTGACCTAGTTATTTAATGAAAGTCTTGCAGCGAGTAGGGTTCCTAAGGAGTGGAAAGAAGGCAAAATAATACCACTTTGGTTCTTGGACAAAAGTTTCCAATTATAGACCAGTCTGTATAACTGCTGTTGTACTCAAGGTGTTGGAGCGATTGGAGGTACACAAATGGATGTTGGAGAGATTGAAGAGTACACAATAAAAAACCCTTCAATCTCTCCAAGGTGTTGGAGAGATTGAAGGGTACACAAATCCAGCTATCATGGATTTGTGTACCCTTTGTGTAATTTGTGTAAACTTATATAGTACACAGCCTTACATTTTGGAGTGCAGAAATATAAGGCTGTGTACTATATTGACAGTGCCATAGTGCAGAAAGTGGTTGAGATTCGAGATTTGGGAGTAATGGTTGACAGTAGACTGAAGTTTAGAGGGCATATTCCCAGTGCTGTAAAGACTACATATCTTAGTGCTGCTATGATAAGAAGTACTATAATTCCATTTATAATCCCATTTTGATTAATCCAAATGGGATTATAAAAAAAGTAGAAAGAAGAGGGGAAAAACCAGAGGCCATCCCTGGAAGATGGGGAATAGATTTTTTACAATGAGAATTGTCAGTGAATGGAACACATTACCAGAATGTCTTGTTAATGCAAGTAGTGTTAAGGATTTTAAGACTCGTTATGATAAATATGTTGTCAGTTGAATGAACCTTGCATGATGAGCCTGCCAACTCCATGGAGGGTGCAATAATAATAATAATAATGTTATTATTAATAATAATAATAATTTATCCTTACTACTATGCCCTCCAGAACAGTCCTCCCATCTTATGTGTTTTTCATGGAATACAATCCACAGCTCTTTAAACTAAATGTGAATAGGTTTCTTCTTATCCATACATAGTACAAATGTACTATAGGTATATGGAATTATCACAAAGACAGAAAAAATTAATATCATGCTATATAGTAATTATGTCTATTTTTATTTTTTCCAAGGGTGTTCATGATTCTGTAAATACAATCATGAACCTTGCTCAATTCAAATGAACCTTGCAAAATTCAAACCTTGCTCAATGCAAGGTTTGAATCCACAGCCTGTTAGATGCAGAGTAGGTAACTTAACTCCTCAGCAAACCAGGCCAGCAAATTTATTTTAAACAAATTTTATTTGTATAAAATAAAATTAAATATTATGTAAAAGTCAAGAAACAATTGACTCTGCAACATAATTGTTCATTATGACTTCAAGATCCCTTACTCCCCCTCCCCCAATGCAGTATACATCCTTCCATTTCTGAATTTAAAACTGCAGAAACTTATATTTAACTACATTGAACTGAGATATCCATTTAACTAACTTATATTGCCAATTGATTCAATTTCTAAAAGAGCTGCAACACTTTCTGCTAGCTCTTTCCAGCTTTACATCTTTATCATCATCAAAAAAACTGAATATCTTTTCTCCCCAAAATATAAAACTCGAATAGCAATGGACATACCTTTTCATGTTCCTAATACTAGATGAATTTCATTGTGCATTGTGAAATCACTAACTTACTTACTGGAGGGTTGAAGTAGCTTGTAAAGTTTCCATAATTGGTCTTAAAGAGGGTTTCCAGATTATCTAACCCTTTTCCCGCCTACTAATTCTCCAGATTTACAACCTTTTGTAAATCTGTAGAATTACAAATAATTCTCCAGATTTTGTATGTAGTATTCACTTAAAAAACAAAATCCACTTGCCATTTACCTCCTTTCAGTTGTTACCTTTTTATGAATAACTCTTTAATGTCTCTCTCTCAGCTAGTCTTCCATCTGACCCACTAATTCTTTAACTCCACTATTTCAGTTCATGTATTTGTCATGGACAATCTATTGCATGCCCACCAGTACTTGCAAAGCTATGCTTTATTTTAATTTCTTACTTTTTGATTATGCTAGAAGCAGTTTTATAATAAACAGTAATCTTTGTTTTTCATTTATAGAAATAATAAAGCCTGTACTACATAGGACCAACATGAAAGGAAGCAGTATTGTAGCAAAAGAAGCCACACAGCAAAGTTTTTTTTGTTATACTAATGGAACTCCAACTCCTAATATACAATGGCTTAAGGATTATAATCCATTTGATGTGAGCAGCATACCTGGCATAGAACTAACTGAGAAACAGCAAAGGCTCACCATTAGATCATTAGTTAAAAAGGACTCTGGATTTTATCAATGCATAGTGGAAAACAGAGGGGGAAAAGAAGTTGGAAATGCTACTTTGGATGTTCAAATAAGTATGAAAACTCATATTTCATAAATAAGTTAATCTCATTATAAATCATTTCAAAAATATTACAGAACAATGCTACTAAATCAATCCATAATGTAGCTGATTAATGCAAAACTTGCGTATTTCTTGATTATATTGCTAATTGTTTCACATAAGTAAGTTTCATCCTTATTTAAATTGAATCGTATCTATTGGTAAGGATCTCATATTCCAAGGCCTGAAAATTCTACCTCACATCCTGTAGTTATAAGCTAATAGGTTACAACTAAGTATTTTGCATTACTTCTTCTTTTACTATGTTTTTATCCTGTGTTAAATGGGATCGGCATTCCCATCTTTAATCTTCTTCCCCCCAGGTTCTCCGGTCCAGGGAGTCTTCCTGACTCCATCCTTTCTCCCTAAGGTCATCTACCACCTTATCCCTCCACCTGAGCTTGGGCCTGCCTCTTTTTCTCCTTCCCTCCACCTCCATGCATTCCACTCATTTGCCAACATACTACTCACTCCTCCTCTCTACATGACCGAACCACCTTAGCCTGCTTTCTTGTACCTTCTCACCTTGACCGTCCCTCTGATGTAGTCATTCCTTATCCTGTCCTTTGTTGCACCACTCATCCATTTCAACATCTGCATCTCCGCCTCCTCCATCTTCCTCTCCTGTGCCTTTGTTATAAGCCACATCTCCATGCCATGAAGCATCGCCAGCTGCACCACCATCTTATACAGTTCCTCCAGTTCATCCAGCCGCATGTTATTTGGTGCTGTATTTCCTCATCCAGGTCTCCATTCCTCTCGACGACCGACCCGAGGTACTTGAATTTCTTCCCTGAAGTTAACCTTTCACCCTGGAGTTGTATAACCATATCCTCGGCACTCCCTGTTGATATATATTCGGTCTTCACCTAGTTAATTCTCATGCCTCTCTCCTCCCATACCTTTCTCCACTCTTCCAGGGTCCTTTCAAGCTCCTCTTGGGATGATTCGCAAAGAACAATGTCGTCGGCAAACATCATGCTCCATCGCGCCTCCCTCTTAACATCCTCCACTAGTACATCCATGACCAGGTCAAAGAGGTAGGTGCTCAGAGCTGATCCCTGATGGAGCCCAACGACAATGGGGAACCCCCTCTGTCATGCCGACACTAGACCTGACCTGAGTTTTCGCTCCCTCATACATCTTTTTCACAACCTCATGTACTTCTCCGACACCCTTCTTCCTCATACACCTCCATACCTCCTGCCCGGCCACTTTGTCGTACGCCTTTTCCAGGTCTATAAACACCATATGCAGCTCCACCTACATCTCCCTATATTTCTCCATCAGTCGCCTTAGTGCAAATATTGTATCCTTTGTCCCTCTTCCTGGCAAAAATCCAAACTGCTCCTCGCCAATTTTTGTCTTCCACCATATCCTTCCTTCAATTACTCTTTCCCATAACTTCAACGTGTGTGACATCAGCTTGATCCCTCTATAGTTGCCACAATCCTGAACATCTCCTTTTCCTTTGTAGATTGGGACGAGAATGCTTTTCCTTCATTCCTCTGCTATCTTTTCCTGCCTGCTCCCATAACATATTTCATATTTCAGATCCCATAACATATTTGCGCCCTCACTGCCCAGACTTCTCCACACTTCCCCAGGTATCTGGTCTGCCCCCACAGCCTTTCCATTCTCCGTTTTTCTCATTACCCAAAGCACTTCCTCTCTGCTGATGTCCTGCACTGATCCCTCATTTGCCTCTCCCTCCTCACACCTCTCTCTTGGATTCTCCTCATTTAGCAGATTACTGAAATATTCTTTCCCCTTCCTCTGATTTTGTTCTCCTCTTGTAGTACTACTCCTGAGGCATCCTTTATCTGCTTGACTGATATTATGTCTTTCGAGGCCTTATCTCTAGCTTTTGCTATTCTCAACAACTGCTTCATCACCGTTTCTCCCCAGTACTTCATAAACCTCGTCAACACAGCTCTCTTTGCATTTTTCTTCACTAATCTATATGCCTCCTTGTTGGCTCTAGTTCCAGTCATGTCCCATTTTTTCTTTGTCTCTTTCTTTACCTTGATCTCTTGATCTCCAACTGCACCTCCTCATTCCACCACCATGCCTCCTTATCTTCATGTGGCCCCTTTCCTGATGTTATACCAAGCACCTCTTCTCCAATTTTTTTCATAATTCGACTATTTACGTTCCACCATTCTTCCACGTCCTCTGAAAACCTCATTTCTTTCAATACCTTTTCTTTAAACTTATTCCTTGGCCTGTCCTCTTCCAATTTCCACCACTTTATTTTCATATCTTTCCCCCACTTCCATCTATTCTACTTTTCCTCTTTAATATCACAGTCTACCACAACCAACCTGTGCTGTGCCGCTACACTTTCTCCATTAATCACTTTACAGTTTTTCACCTCCTTCAGATGTTTCCTACATAGAATAAGTCATATAGTCAATATGACTTATTCTATCCCCGCTCTTATAGGTTATCAAGTGGCCAACTCTATTCTTAAACCACGTGTTAGCCAGGTCGAAGGCCGCAGCATGCTCTATGATTCGTTTACCTTATTCATTTCTTTCACCACTACTCCAACCCTCATGCACCCCTTCTTCACCACTCCGTCGTCTTCCTACATGCCCATTCAGGTCTGCTCCGACGATCACTCTCTCACC